>NC_143551.1:149670000-150020000 GCF_054136105.1 Typopeltis vanoorti
TAGAGGTTTTTCTCGTTCTGGTCGGGATTCAAACCCTGGTCTTTCTAACTAAAGAGCATTGTCTATACGGATAGGCTTCGAAAGCTCTGTCTCAAAGACGAAAAATTCAAATTTCCTGGAAGAAAACTCTGCTACCCCCAGTTAACTTACCTATGGTTAAAAAGTCTTCACAATGGTTCTTTGTCCCACAAGATTCGAATACAAGGGTTTAGTCGTCTTAGACTAGATTCTGACCAAAGTGCTTTGAAATTTGAAAATGAGCTTTGGAGACTTACAGAGAAGTAGGGGACAAAATTTCCCTTAACAGGAAGATATGTCCTAAAAAGATTCTCACCACCTTATTATCGCAAGACCTGATTCTTCTAGTGAATACAATCTGATTTAAAAATCATCACGAATCTCAAATATACGACTGCATCAAGGTAGACCTTTCCCTCAACATCTGCAGCGTTTCTGGGACGATGAGATTCTTAACGAACTACACTCCTAGACAAACTTCACCAGAAGCTGTTCATTGCGTATAACCATCTCTATCTCTTACTATGTAATTTGAATTATTATGAACGGCCATCCAGCCTGGTTAGCAGTAACGTCGACAGGATGTAGCATAGAGGCAGCCGGCCTCACGGTGCGGTTCAATAGGGGCGCTCGTTCAGCCATATTGCGGTAGGCGCCATCACTACGATAACAATTCCTGTTAGCGTAGCCAGTGCGGAAAAGAAGTTTTTCCAAGCTTAAACTGATTAAAAATTATTTGCGAACAGCAATGACCCAAGAAAGACTGGTTGGTTTAGCAACTATTTCAATAGAGGCGGTATATAATTTACATTTAGAAGAGCTTATAAACAATTTTATTGTGCTATATCCACGTAGAGCAAACATTTAATTAATATTATTGATAATATTATTAATAAAACAAAATAACAATTGGAGATTTTCTTATATTTTTGTCTTATAATCCATCAGGGGCTATATTTAATTGTTTGCCTCAGGGCGCGATCTAATCTGGTGACGGCCCTGCTGGTTAGCGTATTCATTCTCCGAGGGCGGTTTTCTGTTTGTGGGATGAAAAACTTGAGTTTTCAGGCTAAAAAATCCCGTCACATCCGTATTAGGCTAACTCACCTTTAGTTGAAAAACCCTGATAGAGGCTGCAGGTTCGAACCCAGCCATGGCCAGGGATGTTTGTGATTATTCTATTAACTCTGCGGAAAGGACATCTGTTACCCTAACACTTATAGCAGGACTTCACTCCCAAAATCCCATGCTGTACGGGAGTGTTCATTCACATGTGGTGTCCATTGGCATCACATGTGAATAACTAACTAATGAACAGACACTGGAAGTAAGAAGGGGAGAATATAAGAAATATGCCTGCTTTTACTGACTCCCACTACTGAGCCATTCTTTGGCTACGAACCGCATGATCTTATTACTTTGCATGTTCTTCAACTGTGCATTTGTTTAAAGAAGGGGGGGGGGCGAGAGTTGAGTAGGCAATTTGAGAATACATACTACACAACATCGCATACGACCTATGACTGAGCACCTGAATGATCGCTAATTCATAAGAATTATAGAAATAGAAGACACGACACAACATAAATAAAAAAACATGAATTTTAATTAGGAAAAGATATTTTGGAAAATTTTCTAGTGTTGTTTTTTCCTTTTTCTTTGTGGGGCACCCCCCCTCTAGGTGCGCCACTGCTTTGGGCTATATAGCGTAATAACGGTAGTATCACTTCTGAAAGTTACGTTGAGTTGGAAAGGAATTACCAAAAGTTCAAAGGCGCGATGCGTCCGCTTTAATGTGAGAATTGTATAACCCAAGCCCTTATGAAGGTTACTCGAGTCCTAAAATAAGATTTTCATTCTAGGTCAACCACTTTGAACGAAAAAGTATAACAATGTGTGCATTACTTGTATATTCATTACGAAGATTTCGAAATAATTCAATGTAGGTTGTCAAATGACATTGGAGATATACAAGCGCGTTTATAATATTCCAGAAAGTATTTAGATCCACCCAACCTCATATACATTGCAGGTTTTAGGTTCGCATACTTACTTTTTTTGTAACAAGAGTCTACAAGAAACGCTGTTGCAAACCAAGATGCATTCCTTTCGCTGGCATAATTGTTCTGTGTCTGTGGCCAATACCATAACGATAAGTCTGCGATAATTCCATTAACCCAGTGGTGCGCAACCGCTTTTGCCTGACCAATCTCCAGTTCAATTGACACGTTCATAATGTGACCTCCTTTCTTTGAATTTTTACTTTCATGCTTTTTTTTTTTTTACTATTATTAATTGCGGTGCAGAAGAGAGCTGATATACACACACACACACACACACACACACACATCTCATATATATATATATATATACACACACACATTTCTCACCTAAAAAAGAACATAATTTTTTTATCATCGAAGTGAAATGGAGAACTAAATGTTCGAATGAGCAGTTACAAAATCAAATTATCTTTCAATAAGTGATCAAAGCAGTTTAGGATTTTAGCTTTTATTATATAAGCCTAACAATTTAACAATGCTATATATTTAAACTATTTAAACCTATTATTAATTTACTTTTTTATTATTAAGTTGCTATTACTAATTTAAATTTAAAAAATACATTGAAAAAAAAATTAACGACGTGGCAGTTACTAATTTTCTTACTCTGGTATTACCGTTGTAGAGCTATTCACCTTCATTATCCCCCCCCCCACCCCCACACACCTGTCTTTATCCTTCGTCCCCTGAGAAAGCACAGGACAAATTAAAGATTCTGGGAAATATGTTTTTAGTCTCTGTGTACTTCTTTAAACCGTTAACCTAATTTATTGGTCTCGTAAAACTCATGAACTAAACCTAAATAAATACTATTAGTCAAATATGACATTTCCGCATACTGTCTTTAATATCATTCCAGAAAAAAAAAAAGATATTTTTTGATTAAAATTGTTTTCATTAGCGAATTTGCTATCCTGTTTGACAAACATACAATATAAAACGTACCTCTTTTTTGTTTTAACACAAATATTATAACACCGATCACTACTACATTTCTTTACTAATTAACTCAGCAAGTGCCTTTTTCTTTGGCATATTAATATGAACTGCCCGTTGAACGGTTATTGTCGTGGATGAATGACCACCCCAATTACCCACTTACTTTTAAACTTCTATTAGCGCCCTCTATTATCAGTCACCTTCAGTAACCCGATTTAGCCGGCACACTGCATGCGTTTGTAAAACGTGCAAGTTTGCTTAACGTGCTTGAGTAAAAGGATGTTTAGCTTTTTGTGAAGAACACGACTGCATAAAAATAGGTGAGTGTGGTACTTCTGTGCATAATTTTTATTTTTATGTGGATCGTATATAATTTCAAATTTAATAGGTCATTAGGATATCATAATGAAAGAGCGATTAAAGATGAGATACAACTTCAGAGGATCGCTGGGTACGAAGTGCGCCTGTTTTCATTTTTAAAAAGCGGGATTTTAAACAACTTCGAAACGATAGTGCAGAATAATTAAAATGCTTAATACAGTAGCTGCCGATGAACTACCTTGCTCTTAGGATGGAAATTAATTATAGTTATAGTTAATGTAAAATTATTTCCAGAAATTCTAGAAATAATTTTACATTAACTATTAATGATTGGGGGATGAATATCCAATTGTTTTTTATATATAAATTAAAATGTATCTAATTCAAAATCGCCAAATTATTGAAAATGGCAATAATGTATTCGTTAAAAGTGTATTATCATTCAATGGATATACCGAATTAGTTAATTGTTAAAATTTAACCTAAAAATATCTAAAATAACCGCAAATATTTTCCATTTTCCATAAGCTCAGTTCAAAAAAGAATATTGAGTCACCGTTATTGACGCCAGTTGCAGCGGATGGGTCTCTAGAATTTTTGGCGCCTCTCGGCTTTATTTGCCGAGCCATACTGCAGCTTCTTTTGCGCAAATCTCTTTTCAGTATAAACATATTTCCTATACGTGACCAAACTTAGTTATGCAGTTTCAGAATATTGCATTGCATGATCCTTGTTTATATGAAAAGTATTAGTTTAAACTGCTTTCATTGCAGCAGAGTAAATGTGTTGCACTAAAAGACAGGTACAATAATTGATTTTCATTTAAATGAAACCAAACAAAAAACTTACTGTAATTAAAAGAAAGAAAAGGTGAAATAATAGCATTTAAAATAATAAATAAAATTTTAAATAAAGTTTTCATTATTATTCTAAACAGTAAAATATTTGGTTTAAAATAATAAATAGTAACTAAATAATAAATAATGAAAAGGCTTAAAAAATTAAAATTGATAAATCACAAAGCACTTCTGTGTACATTGGATCTGGATCCACCTTTCATCGACGCCTTGAAGGTAAATTCGTTCTCAATTTAGGGAAATTTAGCGCACACTCAAAAAGTTAAGTTAAGCTTAACTTTTTGAGTGTGCTTATCGCAGAAAGCTTAAAAAGTTAAGCTTTCTGCGATAAGCAATGTAATAATGACAAAATAAAAATGATACATTAAAATTTGGCACATGCACATATTGCATTATTTACCTGCAAAAAATTGGGGAACATTTTAACTTATAGATCTTAGAGCTGGGGTTTGAGAGTTCTGAGGAAAATCAGGGGAGTGAACAAATGAATCAGTAGAGTATATTAAAATTAAGATATTAGCAAGCAACTTTATTACATTTAAAAATGTCTAAGTGGCTATGCTACTGTCGGTTTGCACTGAATGAAAGAGATCAGAGATTAGAAAAATGAAATATTTTAAAAAAGAAATGGCAGAAAAAAAAAAGATACGATGTAGACTGGTTGACGGTTGAAAATTTGGCAAATCGAAAAAGCACCTTTTTTTTCGATTTGCAGTTCGATCAGTGATTGGCAAATACTAGATCAAAGATTGACAAATTTGGAAGAAGTTGTTGATATGAAACTGGTTATTAAATAATAATTATGTCCAATAGTAATATATGGTACATCTAATGTGGATTTCCATCGGAATTTGATGGCGATGAAGAAGAAGATAAAATATTATATATCTCAAGACTGTTAACTATAAATATATTTTTAATGTTTATTATGCGCAATCAACATGGCCATATTTTCCAAAACAATACACGTAGAGGCATTAGGGAGGAATGTCGGAACACTTCTATGACGTCACATATGATGTATTGTTTTTATGAGCACTTCCTCATTTCTACGATGCCAAAACATTGCAGTTCATTCAAATTTTTTACAAGCTAATATTTAAAAAAAATTACATCCTAATTTATTTTTTAAAAACTAAAACACAGGCAGTCGTTTACGCTGCCATATTTGTATATAAGGGATTTATCTTTACAGTTTTTATCATAATACTGCAATCTTGCCAACCACATCTTCGTAATTAGAGGATAACAACTCCGTGTACGTTAGACTTGACGATGTTAGTCAGCCAATGCTATAAATAGATATTTATTATATGATGAAGCCTATAGTCACCATTTCAAACTACCTTTCTCCTCGCTATTAGGGAGTCCAGAGGATTGACGAAAGGGGAGATAGCGCCTCCTTTCCAGAAATAAGGAGAAAGTACAATGTTTTGAATTTTCAGTTAGCAATCTCCGCCATTTTTAATCACGACATACTAAACCAGGTGAAATAAATATTATTGTTAGAAAAATGAAATAAATATTATTAATAAAACAAGACCTGTTAAAAAATATAAGTATTTCGCGATTGTCTACCTCTCTCAAAACTAAAGTTTGTATCCACCGTTCCTTATCCACCGTTGCTTAGTGTGATAAAAACAGCTCGTCACCGATGTTATCCTTTCTCAACATAGTTAGCTCTGTTGAGAGTATATTCCTTTGATGAGTAGCATTTGACTCCGGTTGTTGTATATATTCTAACAGAGTCTTTACTACATTTCGAAATAAGGCTAATTGCGTATGCATGTAAGAAATGAACTTTAATTCACGTCATAAAGTAAAATAAATAATTTAGTTAGTGTAACACTAGAGACGGGCCTGTTACTAAATGTTCTCTTTTTTTATGCTCATATACTAAGGCATGGTACCCGTCAGTCCCTCGAAATAAAAGGCTTGTTGTATTCATCGTGTTTTAGAGTGAAACCTTTCCGGAAGTGAGCAGTTTAAAAAAATAAAATAAAATTAAGACGTGAATTGAAACTGAGTATCCTTGCTAAATTGAAATATTACTTAATACTGCTTGATTAAATAATGAAAACTAGTAAGGACAAGATATATATAATACTCAGACACAAAATTCAATGTAACCTTAAGGTTTTTTTTTTTTTTTGCGATGTTCTTTAATGAGATTGTTGAATGCGCTTTTTATCTTTTTTTGCATCGTGCTACCTCACTTTGTTTCAATCGTAGCGTTTATAATTTGAAAACGGCTTTAACTGACTAACTTTATGTACATCTAACTTTCGGTGTAAGAATCACATTATGTTGTCCTTATACCGGAAGTTAAACGTACGTCTTCGTCAAACTTCTGGTAGACCTCATTATGTGGAAGTTAGATATATATCTTCAAAACCGCAGAAATCTCAAACTTATAAATTTACATACAGTAATACAAAAAACAAAAAATGTATTTTTTTTCACGAGTGTATGTTTTGGTTGTGTGTGTGAGAGAGAGAGTGTGTGTTTCTGTTTTTGATGATGGATAAGAAATGGTTTCCAAGAAGATCTTATAATATGTAATATTTAATATCGATTAATTACAAAAGTTGCTTGACCAGCTATGAATGTAATTTACACGAAGTTTTAAAACTCTTCATAATGGAAAGCAAAGTAGGGTAACAATTTAACCCATTTCATACGAGTTAATGGGTACGGAACAAGTCCCTTCGGGTGGGATATGAAGGATAAACTTGCTCATTTCTATATAAGGAAAAGCTTCACTTGTTCATCAGATAAAAAAATAAAATTCATATAAATCATCTGTTCTTAGAATTGCGTAAGTGGTTATTTTTTTTTTTTTATTTCTAATACGGCTAATGATTTTTAGAACATTAGGTCAGTGTTTCACCACCCATTTTATTTTTAAATATAAAAATTTGGACTGTGATTTATTTAAAATAACGTGATTGAAAATTTAATGGTATTATTTAAAGCAGCAGTATTGCCATGAAAGTTCGGGGTGGGGGCCTTTTATTTTGATGACGTAGTTTTTTTTATTTTTTTTCTCTAGCGGAGAATAAAGTTATCAGAATGTATCAAAATTATAATATTTTGTCGGAATTCTGTTGTTATATAGTTGCAAACGTTTGCTTTATATGCAGCTCTCTATGAGCTGTATATAAAAGTAATATTATCTTAGGTGATAATACTGGCTTCAATGATTAGAACATCAAAGAACCTCCCTCTCCCCACACTCTGTTTTATGAAATATCCGCAGGTTTACAAGATTTTGTGCATATGTGGAATTGCATACGTAGAACAGACAATCCAATCCTTGAAAATTAAGAAGAAAGAACATCACGAAGATGTCCTCTCTGAAATTAGCACGTCTCTCAAAACACACACAACTGTTGAGAGGGGGGGGGAAAGGTATCGTAGTATTCAGAAAGTACCATGGTGCTCTTTTTCCCTTCCAATATTACCCTAAGGATTTTAGGCATCACGTGGACATTGATGATACGCAACACCCAAAATACACAAATTTGAACTACTCGAGATCATATGTTGAGTACTTAAAACCTACAAGGATTATGTAATCAATAGGAGCAAATAATGAAATCCACCTTGTGAGCTCGACCCTGCAATCGTATTTAACAGGTTTCTGTTGTAAATAATGATCTTTATTCCTAAATAGTTTTCATCTGTAGTTTGAAAGTGATTTTAGCCTTGTATTTAATTTCATAATTTACTGTTATTATCTGATTAAGGTCACCTAAAATCGGGGGGGGGGGGGGAAGAGAACGAAAAAGTTTTCATATGCGATGTTTATAGTGCAAGACCATTGTAAGTTATTTTACATATTCGAGCTTCTAGTTCTATAACCAATGTCTTCAACAGCGATTGATGTACCATACGTCAGTGGAGTAAGAATAATGCGATTTAGTTAGTGGGGTAAGAAGTCGAAAAGAAAAGATCTCACTCTTAGAAAATACTTCATTCCCACCTTCTGGATAATATTCTGATCGTCAGTCAAGATCAAACAACTGTAGCTTTCCTTTGCGATAAACGCATTGTTTATAGCCTTTAGGTTAAAAAAAAAAACAAAAAAAAAACCAAGAATGTTTGATGCTATCCTAAACAGGATCATCTGGTTATTAGATAAGCTCTCTCTCCAATCAATTTCTCATGGATCTGTTTCTGAATTATGGCTTTACTATAGGTTTTTCATGCACGTAGCTCCCAAAACTGTCGACTACTATTCCTCCACTTTCATCTAAACATGCACAAAACACAACCAACTCTTGATGAACATCCACTTAATGGCACTCGGCGCTGTTGTGTATAGCTTTCGCGACCTCTAGTGTGTGAGTGGGTGGGTGGGGGTATATGAAATATAAAATAAACTGATAATGAAGAACTGTTTGTTGATAGCGAACGGAATCAAAGAAGAGGTTCGTCAATATATGTTGTTACTTAACACGCACATATCTTTATTACAAAAGGAGTGTATTAGGCAGCATGTACTTATTACAATTAGATGAATTACATTTATATAGGCTAAACTATTAATTATTCTCATTTAGAATAATTATTTATTTTTTTGCTACCATAAACGAAACAATGAGCATACAAATAAAATCTGAATTTATATTATTATTTAAAAATCAGGTATATTTTAATTTCAATTATTCAGAAAGACTAAGTTAATTGCACGGTTTTAAATGTATGAATAATACTGTATTTGAGATATCTTTGCAATGTTCCTTATACAAGTTTTGTGCATTATTATATACACGAACTGGGTTCACAAAGTGGACACTTTTCAGAAAGCCCCACCTCCGAATCACTGCCTCCTTTATCAACATATTTCAGTGGGTTTCCTGTTTGAGGATATCCCGGATGGGCACGCTTTTCACAGCAGGGTCTAAGGACTACTAGGAAATTTGGTGAACTGGTCAAATGTCTCCAGTGATAAAGCAAGCTATTAATTTAACTTATACTTGTATAACACTACTATTATTCGACAGACTTGTATTTAAAGTACGCCAACGAGTTAAATCTAACTCCTATCATAACGACCACCAACCGTAGTGCTGTGAAACAGAGTAAGTGTCAATGAATTGTTTTCTTGCATTTCCTTAACAGTAGTTAGAAGCAAATCACTTCCTCTTCTTTTGATCGAATCATTTGTTTTCCTCTCGGATGTTTTGCTATATGGCACGTGATTTTCAGTTATCTCCTATTACTGGCAAATCAATTTCTTTGCATAATTATCATTTTGATTACATTTAACATAAAATGATTCATATCTTCTTAAATATTAATTTCTTAATGTGACGTCTATCGTTGTTAAAAGAAGCTTTTTTTTAATATTTTCTTATTATTTTTGCATCAGAATGGATAGTTTTTTTTGTCCAACTTCTTTATACTGCTTTAAGAGCTTTTAATATCGAACAGGTATATCAATTATGCAGTTTATTCCAATTCATGAGACCGATAAAAAAAAAAAAAAAAGCTTGAGCAGATGTAACTGCCACCTGTCCGAATCGATAAAATATCTTGTGCTGGAAATCGAAACTTTCCTACGTTCAGGGTGTTTTGACCTTAGAGAACATGTAATAACATTTTCTGAATATATATATACTTTTTTTCCCCTGTTGTATTACCGTGACTTGACAGCTGTTGTTCGCCATTCTGTTTTTGACAAGCTGCAATTACGGCAAGAAACACCTGTCAAAAAAAGTTCTAAAGTCAAATATTGAATTGAATACAAAATGATCATTCGAGAACCAGTATTCACATTAAGTACTTTTTTTTGTGCAGAGAAGCTATTCATTTCTGAAGAGCTATCTTTAGGTCAACAGACCTCAAGCATATAAAGCTAGAATTTTCGTTTACTGATACTTTTTTTTAAAGAAAAAGTTTGGTTGCATCGTCATTGGAGAAAGATGCCCAAAGGTTTATTTTAATTTATATTGTCGGTATTATTTGAGCCATTTAAAAGATCTGCCTCAGTGCTTTTTCTGAGAGCAGAGAAGGTATGAGGACGGGGAGGAGGACAATACTGCAAACTTTTCGATATCGTTGACGAAGATATAACAGGTTCCATATCTAAAAGTAGACGTTCAAAAAGGGGTCAAATATTATCTCCTTGGCGTAGAGCGTTAGTTCTAATACCGTGGAGTTGCTTTCAGTTCCATATGATTGCCATTGATCCATCTGGCTACCTCAGCCTTGAGTGGCTTGGTTCTAGTTAACCTATTGTAGGAGGGCACGTATTGTCCCAGCGGTAGTTTAAAACAGAATATTTTAATACTGATGTTTTTATAAGGGTCTTATCTAAAACATAAGACTCTTATAAAAGTCTTATGCTTTACACAAGACATTATATGAGTCAATTTCCTATTTTTTTTCTTTACACTTACCGAATACTTATCGCATAAAGAAGATGGATTGTATCTCGGGTGGTTTTTAGGAAGGAAACTAGAAAGCATTTATGTAAGCTACTGAATCCACACACCCCTCTCTTTTCAACGATTTTAACAGATGTTTACTGGTTGCCTACCATAATTATTAAAATTTGATAAATATGTCGATAACAGTATATTTTTAATATAAAATTAGAAATGTGCTTTATATTTCCGTTTAAAATTGCACGCTTTTTTCACTTTTGGAGAATGGTATAACAATATGCAACGTTTTTTAAAAGAATGATTGGGCGTTGTCCTGCCTCGCCTATGGCCTTGAGTGTGCAGCAACAAAATGCACACAACAGTAAGTTAACAACGAAGCCGAATCCAAGTATTTTTCTCTGGTATGTGTGTGCGGGGGGGGGGGGCACAACACACGTCACATTTCTGTTTATAGATTACTGTATATTCAGTGAATAGTAAAGGAACAAAAATCGTGATTGCATCTTAATCTTACTGTATTTCTCAAAGAAAGTAGAAAAAGAAAAAGAAACACGAGAGTTATAATTAGTGCTATTTCTTGGCAACGATAACATGAGATATTAATAATTGTAATATTCTTTTTTATACTCTCTTTCCAAGTAATTCCAATCTACTTATGTTTCTATTCAGTTGTCATTATTTTTATACTCTTACGTAGCCTACACAAAGAAGCTCAAAGAAATTATTTGCTGCTAACTAAAAATACCATCTTCTACTAATGATATATTTAATGACATATCAGAAACATTAGCTGTTCTTCAATCTACTAGAATAAATAGAGGTATTTTATAACAATACAATTTTCTGCCTATTTGTGTTAAAAATTTATTTTTCTTATGGGCCTTTTTTTCTCCATTATCAGTCTATTTTCCGCCCTGTTATCGAAAGCAAATTCTGTCATCATTTTAAAGAAAGTACGAATAAAGTATTGTTTTTAAGTCTAGCATGCAATTGACAACCTACTGCAGTTTTACTTATCGTAAATTTTTTTTATGATAATTGGCTTTCGAAATACAAAGAACAGGTCAAGTCAGTAATGTATTTTTTTAAATCGTTTTCATGAAAATTATTTATTTAAAAAAAATTTTCAAAAAAAATTTCAAAAACTTTACAAAATTCAAAGAAAAACAACAACAAAAATAAATAATAAATAAAATTTATTAATGTCTCGATGTTCAACGTTAGTGTTATTCTGAGTTTTTTTTTTTCCCTATTATATACAGTATGTTTCATGAATTTTAGTCTCATCACGTTCCTTGTAAAATAAGTTTTTGATGTTTTTTACATCGACAAATATGATTGATCATAATGTACCTTTTAAGCGTGATCGTTTCCTAGTGTTTCTTAGAAACCCGTTTCGGTATAGAGTAGCGTTGCTATCTATATTGATAATGTTGCGACTATCGTTACATTCGTTTCATGCACAACACAATTTGTCTATGGTACTAATAGAAATAATCCTGGAAAATCCATTGTTACGTCACTTACGCTGAAAATAGTTATCAGTCATAAATGTTCCTATCTACCTTTCCTCTTCAAAGGGAAGCATAATTTTAAATGTGGCTCTCTAAGTAAAAACATTGGGAATTCCTGACCTTATCTATTACCAGGCTCAGAACATATAAACACAGTATTCATTTTATTCTGATTTAAATCGATGCTGATGTTTTGTTAATGTGATTTATTCGTATTTATATATGCCGTACTTTTGATCTATCGTTGATTTGATAGTTAATTATTTAAAGACGAATAATTAAGCAGTTAAAATAAGGAATTCAAACCAATAACACATACAGTACATCACTTATACTAATATACTATAAATGTGCAACTTTTCAAAGGTGCGATTCAAATTTTAAAAAAATATATATATGCTGTTGTATTTGCTTAGCTTACAGATCGATTTCTTATATTTTATCATTTTATTTATTTATTAACATTTGCTAAATTTTATAATAGCATTCTGTATTAGTACAATTCCATTATGAAATTTAGTGCAATTATGAAAAAGTCCACATATTAAATCATGGATATCCACTAATAATTTGAGTGATAAGGCAGCTATTTCGTGGTCCTTTTTATGCTGTTAAATGGTAATCACGTGTTAATTAAATGAGCAATCTGATAGGCTCTTCATCATAATATTCGTATATTATGTACTGCACATGAAGAAATTCCAACCTGTGACTTAATCAATAAAATACTCTCTTTTTTTTTGTATGTTCTTTCATGTTGCCTGAGATGCATCAAAGAAGACATGTTTTTACTTGGAGAACCACATTTAAAATTATGCTTCCGTTTGAAGGGGAAAGGTCGATAGGAACATTTATGACTGATAACTAGTTTCAACTCATATAACGTAATTTTCCAGGATTATTTCTATTAATACCATCAATTCTTTGCACTTGGTGATGTACGTGGAAAAATTTCGTTCTGGAAACAACTTTGAGATGGCACTTATGTATGTGTCTGATATAAACGATTATTTAAATTTGAAGGGAACTGGTAGTATAGCAAGTATGTGGAAAAGATATTTCGCAACGTTCTTTCTCTTACAGTGATAGTGATTCATTACCACAGCAGCAACTGAACACAGATCCGTTATAGGTTTATGTGCTGTACTGCAGAGCGTCATTTTACTATTTATTTTTCTACTGCTTCGAATTTTTGCCACGAGATCATTCGATTTCAACGAAAAATAAGATTACCAGACAGGAATTTTAAATACTATATTCCTATCAAACTAGTGCAGAGTTATTATATCATTTAGAAGTTTGTTTTTTTTTCACCTTAATTTTTCTCCTTCAAATTTAAGTCTAATTCCTAATTCAGAACCAAATTGCGATGTTCCGACAATTTTGCAATAATCTAAAATCCGACCAACCAGAGCAGAATAATTCCATGCATAAAGACCGACGAATCAGACAGATTCTTGATTCTTGCACATTTTGAGAAACGCATCTAAAAACTGTAATGTGATTTTGACACAATTTTATCTTTTACTTTAAAGAGTGGGTTTGCGGTTTACTTGGAATTACAGCAAAAGAAATTGAGGCCATGAGACCAATGTATTGCATCTGTGTTCTCCTTCTGATTTGTTAAATGAAAAATCCTATTTTCTGAAAGAAAAACTCGTCCATCTCCGTATGATTTCGACTAACTCACCAGCTAATCGAAGAGCCCTTATGAAAGTTCCTCGCATCCTTCTATAGAAAGATCTGGGAATCGAACCCAGATCTTTCCGACAGAGACAGATATAGCGACGGCCTCGCGATAGAGGCAGTTGGTGCTAAACTGCTCATGGACATGTGAATGATTTCAGGGAAAGGAAGTTATTTCGAAAGAAATGAATTCGAGTACAAATAATAATAAAGTTCCGTTCATTTGTGATTACACATTTTTTTTTTTTTTTCATATGACACACGCTTTATGCGTTAGGTTTCTAGGTTCTCATTCATTCAGGAGCGTTAGAGTACAGATAGCATTTTAGAAGAAAAGCCTTTTCATTATGACACAGGTTCTTTGGTTGGAGGGCGGGGAGTCCATTCGGTTCTTTAAGAATATGTAATAAGAGCGAATCGTTTGATGGAGAGTCAGCCAATCTCATACGGGAGATGGGTTTTTCCACCAGGAAAAAAAATAAAAAAATCTGCACGTATGCCCTCTAATAAACTGGTGGATGAATAAGACTAAGTCTTAACTATCAGCATTTGGTACCTGATTTGAAGAGACCGATTTACTACCTAGATGGGATGCTTATAGATAAAGTCTCAAAGGAGGAGCGTTTAACAACATGGATCATATGTATAGAATATAATGGCTGAATTACAACTTCATTTTGCGATGAATGCAGTCGCACATTACAAATAGTAATATCAAGAGTTCTACTCTTATTACTGTAAAGGTGTTTCGATTTTATTTAACTAATAAATTTATGTTTAGATTTTTAAGATACACCGTTCAAATAGTTGATTTCAATTGTGTGCAAAAATCAACATCACTCTACAGGTGCTTTGTGTTTGCTATAAAAACCTTCTTTTTATATTATTTTGAATTTAATTTATGGGAATCGTTAGCTTGGAATTCTAGTTTCGGAATTTTCACATCGTGATCTTAGAATTGTTTAAAAAAAAAATCCAGTACGATTCGGATCTGAAACAAAGATGATACCCAGAAGAGATACCAAGATTGGAGCATCACTTATAGTTTCCTTAACTGTTGCTTCGAACAAATTGCAGACGTTTTTAGACGTTTGCAGACGTTTTATTAACTATTGGTAACAGTTAATAAAACCGTCTAGCAGTCTTGTTTGCTGGTTTGTCGATTGCTTGATAAACTTACAAACTTCATACAGCTCGTATTTGAGTTTAGTAGAAATACCTGGAGGGACATTTTCGCTGTTGCTTTTGCAGAATTTTTTTTGCGATTTCTTCCCCTTCTGATATCAAAAATATCAGGGTTTGATCTCAGGTTTCGAATAATTTCTGGTTCTCTTTAGAAATAGCAATCCATGACATCGTAATTTATTTCGCTAATGTGTAGAAATACAGACTATAAAAAATATACTCGTGATCATTCGGTAGATGAGAAGGAACTTGAAACAGATGGAAAAAAAAATGCTTATTTTTTTATTTTTATATTTCCGACTACTAAAGGCTTGTCCAAACTTGCATAATGCTATTTTCTGGATTTTTACCTCCCTCGGTTTTAAAATATAAACTTAAAGATATAATATAAATATTAAATATTAAAATATTAAAATAAATATTAAAATATTAAAATAAATATTAAAATATTAAAATAAATATTAAAAAAATAATAAAAATATAATATAAAAACTACAGTATTTCATATATATATATATATATATATATATATATATATATATATATATATAATCAAAGACTTCTACTCGGTTGTTGTGATACATTTTTAAAAAATAGATTTAATCACCTAAACCGAGGTAACTTATAAGTTTTAATGAGAATAATACAACTAGTTTCGGCTTATAACAGCCTTCATCAGGTATTCATTAAAGGAAGAGAATAGTAATAAACATTGAAGCATCTAAAAAACTGGAAATTACAGGTAAAAATTGCAACACATAATTGAAACAAAAAACGTTGCATTTTTTAAGTTATATATATATATATATATATATATATATATATATATATATATATATATATATATATATATATATATATATATTGCTGAAATGTTTCTAAATTGTAATTAATAATGTTATAGTTTATAATAATTTTTGCATTTAATATCTTCACTTCATTATCTTATGGCTATCCATATAATTCATTTAATGGTCACTAATCAGTTCAGTAGATTCCATACATGAATCCCCAGATAAACTAATCGGATTATACTGTATTTCATCCAAGTGCATTATATCTTTATTTCTCTCATGAGACGTTTGCCATTGCACGAACTTTAATTTTGCTTATAAATATAACTAATGTACTTCTTTGTTCATTTAATTCCTATTTATATTTGGTGTCAAAGATTAGGAGTGTGAACTCCCTAAGATCTGATCTTTAAACTGGCAATCGAAGAAAAAAAAAAGAATCTGAAAGCCCAGAACTCAAAACCGGTGACGAATTAAACTAATTAAGGTTATTCAAGTGAAACCAAACTTACATGGAATGCGCATTTATTTATTTTTTAAGGATAAAACCTGAAGATCCATTCGTAGAATATTTTTGTTATTGTCGAGTCAAGTGCCGATTGTATTAGAAACAGAAAAGTGAGAAATGATAAAATATATAACACTTTCGTTCTCTCTCTACATGTAATTTATGGACGAGCAATGATTCAGGTATGTGATATGTGCCTTTAGAAAAATGCTTCACGGAATATTCCATAAATTTTCTTTCAGTCATGGATAGAACTCCAACCATGATCTTTTCACTCAACAGGAATTAACAATAAAGGCTTTGAGAAAGAGATTTTTTAAACTGGAAAAAAAAAAAGGACAGCTATAATGCACGTTTTCTTTCAAGCAACAAGAAATCAATAATAAATTTGTGCAGCAACCCCCCTCTAGTTTAAGCCTGCTTAACCTTTCACGAAATTTTACACTTTGCATGCAGTTTACTGTGCACTATATTTAACCATTAGTTTCGGGTTGTGTTAATTAAAATTCAAGAAATGATATCTAGATTTGGAGTTTTAAATTTTCTTTCAGACTTGATTCAAATAGTGTCATAATAAAATAAAAAAAAAGGAAATTTAACTTCCAGGAAAAGTTGTTTTAAAAAAAAATCAGTCGTACTTTCACGTGTTGGTTTCGGTCTGTGCGCGTATTCTTGAAAACGTTCTATTTAAAGAGAACCCCCCCCCCCCTCCTGTCGCTCTCTATGCGTGTGTGCTTCACCCCACCCTCCCTCCGGTTTCTTTTCTTTAGTGCTATTCGCGACAGGAAGCTGCCCTGCACCGAGCTAATGACTTCCAGAACGCGCAAAGCATCTCCTTCCTTCCTACTTGGCACGCTAAAAATTAAAAAAACTACGCTGTCAAGTCGTTTCCCAAGTAGTGCGCACTCTGTTGGCATCGTTAGCCATGTCCACGCCTCGAAACTGACCCGGTGATTCATTCCACCTCACATTCTGCGGTTAACGGGATAATGAACATAACTGTGATGTACGGGTTGTTTATAACTGCTAGCACGAAAAATATAATTCATTTCTTTAGTTGGCAATTGCGCTTACTAAACGGGGTTGGTATTTTACTGGTGATTGTCCACTGGTATTAAAATTATGAACACCGTATGCGGAAGGATGGAAACGAGCACATGACTTTTGAAATGAGTATTTTATTTTGTGTAGAGTTATTCCCGTCTGTTAGCAAAGAATGCATTGTACAAGGTTGGTAGAGTAGTTTCGTTAGATTAACTGTTAATAGCGGTAAAATAACAGCTCAAAATGCCAGTGATTTTTCTTTGATAAATAATTATGCATAAACGTATGACTGCGGACTCTTATGAGTGCGTGTCACATGACACATACTTTTAATTGTTATAATGTTCTGCACTTTGCTACCTACAAAAATGATACAATAGAGTCACTTCTGCAAACAGTTTTCAATTTAGAAAGGATAATTAATTAAATAGATACGTTTTTCTTGTAATATATACAAGAGTTCGCATTTTGTTTTGCGATATTATTTGTCACAAGAAATAAATATCTTGCACAAAAAAAATGAATATTCAATCACTTCATTTTCATCACTATCAGTAAGGGTCTTCATCATTATCCTCTCAAGAAATTGGGTCTCGCAGTCCGTTCTGTTTCCATTGAGAGTGGCGTATTTCCTAAGAGTCAAAAGAGGCCCGTTTATCATCTCCCCATCCCAAGCACATAAAAACGACAACAGTAACAATAATAAACACCGTAACATAATAACTTATGTTGTACAATGGACATGCTTTTTTTTTCTTCTTCCCGGGACCCCGTATTTTGTTGCGTTTAGGAGTCTGCACGTGCTAAATTCTCCATTGTCCATAATGTTTCTTGTCTTTTATTTTATTGGGCGTATCAACTGATGTTGACACAGAGTAGTCGAGTCGATAGACAGTTTGCTTCGCGTATTGTTCACTGAGTCCTCTATTTCGCAATATTGCTATGTGTCGACGGGTCTTTTCTTATTAAAATCCTTACACACTGAAAACAAAATTTGATTACGATCTTTTAATTAGAAGTGCCAACGTTTTATGAGTCTGGCTTTGCTTGGTTTGGAAGTTTTTAAATATTTATGACCACAGCGGAACCCATTTTCCTAGGGGTACACCGATACTTTTACCATCAAGACATCTGTCAAGTTCTATGCATTTAATTACGACGGCGTTATGCATTTTAAGTAGCATCATTCTTGTGGATGCGTTTCAGGCATATTTCTAACTTGGGAAGTTCGTATTTCATATGGACAAAATAATCTGGCGATGTGTAATTACATTTTTTTTATTTTACAGCGTGTTTTGTCATTTCCTATATCTAGAATAATATATTTTTACACACAAACAGCTTTTTTTTTGTATATTTGTTTCTAATGATATATGTATATGTATTACTTAGAGAAATAAGGTGTGCCTTTACTCTTTGGCAGCCGTTCATTGGGATACCACTGATTTAGAGGATAAATATAATTTTAGTCTTTCGAGTTCCATTTTTCATCTTTTCACATCAGTTGCGCCATCTAGTCTTGGGAATCGTTGATATAGGGAACGAGAAATTAATTTGATAGAGAGGAAAGATCTCGTGTGCTCCACAATTGGATATTAAAAATGTATATAGTAAAGTGGAATGCAACTCCCCTTATATATATCAAAATGGTGGGCTAGTTTTAAAGCAGGTTTAAAACAAGGTAGTCATGAAATTGTATTTTAGAAGGAATATGAAGTTTTATACATACCTGGATTTTTGAGGGATGAAGACAATATTACGTGTGGCATTGAATTTGATAATGGTGCCAAAACAGTATTAAATTTGAAATAACATAAAAAATATAGCGAATAATAAGAAATGGCAAGAATGAAACGCAAAAATTATGGAATGCACCTAGCTGTATGACAGTGTGCTGGCCGTTTCGGAGAAATCGTCGTAAGATAGTTATCATTAATCAACTTCATATGATTTTCTGGGATTGTATGTTAATTATCGTTGAACAGTTGCTAATTCGTTGAGCCAATTATAATAAATCAAAGATGGTTTGATGTACATTTTTATAAAAATGTTTGACTACAGTGCTTTTTTGGAGGGGGCAAAAAAAAAGAGAGATATCCATCCTTTTACTAAAAATACTGCATGGACTACCATATTTCGTCTCTTTAAACTAGAAATGGTTGGCTGTTCGCCGCTGAGTAGAGGGATCTAATAAATAAATAAAAAATGCTGATCTTGTGGAGAAAATCAAATGAATCTATCCAAAAATACAGTAAGCTTTTGTATCCTGCATTATCCTGTATAATTTACTGTGAGTTTATAAGGAAATGAATGCGATGAAATTTTTTAAAAATAAATGCTAGTTTGATGATAACACGACAAGTTAATTTGGGAAGTATTTGTAAATGTGAAGAAAACTTATTTTTTGAAAAAGTATAATTTCACCTGAGCTGATTGAAAGTGAAAAATATTAGATATATAAGAGGCGTCCTCATCAAGGGGAAAAAAAAGTGATTTTGGTCTTAGTTAATGTTGTTAATGGCGTATTTTTTGAGGCTTATAGATCAGTCTTGTGTCAGGTTAGTTTGCTAGTAAAACGATTGCAGAACAGATTGCACAATGGGTTAGAGCAGAGGTTCTCAACCTGTGACATGCGCTATTTTAGGTCTTATGCGAAGCAGTTTTAGCTCTCTGAAATGTCTGAGTTGAAATCTTGGCCAGCACATAATCTGAAGTTTATCTTCTGTAACACGACTGAATGAATCCAGTTTAGATGCATTGTTTGTAGAACCAAATAATAAAACTACAAACATTGGCTCCATTTTAATGGCTGTTGTTAGTGGACGCTCCTGCCAAAAGTGATAATATCATGACTAAGAATCCACTCAAAAAGCTTAGTTCTCCCTCAGTAATTTTTTATGTCAATTCTGTTCATGAAAATAAAAACATTTCTACACTATACGCTTATCAGATAGACCACTGGAATTTTTGCAACCATTCCACAAAATTTTATATAAAAAAATTACACGAACTTGTATTTTTCCTATACTTATTGTTTCTTTTTAGAGATTTAATCTGCCGTACCGAATGAATTATATCATTAAACAGTTATTTAGATAGTTCTTAAGAAGTTGAAGGCGAACCGGTTTTTCAGTTGCATATTTTGCCCTAATTAATACTGTAAATATCATTTTAAAGTTTTGGGGAAGTAGTAATAAATAGTCGACATTACGCTAATCATGCATTTATAGTAATTGAAAGTTGCGATTAAAATGCACTTATATTACTGATATTTATAACTTGTACATAGTAGGTCTCTTCTCCAAGTAAAATCATTTGCTACATATCTTCCCGATTATAATAAAGGCTCAACTTAATTGAATCATCAGAATTACACAATTGTAAAGTCAAAAACAGATGAAACTAATTGATTTTAAATATCCAAATGCATAATGCAAAACACGCTAATGAGGACACCAACAACAATTGCAATTTGTAAATAAAAAGTAGGCGTATATACTGCAGTATATTTTTTTATATTTTTAGCAAAACTCTAGGAACAGCATGTGAAAGAAAAAAAAAAATCTGTACTTTAACCTCTAGACGAAGCATACCCCAGGCTATTCTTAGTGCAGCCGTGTAGAATTAGAAGAAACTAACATCTGGAGATGTACTTTGTGGCATGTAGCAGTAGTAACTTGGGGTGAGGATGGGACAAGGGGGGATAGTAGGTGTAAAACATAGAATAAAAAAAAAACATAACAAAACGTAGGAACATTCTATCTTTACAAGCGGCCTAACTCTGCCCATGGAATTCTTGTATGTCCGGGAACAAGCTCACCGGCTGGGAGCACATAACTAGAGAGAGAGAGAGAGAGAGATGGAAAGCTGCCAAATATAGACCTACGGAGAGCATTTTTCTGTCTGAAATGGGACTAGTCATTTTTTTTGTTTGTTTGTTTATATTCCTCCCCTTCCCCCCGAAGTGTAAGTGTTGTCTATTTTCTGCAGTTCATCGCAGTTTTCTTTTCCTTGTTTAACTAATATAATTTAATTATGATATTTTACTCGGTAGTGTAAAGAATGAAATCACGAAAATAGAATAGAATAGTTTAGCAAACAGAATTACATTAATAGATAACCCGGCCGCATTGAAGTAAAAGTATTTGTTGTTGGCTTAAAAAAAGTCAAGCATTCTAACTATCTCACTAACAGTAATGTTTTTATATACAGTATATATAACCCATTTAATTTGCAATGGTATACTGGATGTGATTTGCTTAACATTCCCAGTAAATGTTAAGCAAATACGCGATTATTAGGCATCACTGCAGATACTGAACCTTGCATTGTGGGCATAGAGGGAGAAACAGTTGTTACTGGGACAATGAACGCTCTTTCATACTCGCATCACACTATGTCAAGAGCCAATCACAGGTTATAAACAGGTTCCCTGAAAATTGCTTCGGGGATCCAAAAAATAGCAGTTAAGCTGCTGAGCTTGCAAATATTAAATTTGAGAAACTACTAACATTATTGCTATGACTTTATAATAATAATAATAAAATGTGCGAATGCCATTCCAGCTAATGTAGTTATTCTCAATTAGTTTAAACTGATTATAAAAATTGATTTTTTGACTTTCAGTCTGCACAAGGGATTGCAAAATTAACCCTACATAGCACTATGGGTATCGGTTTTGCACATAGTGCTATGTATGAGATGAGCAAGGGTTTAGAGAGAAGAAACGTATTGATGTTCTCGTTACATTAGATTAGTTATATATAGAATATAACTATATTATATATAGAATTAGTATATATATAGAATAGTTACATGGCTATTCCGGAGAATATATTGAATGAAGGAGGAGGGGTAAAAGCAGGTTCAATGGGTTTACAGATGGAATTTGAATTCCTAATCTCCGCAAAGTTTATAATACGCAAGCAGTAGGTAACGATAATTTGTGGTCCTTAGTTAAAGTGAAGATGTTGCGACATTACTTCAATTGTATATCTTGTAGGCTAGATCCCACTAGTCGTTTGATGAGTGGCAAATGGGCGTAGAAGAGGATGAAGATGTGAACGTATATGTAGAGGATAAGGCTGACCACCCTAACTTGAGTAGCTAGTATATTTTGTCGAAAATGGTAGGTCGAAGTGCTATAGTGGATTCATGATAGTCTGGTTTTAATTTGACTTTCCTTCAGCAATAGTTATATCTGGAAAGGTGGCTGGTTATGCATTTGGTCTTTTCAGGTTCTGGGTTCAACGATATTCTATGAGTTTTGTCTCTGCCCATTTTCATGTAGAAGAAGGAAAGCATTGTGAGGCTTGTTATGTTTCTCTTTGAAAACACTGCTGACCAAGATGATCCAGTCAACGTGTGATGAGGTTCAATACTTTTCCAGCGTTCTCTAGTGGGTTCTTTCTGAATGTGTTGAAGATTGGTTGCATAAATGTATTTCATCCGAAGAGTATGCAGGAAGAAGATGATTGAGGAAGTGACTTTCAAGGGAGATACACCTTTTCCTCTCTTGTTGAAGGAGAGGAAAGGGTGTTTCCTCTTTTAAGAATTCGCTTATTAAGTACAGTAGGTTGTCCAGTTAGTTTTTTCCCTGAATGCTTAATGACACAATGGCTTTTAGAGAATGGGAAGATTATAAGTTAGTATCATCTAGCTTTCCTCACAGTATTGTTTTCCAGTCCATTGATTAGGCAGTATGTAAACTTACATCTGCTAATCTTGTGATAAGGTTTTGAGGTCTCTGTAGTATAGATAATTATAATTTATTTATGGGGAAAACCTTGTACTTACTGTGTATAAAATGACAGTTGTTGGTCAAGAAACACTTGTTTGGTTAAGGGATCCTCAATGCTGGAAAACTTCTCATTGCTGAGCCATTATATGGAATCGTAAATGTCCTAATCGTCTAGGGCAGGGGTCGGCAACCTGCGGCTCGCGAGCCACATGCGGCTCTTTGGATGTGAAGCTGCGGCTCTTTAGTTCCATACGCAAATATTATTTATTTTATCAAAAAAAAAAATTTAAAAATCGTTCTGAATCGATTAACGAGGATTAGGCACCGATTCTATCTCTCAGCCACTTGTACTCGCTTTTCACCGCACCCCTCCCCCGTGACACGCATCGTCACTGTCGTCAGTCCGTCGGAAGCTCTCGGAAGTTTATATGTTTGGCAATTTTCATTGATTTCGGCATGGCTGGGCATAACACCTTTACTCGTAAACTAAGTATCTAATATTTACCAAAATTAAAAAAAAACAAACTAAAATGTGCAGACTGCGCCGTGATAAACACGTTCTGACAAGTCCGTTCGTGCCAGTCGGCGATCACCGCACACGGGAGGCGACCACAGATGCGACGAAACTATGTACTTATAGTCAATCAGTACGTGAGAGAGTGAGACAAACAGTGTTTCGTGTCTAAATTATTTATTTTAATAATTAAATTATTAGAGAATTATTTATTTTATTTAGGTAGGTATTTTTAATTGGGAAATATCGTTGTAAAATGTTTTTTGATAAATTATATTTCATTATGCCCAGCTTCTCGTATCCGCTAAAACAGTACAAGATAGAATAGCTAAAATGTCTTCAAATGTAACATATTTGCAGGTGGAAGATATTCAACCTTCTTCTGCCTTATCACTTGCTACAGATGAGTCTTGCGACATAAAAGACACGGCACAAGTTGCCCTTTTTGTCAGGTATATGTCTTCCCAAGGTCCAAAAGAAGAACTTCTAGGATTGCTACCGCTCTCGGGACAAACTAGAGGGGAAGATATAGCGAATGCCGTGCAAAAATGCCTTGAAGACAATAAGATCTTGTGGCTCTTTAAAAACTTTGAAATTTTGTAAATTGTAATTTTTGACTCTTCCGACTCAAAAGGTTGCCGACCCCGAGTCTAGGGCACTCCTTCAGCAGCATAACTAAGTTTTTACCACTCTTATCAACTGCTTTTTCCAGTGTAACAATTTCGATAATTGGTAAAATGACGCCCAGGGTAACTGCAAGAACGCCACCTTAATGCCAAAGCATTCGTGTGCCACTACCTTCCTCCAATATTAAGGCTCTAATATTGGAGGAAGGTAGGAGGGAGAAATGGGCATCTCTGGTGAAATTGTTACTATTTGTAACAATAGATTGCTTGCCGTTAAACTGTATCTGAGCTTTGTCTTTATCGCTCTCTTTAGTTGGCAGGCATTCCCGAGTGGAATAGCTTTGCATTTTAATTTTCGCTCTGTGATTCCTAGATTTTCATTCCCCCCCCCCGTACCTTTGAATGTCCTCATTTTCAATGGTGTTTTTGCACCACTTTGTTCTTGATACGTGGCCTATGGATTGAGATATCTGTTCTTGAGTCGCTAGAAATACGGGGCAATGTTTCCTAATATGAGAACAATTTCTACCAGAACTATTTCGTATTGTTCTGGTAGTAGAAGCACTCTAATGAGATAGATAAGTAGAAGCTATACATGATTCTATAAGGTTGTGCCGATTTTCTTTGGCAGATTGTGTAAGTGCATTGTGGTTTGGAAAGTTCATTAGTGTTTGTCTTCCGAAGCTCTTGATATGAGCGAATTCGGGATTTTCATGGTTGCCGATAGTTTGCATATTTTTCTGGTGACTGAGTATTGATCTTTTGGGTATTGATCTGGTGGACTGATAAGGAATTTCACGGGACATGTTGGATACCGTGACTTTTGTTGGTGCTAATGTTTTTGGAGCTGCTTCGAGGTTATAAGGATCGTTGTCAATGACCTTTGTCCTTTGTCTGTGTCCATAGGGGGTAGCTGAAATGCACGTATATTATATTGTTCCTTCAACCCGGGAAGCCTCGAATTGCTTTCAAATTCTCTTTCAGTGGAGTTTTTGCTTTGGTTGTGACGATCACAGTTCAATTTTCCCGGGAGGTGATGACGTTGGCAGTGGTGTCAGTTACCGAAGCGATATTGTTATTTGCTGATAAAGCATTTGTTTATGTTTCACTGAAAGATAGGTTTTTACCTTTAGCAGTTACATTAGCGTGAGTTAAAATTAATTGACCTGTTTTCTGTTTCCAAGGCCGTTGCTTGTCCTTCCGGGCGTGAAGTAATGGGGGATCTTTGTTTTTGCTTTATTTGTATTAAGAGATTGTCCCGTTAGCATGATCAGTAATCCTTCACAGGCATTAGCCGGAGGCAAGAAGTCCAGCTGTTCTGCAGAGGTAGGAACAAAAAGATGCTATATGGCATTAAAACTAAGACCAGCTTAGGCACTGTTAGAGCAAGAATATAAAAGCCATCAAAAGTAACATTTTACTGTACGAACAATTACCCAATGTTTAAACGTGGAAGGCTTTCAGATTATAGAAACGGACTAATAAATAAATAGAGACAGCGACAGCGATACTGATAGTTCAACTGTTCTAGAGGCGAGGACGCTTTCCGAAATTGACTCGAAATAAATAAAAAAAGTGTCCGAATTGAGTAGGTGCACTTTATTTGTGTCACTATACATTTCTACAGTTCAGCAGGAATTTTTCCAACGTTTTAATTATTTATATCTTAAAAAGATACAGCTAATTCTTCTTTAACATGATCTTTTACCCTCTAATAATAATAATAATAATAATAAATTAAAGATCCCAAAATCCTGATATTCTTTATGAACACTATAGATTAAAAATAAGTTCCACAGATAAGTTTGGCATCCTGAAGTGGAAAGAAATGACTTTAACATAGTCATTTCTCATTGCTCTATCTGACTTCATCATCAGCAAAAAACTGTACGTTCCCTAATTATCGCCACCTCCTAAAAAGCATTTGCAATATTTCTTTATGGAAGTTTACACACATAGGAAATTGCTCGACCTTTAAATACATTATACTGTGGATGAGAAGAAAGTCGACGATAAAAATAGATTCCCTTGGCACCCACGTGTCATTATCATTTTTTTTTTTTTTGTCGTTGTGTATCAAACAGTAGTATGTATATGCTACTGTTTGATATATATTTTTGATATCTGTCAGAATGCCAGCCTGTTTGTTATCCATTCAGGCTAATTACCTGCTTTAGGTTACATTAATTTACACAGTAATCTAAGATGAAGACTATGGCAGAGTATTTTGCAGTGCCCATTAATATTGCCATAAAGGTATTTTCCTTATCAAATTCAATTCTCCCTTTGTTGTAAAATGTAAACACAATCTCACCTTAACAAAATCATGATGATTCCTATAAAGTTTCATACCACTATCTAGCCACTTCTGAAATATTGTCATAACCAGCTTTGCCAATTTAAAATATACTCCAGAAATTCTAAGTTTCCTATAATCTTCTGCCTCCATTTTGGCGCTACTCCTGTGCAACTGGGGTTAACTTAATCCCCCCCCCCCCATTCCTCTGGCACTATCTATGCCAGATGTATGTTGCACATTCCTTTAACACCACGCTGTGATATTCCATTGAATCTCATTATCGCGTTTATATCGAGATTTCGCAACATCTTTTAGACCTCCTCTTGATCCACCATCATTCCTTATCATCTAGCTTACTTCTCCTCAGGATCATAATTTCCACCGGATGATATACTGGATGTTGAAAGCAGTTTATTGGAGACCTGAAGGGGTTTGAAAAATTTCCATGTTTGGTCTCTAGAGCAGGGTTTTTGGACCATGTAAAAAATAAATAAGAAGTACAAACAAAATGTATATTAAGTTCCATAAAAATTTAAAAAAAAAAAAAAAATTCTTAGCCCGCCCGCGGTACAAATGCACTACAGGTTTGTAAATAAAATTTCGTGGGTGGGAACCACAAAAAAAGTTCAATAAGTCAATGACTTTTTATTATTACAATCACTTTTCTGCCATCAGTATTCACCGGGTTTTCTTCCATGTTCGACGTTCCTTTTACTTGTCACGTAACGAAAAAAATTCCTTAAGATTTCCGCTAAGCTGCTCAAGTGGTTTCCTCTAATAATCCGATTTTATTTTATTTTATTTACCATACTTTTGTTATTGTAACCTAAGCTCTGTGCTATTCATGCAGATCTTCATCATTCTTTCTTTATCCAATTTACTCTCCTATGGGAATGCAATCTGATATTGTTCTTTTTTTTTTTTTTCATGCGTTATTCGCTTCCTTCCTTTGAAGCGAATTTAAGGGAGAGAAACAAATAATGGTATAATTTCAAGCTTCCTTCTAAGTTTGCCATAATTTTCTACTCTTCAGTTTTTGCTTTAAACATGAACATGTCTTTCCTCTCCCCCTCTCCCCGAAAAAAATGAGAGAGATACAAAAGGTGATGACTCCGCATAACGTCATTTCTTAGGTATTCCTGCTATTCATCACTCATGACCGCAGGGCGGCTAAAATCTTGGGAAATAGAAATTCGAGCAGTAGTGCCAGGAAATGTATGAGTACTGTACATATTTTTCTGTTAGATGGATGAGTAACTCACCTGTGGCAACCGAAAGTACTTATGAGCTTAAGCTGTTAGTTTCCAACTATGACTGGTTGCTCAGTCGTAATGTGGATATGCATCAAACGAAGTAATGCACTCAATCAGGACTGATTTAGCAGAAGAAGAAAAGTTAGCATTAAAACTGCTGCACACACACACACACACTGTTATCTCAGACGACCCCGTTGCTGTTAATAGTGCCAAATGTGACAAATTTAGAAACAGCATATTAAACTAACGTGTTGTAGGATGCCTCAAATATGAATACACACCATATTCTGATTATTTATATTCCACTCCCGTAACTGGGGCATCTCCGTTCTCACACAAGTTTGTGTGCATGTCCCGAAAAACGCCCTCCTCGTTCAAGGAACTAACAGGTTAGTTCCGCACATCCAAGAATGCATCTATAACTAGCTCATGTAAAATGAAAAGGATTCAAATTGCTGAAAAATCAAAGACCTATTTAAAATATTTAAATACGTGGAATACACAAAATTTTTTGTACAGAATTAAGAAACTTTTCTCCGTTTATATATATGTGTGTGTGTGTGTGTGTGTGTGTGTGTGTGTGTGTGTGTGTGTGCACATTTATACTTTACACTTGCTGAAAGTTTCCCTGAGTGTGTTTCAAAACATTCTTGAACAGCCATGCAAGACTATTAATTATTACCAAACAAGGACAGTGAAATAATACACTCACAGTCATATTAGTAAAGCAATTATTTGTGCACTACAAACGACAGTACGCCAATTCATTCATGTGTTCCAAATTTCTTCTAATGGGTAGCATTTATCAGTGGCATTTGTCAGAAAAAGTATTTTTAAATAAACTATCACTAGTCGGTTGTTAATAATTTTAATAAAGGATTCAGTCCAGAGGCCAACATTTTTTTATTTTCTTTTATTTTTTTAGTTGTACTATCAAATCTCTGTTTTGGCAGTGCATATGTTTCTGTTTAAATGAATATCCAAAGGAAGGAGAAACCAAAGGGACTCTGTCGTCTATACGATTTCAACCAGAAAGCTACTCGTGATAGGGCTAATAGTCTCTGAAAGGACCTACTTAATACCATTGTTCACAGACTTATGAAGTCTTGCCAAGACATGATTATGGAAACGACTCCAATTTCATATAAATTCTGTTGTTTAATTCATTACATTTTGTTTTATTTGTATTGTTAAAGAAGTTACAAAAAATCCTCATTCACAAAATTTCTCTTAATATTATCGTTTTCTTGTATTGTTAATTGTAATGGCTACCCATTTTACTATTATTACTATTAAACATATACAATCAAACTATGTACGTTTCTACCTTTATATCTTCAACCTTTAAACTTTTAAATAGTAGATAGTTGGCAATCTTCTATGTCCTCTTGAGTGGATAATTTCAATTTCATTTCCTGTTATTCTGACAAGCAGCATTAACGTGAAAACCACTGTCAAGATGCTGAAAAGTCCTTATTTGATTTAAATGTAGTAGGAAATCATTTACATTGAAAAAAAATTATATATATATATATATATATATATATATATATATATATATATATATATATATATATATATATATATATATATATATATATATATATATATATATATATGTGTGTGTGTAATAAATTTTTTAACTTGGGGATATTGTATATTAGGATAACCAAGTTATTGTACTGATTTTTAACTTGGGGATATTGTATATCCCCAAGTTAAAAAATTATTACATCTATATCTCCTCCAGAGATTTTTATTAAAAATAAAAACACCTTGTAGCAACTTCTATAGGTAAAGTTGATAAGGCTCCGTATTACTATAAACCTTGGTATTTAGGGTCTAGCTACTCACTGAGGAGACCTCAAAAAAGGTTGAAACCGGTCTGGGTAGTGACCCCACCCATAATGCATTGCAGTATACATCTTCTAGTGAGATATGCTTTACATTATGGGAAAATACTAAGAATAGTGATCAGAGCTTTACCCACCTTTACAATGAGTTTCCCCGATGTTGTATCATCTTTAGACTTGAACTTTGTTTCAGGCGCATACTTGGGATTAGGAGTTAAATAATCAAGTTGCCAATGGTAAATATTTGCTTGCTTTTCAATTCAGTTCATTCAGGATAGCCAAATGACTGGAAATATTTGTTCTCAGCAGCTTCCTTTATCCAGATTTGATATTTTCATTTAATTATGTTCTTAGTGTAAGGCCAAAGACGCATTTTGTTTTTAGCAGTTACTAATTTTAACTGCTTCATTTTTTACAACACAATTTGGCAACGTAATGCATTGAATTTTATTCCTCAGTAACTTGGCTCTTTGTACTATACTTGAAAGATTCTAAACACTGCCAAGCTGTTAACAGGAACTTATGCAAGGCGAGTTTTTCATTCGTTGAACCATTTCAAATATTTACTGTGTTAAAACAAATTAAGCACGTCGAATTGTTCGCCATTTTCCAATGCAATTTTGTATTCAAGGATTTCGTTTTGAAACTGCTAATTTATTTAATTTCTTGAATAGTAACTTTACTTTATTCTAGTTTGAATTATTAAAAATGAAGGAATTAAAGTATTCTAAATTTGCACATGCTTTGCTGTTCGGTTTAATCCCACGTACAAAAGTCAGTGTCACCTTTGACACCCACGGGACGTAATCAGAGAACGCCATCTCTTGCTGACAAAGACAAATTCACGCTTGTTATAAAGATATATTTGCTGTGTTTGCAGTTCTAATTATTTTGGTAGTATATTACGGTGCAAAAACACTTACCTGCACAAATTTCTAAGCAACAATATAATGGTTAGGAATTATATAAATTTTTTCCAGGAATGAAATTTATTATTACAACCTTTTTTTTTCTTCCTGTAATAAAAGAAATTAGTCGGTCTCAGAACGAGTTTTGAACGATATCCCTCGTGAAACTTTGGTTTTCTCCCCTTAAAATATTCAGATCAGTCGATGAATATACGCACTTGACCAATACATTCACCTCATGGACTGACTACCTTTCAGTTAATTCCGACCAGATTGGCTAAGAGGACAGCATCTCTGCTTCCGGCCACCAGGAATGAAAGTCTATAGAGGAAGACGATTTTCGTCTTCCTGTGTGACACTAGCAACCATAATGTTTGGAGGCCTGAAATGCGCTTGTAAAATTACTGGATAAGAGAAAATTCCTGTTTCGTCACGCCAACTGGTGTTCATTTTGATAACTTCAATCAAGCTCACGTTTCATATTTTGGTATCAAGGGCAAGGTTTTCCGATTATCTTTTCCTTAGTTCATCCACGATACTAAAGGGAAATTCGCATTTAAAGAAGATGATGACAAATTTGCATTTCGCTTGTCGTTTTCCAAAATAATAATAATTATAATAAATAAATAAATAAAAATAGCTGGATCAAGAAGTCCACATACCATTCTACGAAAAGTTGCCTATCTTCTTCTTCTACGCGTTATTCTCGCTTCCTATGCAGGGTCCGCGTCTTATTTAGAAGCGACTTCTTGTTAGTACTACTTCCAACCGACCCGTCGCATGGTCTGCCGCTGGGGTGGATATATTTTTGACTGTAGAGGCGTATGTTCATGGGGCCGGTTTGTCTGTTTGCGGGATGAAAAACGCCAGATAAACGGCGGAAAAAACCCTACTGACCGCGCCCAAGACCGGCTAACTTGGCTATGCCTGAGGAAGATCCTCAAGTTCCTCACGTCGTCGACGGGAATCGAACCTGGGACACTCCTTCCCCAGGCATATGGTTGCGAAGCGCAAAGCCACTATGCTAACCGCGCGGTCAAAAGTTGCCTATCTAATAAGAACAAATCTGGAAAAATCGGGGAAAATCTTAAAAGCTACATATGTCATTCCTGCATAGTAATATTCAATATCAAGCAACATTTTTATTTGTTTTATTTTTTACTTTATTTTATTTTTTGCAAGACCCAAAATAAACATTCTATCTGGGCGGAACTAATTTTTAGCATTACTAAATGTTCCGATTTAAAACAAAATTAAGATGTGATTACAAATTTAAATGAATCGTTCCAGACAGTGAAATTATGCTCTGTACTGCATTTACCATTACGTACTATTAGAGCTAGTCGAGTGTGGTGAGAGGAGGTAATATTCCCTTTAAGCCGTGTAAGATCTTCCCGACATGGTTCGAAAAAAAGTTGAACTATCGAGACAGACAATGTAAAAAAAAAGAAAAAAAAAGCTGTTCATAGTTTATAAACACCGTAATAGTGTTTATAAATTATTTTTACGGTGTCTGATTAACTGTCTTATTAACAGTCCTTTTCTTTCTTTCTTTTTTTTTTTTTTTAATTTTCTGTCTTCTTGTATACCTCTTATGACCTTTTCTATTCATGTTAATATGAAATTTCAATTTTCATCCACAACTATTGTACTATAGGTTTTTGAGGATTACATAATTAAGGAACTCTACTCTAGAATTCAAATATGGTTCTTTTACAAGTAAGTCACTTCAGTAAGCAAATAGCCAATCAACGAAAATCTCCTAATTCTATTACTGATGTCGTACCGATCTATTTTTGATGTTATTTTGTATTATTGAAATTGCTGATCACTGGGGAACGTCATTTAACATTTCATTCTACTAATTAAATATATTATCATAATTCGTGAGTATGCATATTCAAGATAGGTCTAAAATTAACATTTTAAACTGCATTGACATTTTTGAAGTACTGTATATCTATTTAATAATTATCCAATAGCACAACGCAATAGTCATAGCATACGTTTGACTTAGCCTTATTAGTATAGCAGCATAACTTTACTTACCCTTTTAGTATGGTAGCATCATTCATTATCGCATAAAATCAATTTGGAGGTGCTTTTTGCTTGTGCGTTTACTGTACACAGTTTATTTTCATTTGCAGCATAGAATTGTTTTGCCTTTTGACCCTAAAAATGGTATAAAACCCAAAATTATCATGACAAATTTAGCAAGATCCTAAATACCAAATATGCACTTTTTGTTTATCCAGAGGGGGATTAATAACTCCGCTCTAAATAATATGCTCGCGGAGAAATAAATGATTATAATTAGGAGTCAGGTATTTTGTGAAATTCGCCTAAAATGGTCAGTTGCGAAACAACAACAACGAGATAGTTTAATATTTTGCGCCATCGGCGATTGATTTAGTCACTTAATTCAAGATTTAATCATTTCCCAACGAAAAGGCAAAACTATTTCCCCCTTTTAATCCCAGAGATAAAAATGAAATCACCAGTCAAAATTACTGTGTTAGAATCATTTTCGTTCTTAATTTTCAAAGCCTATAAGGTAGGTTCACTGAGTCATAATTCAACTATTAATAAAATTGGACTTCAGTTTTCTGTTTATCATAGAGGTAGCTGAAACAATGATTATTCACAAAATAGCCTCGACACGTAGGTCAAGAACTACAATTTTAATCTGGAAGTGACTTTTGACTATTTAATTATTTATAATAAATGGAACGTGATCTCATTTGCTTTATATTTTATACACAAAGGATTTATTTTTACTTAACTTTTAAAAGGCGCAGCGGTATGTAAATCAACAAATAGCATTTGTTAGATGAAGGCTAATAAAGAAAACTAAATTAGATGCCAAAAGTAAAGGTGCCGTTGCTCCAGTGAAATATAGAATACGCGTAAACCTATTACATTACATACTAAGATTAAAATTATTAAATTTAGCGAGGATGGTGTATCGAATACTGAGATAGGCCGCAGGCTAAACTTGCCACCCACTACTGTTGTTACAGTTGTTTAAAACAAATATAAGATTCTTAGCCAAGTGAAAAGTGCTACACTAGTTAATACTACGGTTATCAGCAAACGTTATAATAGTAATGCGAAAATGGAAAAACGTTTAATGGGGTAAATTGATGACCAAACTGGTTGATTCCTTAAGCCAAGCTATTCAAAATAACTTCGTTTGTGCATATATAAACAAATCTTTACTTACGTCATTTACACATATGGCTGCTTAAAAACGCTATTAAACCACTGCATGGACTACAAGTGAGAAAAAAAAAAAGAGCAATGATTCGCGTGGTTTGGAACCCAACAAGTCGTATGAACGGAGCATGTCTGCATATATATTCAGTCTCAGAGTGAATTTATCTAACTTACAGTAATTTAACTAATTTTTTTGCTCTTTTTAACAACACACACACACACACACACACACACACACACACACACACACACACACACACACACACACACACACACACACACACAGTGGCGCACCGGGGGGAGGGGGGCAATGGGCCCTGGCCCCTCCAAAAGAAAGAGGAAAATATACTCGAAAATTTTCCAAAAATATTTTCCTAATTAAAATTATTTTTTTATTTACGTTGTGTCGTGTCTTCTTTTCTATACTACTTATGAATTAGCGGTCACATAAGGTGGGAATACCCTATACCGCTCGGGAATCATGGCCGCTGTGAACACAAGGCGAACGTAGTAGTGCTCGGGCAGACCGAGCTACTTCGTTTGCCCGAGACGGGCCAGAAGAGATCACGGGTTTCATGTATTGGCGAGCACTGCAGATAATCAGTCATAGGTCGTATTCAATGTGTAGTGTGTATTCTCAAATAGTTTACTCAACTGCCCCCCCCCCCCCCAAGATTAAATCTTGAGTGCGCCACTGCACGCACACACAAACAAACAACAAAACAAAAGCTTAATTAGACCATTTTCAAACAACTCATTTGTCTTTAAGCAGCAAATCCTGCTGAAATGAAACATTAACTGGATTTGTTTGGTATACTACAAGTAGAAATGACAGCTGATCTACAACATATGCAAGAGAATATAATTAAGTTATTGTTCCATTATCCACAATTCATATACTGCATTTTTTTCATATTAATTTTTTTCCTTACATTTGTTTCATCTTTTTCGATACCTTGATAATGCTATCAGACAAGAGTCGCGAAACAAATTGGGAATACGATAGATATTAAGTTGCACGAAAATAAATGTCAGTTATTCTAATACATTTACAGCATACTACTTCGCTGATGGTTGCAAAAAGAAAAAAATTGTCTGTTGCACCATCAAAGGAGATGATATTTGTATTGGTGTTCAGTGATAAAAGAGTACAACATAACATCTTTTTCAGATTTTTCTGGTTAAGTAGTTGGCCTATGGAGCCATCTGATAATTAATGTTTTTTAACCAAGGCACAATCAACTTTTTTCTTTTTCTTTTCTTTCTTTTTTTTTTAATGGAATAATGGTAAAAGTTGTCATTACTGTACCGTCAAATTAAAGAGAGAAGTATCTGCTACAATATTAGCTCATTTCTGTTGAGTTTCATTATTTCCTCCAGTTGTTATACAGTGCTTATTCGTTAATTTTTAAACATCATTTAAGATAGATTGTAATTCATAACATATATAAATGCATGAAAAAAAAACTTTACGAGCCGTATAATGAGTGGATCAAGTAAATATATGAAAAACAAATTGTTAATACGCTTACTCATTGTTCCCTTATATTCCTGAAGAGTTTGAAAAGTTCATGGAGGAGTTATAATCAGGCACATATAAAGTAGGAGAAATTATCACAAAAAATAGTTGTGTAATAACTCAATGAAATAGTGAAGCGCAACAGAAATAACCTTGCGTTATAACCTCAGGTTCTCCTTTCATTTCATACTCCAAATCCTGAAAATTGGTTGATAACTCTCTGGACATCATTCCGAAAATGCTGTAAAATAAGCTGAAATATTTATTATTAATTAAGAGTATTGAATCCCAATCTTAATTAGGATTCATACTTTTCCGGTACTTTTCTTAATGTTTCCTTCACTTTTCTACCCCCCCTCCCCTTTGAAGTGTATTGAATTAGTCGGTCTCACATTACGATCATAAGGCTTATTTGCTTCTGGCCATCATGTATTGCAGAGGACTGAAAACTGATACATCATCATCATCTCCGCCGCTGTTCCAGCTTAACTGTCCTGTCGGAACTTGTTTATGAGTGCTCTTTGCGACCTGCTGTTTTTAGCCACTCGGTCATGTATTAATTCTATAAATGTTTGCCTACTTTGTAGGAGGAAACCTGTTGCTTCTCTCCCTCTTTAAGGCAGACTTAACATTCACTGAAGAAGCAATATATAAAATATGACTTAATGGCCCTATTCATGCACATGTTTTTTTTTTTAATATGTAGTTTTACTTATTAGTAAATAGTTTTAGCATCTCGATTAGTGATATTGACAATAACATCTTACCAAGTAACCAACAGAAAATACTGATCTTCCCTACACACGTGAAAAGTGTGTAGAGCAGATCATTATTTTCAGCATGTAGGGACGTATGATGCTATTTTATATTTCAGTATGCAGAAACGCTTTAGGTAGGAGAATTTTAGACTTTATGGCATAAACTTTTCATAAACAAGTATTCTTTTGAATATTTTAAATTTTAAACTACTACTAATCGCTTTATATATATTATGTGAATATGAACTTCAAGATAAAAATAATAAAATATATATTCGGAACTTTAATAATAATAATAATAATAATAATAATAATAATAAATTGGCCTTTCTCATTCCTTTTACTGCAAAAATTTTGAGTTAACACGTTTATAAAATTTTAGTTTCGCGCAAATAAAGATTGAGTTCTCTTTTTGTCCATTTTGACCTCATTTGGACAGTAATGTTATTTCTCAAATTATTATTATGTGACACCTCCAGGGAGTCCAAAGACTCATCGAGGGAGAGTGTGCTAACAGCATCGAACGATTTAACTCCTTCCAACTACTAACCGTGCTCAAACTTGCTTAACTTTTTTGCGAGCGCCATTAGTAGCAGAGGCTTTACCAACCGACCAACCTTTGCTGGCAAAGGTTGGTCGATTGGTAGAGCTTTATCTTATCCCTTTATTTCTCGAATATATCACTTTTTTTAAGCGGTTTAATGATGACTCTCAAAATCATCCGCTTAAAAGCGCTGACCATTCGAGATTGAAGTACGCTGATCTAATTAAATCCGGGCCTCATTAGAAAAGCTCATAACATGAATATCAAGTAATAACCTGATTCGATATACCTGAATCGAAACACGCTAATGGTCCGAAAGGTGATGCAAACCATTCTGTCTAGAAAGGGTATTATCAATCCTTAGCATTGCTAGCCCAAAGGGAAATGTCTTGTTAGTGTTCAGACGTTGCTTATGTGAAAATAGCATCATCTCTTCTTAAGCAGCGGAATGCGGCAGCGGGGAGGGGATTAGAAAGAAACTATTTCTTGTAGATAACTCGAAGTTTAAAGAGTCGTCCGTTTTGAGTTTAACCATGCGCTACTGTGTAACTGTGACTGGCTTCTCTAGTTTACGATACTTTAATTAAATTAAGATTACCGTAATTTGAACCTCACTAGAGCGCCTTCGCCTCCGTAGCTAATTGAGCTACGGAGAAAAAATGGAAATTTTTTTCCCCTTCAGGAAACTATTCCCTCCACCCCTAAAAACGGGCAAACCGGCCAGAGGACACATGCAATTAACAGACATAATATTCTGGTGGCCTGATAGCCTTTAGTTGCTTCGGCCAACATTACACACACAATTATAGGAATTTTCCATTCTCCAAGAATTAGAATTTGGTATAATCAATTCCAGATCCTCCGTAGCTCAATTAGTATAGACGTAGTCCTTTGATCGGAAAGACCTGGGTTCGATTTCCGTCTATGACATAGGAGCCTTTATCTGGTCTCTTTCGACGAAAGGTGAGTTAGCTGGTCTCATATGGTGGTAGGTTTCTCCCCCCCCCCCGAATAGGCAAACTGGCCCTGTAAACACACATGGACTACAGCCAGAAATACAACCCTTAGGGGACTCGGTTGCATTAATTATCTGTAAGCCTCCTCTGTAGGGAAGGAGATGATAATCCATTCTCCAATTCCCGTTCCAAATATAGTTCTAGGATTTTCTTATTTCTTGGGAGTATAAAAAGAAACATAACAATTAATCGGAAGGTCTCTATTATTTATAAGGCTCGGCTTTCGTTTTGCAAAAACAGTCGTTATATATTATTATTATTAATTTAAAAGATATTAACATAATTATTCATTATTAAATGCACATCAGCCTATTTTTACATTCTTATTTACATAAATAATAAAAGAGTATTTTTGTAAATGATTATTTATATAATTATAAAGCAGACCCAAATATCACCGGCATTTATAATTACAGCTGTACAGTAACCATAACAACTTCAGTAGGCGTATTTAATGGATGTTTGGAGACTTTCCATGACCACCAAGCTCAAGAGCCAAGTATCAGGTCCTCTGTATTTTCTTCTTGTAACGGCAATCCTACACTCGAAAAGCGGTTGGAATCTATAATACATAATTTATCGCTGTGGAAAGGCTAAAGGTTAGGATGATAAATAAATTTATTAACATTTAATTTAAACATACGACAGTGCATTGCATCAAGTAAACTGTTGGACCACTAGATCGTTGTGGCTTTCTGTGTTTTTGACTTTAGTTATTGTCATTAGTCCTTTTGGAAGAGGAAATGTGAAGTAAATAAGTGATGCTAGCTCCTAGTTATTTACGACCCCCCCACTTATATTTTTATTATTACCAGTTATGTTTATGTTCCTTCTACTCAACTGAGTAAAATAAAGGAAAAGGATGATTTTATGCTTTAAAATACACTCCTCCTTTGACTACTGCTACATATATAATAATAATAATATTTGAGGAGCCCCTAAGGGTTAAAGCTTGATAAATAGGAGGAAGCACCTCCACATAGCCTTTTAAAGAATGTGGAGAACCAGCTGGGGTTTCAGCCCTAATGTCCTATCCTCACCTTCTCAAGATGCACCCCGTTAGTAGGTATTCAAATGAATTCTGAGAAAATAAGTACGAGAACATTTGGGATTTAGCTCACCAAATCGCATTTGGTACTGACTTAAACAAAAAGAATGATAGCAATAAGATGAAATGTCATCTCGGCTGCCCTGTCCCGTTCTTTTCGTCAGGGATCCAGGGGGACGAACAGTGAATTTCAGCAACTTGAACAAATTCAAATTTATGGGAACCATCAAAATAAAAAGTATCAATGGAAAAGTGGAATTGGTAGAAGAATTTGAGAAATGAGACCGGTATAATCGGTGCTATTGAAACAAATAAGGTGACAAGAGAAAAGCTGTTAAAAAATGTACAATTATGTTATGTCGTGTAAACGGGACATCATATCCAGCAATACACAGCCTAAGTTGTAAGTCAGCAGTGAAAGAGTTACAATTGAAGAAGAGGATTTGATGTAAAAACAAGTGTAAAGGAAGGCTTCACTGTCTCCGTTATATATCGCTATGTGGATACATTAAGAAAAAAGCTAGCATTAAACATGATATCAAAACTGTATAGTTTAATCTTAGCTCTTTATTTTATGCAGATGATGTTATACTGTACTGTACTTCAAATAAGTCCAGTGCTATACTTATTTTGTTGACTTCTTGCCAACACAAGAAGCAAAGCTTATTCTGTTGGCAGGAAGTCAACTGAATAAAACTATATGGAATAATAGAAAAATTAGTCAAAACACTGAACTAGCTGTATAAGACATTATTCAACGTAAATTTTAACTTAGTGATCTGAGAGTTGGGTTAATAAAGCAAGTGATCGAAGCTAGACCGCAGATATGAGAGTTCTGTGAAAAATTAGGGAAGTGATTAGACCAAATAACATAAGTGGCAGAATCATATTAAACTGAAGATATTAGGAGGAACTTGACAATGTTAACACTCAGGAAGATGTAAGCAGAGCTAATCTCAGCTGGTGTGGTTACTTAATCAGAATGCGAGAGGGAAAGAAAAAAAAAGAGAAGCAAAACAGGTGTTTGATGACAGGAAAAGATCCAGAGGATGGCAAAGAACTAGAGGGATTGATGAAGGTAGAAGTACCCTAGAAGATCGAAATATATGATCAGATAACAAACTAATTTGGAGGAAAATTGTCGATAGGAATTAGTAAATGATGTAAACTTTTCCTTTAAGCATTCATCCTTGAAGTTACATATGAGAAAGTGTATGATAGCTTTGATGATATTTTGAGTCAACGTTTTGTGCCATTTTAATCCTTTAATAACGAAGGTATTGATATTGGCATTGTATTGAAGGTATAACATGTCTACCAGCTAAGTTCTTCTTATCCGAAAAGAATTACAAGCATGCATGGTATTAAGACTGAAACCCACTAAGATCGTTGATGAATATAGAAACTCATAACCATTTGACCACCAAGGCCACAATTTTTAATTTTCAGAGTTAGAAATAAAAACGTCATCATTTATTTGCAGTAGTTCATTTATTATTATTATTATTATTATTATTATTATTATTATTATTATTATTATTATTATTATATTATAATTTTGGGGACTGTTATGTGAATGCATTAAACGCAATGGAATTGTGATATCTCTGTTTCCCAAGATGTATATTTCATGTACAGTATATGTATATTTCAACGCATATTCTCGAAACTCCGGCCGTGCTTCCTTAAAATGAATGTCAGTTTTCTCTGTCATTTATCTAAGAGCTTCCACCAAAACGAAAAATCAAGAATTGCTATAGATTTTATTAGTCATTGCTCTGATGAAATCACCAGCCAGCTTACTGGAGATCTGAAGCGGCTCGAAAAAAGTTCGCATTTGCTACTAGAACTCTTGTATAATGTAATACAGTATCCCATCCATGGTATTATATGCAATAGGTCCTGCGAATGCCAATATAATTTTTAAAAAAATATATTTTTTTTTTACGAAATATCCTGTTTTGCTATTCTAAATTTGAAAGTAGAAAGAAGTTTTCTAGAATTCATAAAAGAATAACAACAAATAAATAAATGGATAAAATAAAATTAAACAGATAAAATATAAGGATTATACCTTATTTTCTTTTCCTTTTATTCGTTTCTTTTATTTTATAAAAGAAATTAATAAAAGTTCTGTAACACCTTTCCATTCTTAAAATAAAGAGGTAGTATTCTTTTAGTCTCTTATTTATTTATTTACTTTTGGAAATTGGAGTTGCTTTGCAAAGTTAACACAAACCCACGGGCCCTCATAATTTTATATACATTAAAAAAAAAAAAAAAAAAAAAAAAACCCAGCAAACTGCGATTAAGACAGAACACGCTTTCCTCTGAGTCTTAGTTTCTTCATCCTGTAAATGCAGATAACAACAATAATCATTTACTTTTATTTATAAAAGATCGCACAATAAATGACATAAAATAAAATAACATGAAACGATCCCCTTCCAATCAGCGGCATCAAATATGACACCGCCGATTGGCGTTGTTGCTTTGCTATTCAACTTTTAATATCCTGGTGAGTAGATATTTTCAATACATATAATATGAAACATATATTATAATGACATTTTATCAAATAAAATACTTTATACTCGTATTATTGGAAAATAAGTAATTCTCAAGTCTTTCGTTAATTTATATTTTGAAGTTTTTTACAGAGGTCATTTCTAAAGGTCTGACCTTGTTAAACCAAACATAAATATGCACGATTTCCGATCTGATTCAAATTCTTCCTCCGTTTTGAAGTCTTATTTCGTGGAATAAGAACACCAGAAAAAGAATTCGAGCATATGCCTTTTACTCATAGACTGGCTTACCTGAAGATGGGGACAATTACATCGACTCACTATTCAAGTATTGCAATGTGCAGAACTTTTGAAATGATCCTCATAGATTTTAAAAGGCTTCACTTGTGTTGTGGAGGACAAGGTAAAATATTATTAAAATCGTTACTAACCATGGAAACCTTTTGCAGCTGTAAACTTCATCTCAATTTGATACACACCACGAGATATCGATCGGATTCCAACTAATTTTTTTTTTATTATTAAACAAGCGTATCTCAATAAAAGTATTAAGGTATTCGTCAAATTGTATGGAGGGAGAAGAAATACACACACTATGCGGAGAATAATGCATGGGAATCAATTTTTAATTTTCTAAAATTTTCTAACTTTTTTTTTTTTTTTAAATCTTCATATTTTCAAGGGGAGGGACGAGGAGTGAATAGTTGAATCCTTTACAAACCGCATTTTGCATAACCGTTCAGAATTCTATGAAATGGCATTACGTTTCTTGTTTTTAACAGTACTAAAAAAAGTTCTGCCTCTGGCAGGGTCACTAACAGCACCACGTGTTACTAACCCCAGAGCTCGCAGTTAGAATTTCAAAAGTCAAGAGTAGTAAAGAGGAAGGCTGGGGTGCTACATGATATTTATGTAAATTTAAAACCTAGGACAAATTATCTTAACTCATTGTCGCAGGTTACGTATCTTTTTTTTTTTTTTTTTTTTTTTTTTCCAGAGATAAAAATGCATAACAGAAGTCGGTGACTATGTCCGGTTGCTAGCCTAAAGCTATGCTTTTGCAGTTTCTCTGTAAATATGACGACCTATATCTGGTTAATGACTGCAACGCAGATCAGTGACCGGCATGGAAAGTGGAACGTTCTATCCTTTTATTATTAAATTTTCTAAGAGGAGAAGGGTTGTCTCTTGGCTGAGTGTTTTACATAAATGCTTAAATCAACCAAACTGATGATAGAGGTTGAGGTAAACGGACAAGCTTGTGGAACGTTAAGCTGATGACTTAGCACTCAGGAACTTTACGTCGAGCTTTTATTTGGTTCATGGAAATTGGCACTAGCGAAGGACAACGAAACTTTATTGCATTCTATTTTTCATTCTGCTTCCTCCCGGCAGAGAAAAGCTACTTTACCTACTAAGAGGAAGAGCCATGTATGGATATTAGTTCATTCAGGACCGTCGATATTAAAGACGGTCATACAGGTAGGTCACTGCCAGAGACAGTATTAACTACGTCTGACATATTTAGCTACCAGGCATGTTACTCGCCCGAGGAAGATATTAACAGCCGAGTTACAGCAGTCCTTTTAGGGTATTTTCAAGAATTAAAAAAGAATGATAATCGAGAAAATACAGAAAGATAATAATACCCATAACTGAAAATATATTTTCATTCCTTTTTATTTTTTTAAGTCGATAAAAATAGACATGTTTTTATTGTAAGATTTTAAACTTGAATGGATTGGAAATGAATTAGTAGTTATAGTTGATGTAATTTGGCAACCTTCAGATACAGAGCAGAAATAATTTTCCGACAGAGAAACCAGATTGCCAATTTCATGCAATATAGTCCACCATATAAATCTGAGTTTTTCTAAGGGAAGTAGACATATCCTTTGAGAGGAAGCATGATCTAAAGGTGATAAAGATATTCCAAGAAAATTTACTTAATAACTGCATTATGATAGTAGGCAATATATTTATTTTTTCCTTCATTTTGATGTTAGTAGGATTCATTACTTTAATAAATTACATTATTTCCTGAATCATAAGAACGCCCTCTTTTGTCATATGCTGTACACAATAATCTCCTTTATAATAACCAAATGTAACAATAGATACCTCAATGAAATCAAAAGTGCAATAATTGTATTTTAATATCTTTTAATATTTAAATTCTCTTACACATTTTCGTACTTCAAATGGAGTAGGTAGCACTGTTCCAATCCAATCCTAATTTTTTGAAAATCGGTAATCAGCCAGTCTCCACCTTTCATCATCATCCTGTTGAATGAATTCCACCGAAAGGAGATGCTCCTAAATCAAACTAGTGTATTGTATTAGTCGATGTTGCTGAATTGCAAGGTTAAAAACCTTATTTCTTCCCAGAGGGAAAAAATGCTAATCACATGCTTCAAAGATAGACTGGATTTTAGTTTTTAGATAGATAGGTTTTTAATATCACACATCCAGAAGAGCACATGAAGTTGAAAGCCATAACACTATGTAGATAGGATTAACTGTCCTATCAGAGCATGAATGAGATTTCAAATAAGCCGTATTACTTGGCCGTGACATGCCATTGAACTTACTCCACAACGCAAGAGAAAATGAGATGTTTTCTGTAATTTGCCCAAGAAAATGGATTGATAAATGGTATTGTGATTATGTCTAAACCTTGCCCGCTTCTCTGATTACACATACCAAGCTCTTATTCTATTATTTATTACTTTTATAAATGTTTTGTACACTGCCGGTAATAAACTAATCGGTCTACAATACTGTAAATAATTATTATTAATGCATCGTTCCATAAGTCTAGGATTTTTCTCTGCTTTAAACAAAGCATGAAGAGTCTTGCTACTGTCTACCCTCCAAATTTCAATAACTACCCTTGAATCTAGTCTTCACAAGAAACCCCTTCTGTTTCATTATTTTCAAAACTACTTCAACCTCTTTCCACATTACACTTTTGGCACTTCCAATTCACAACTCCTTGAAGTTTAATTGTCTAAATCTTTTTTGTCACTGTATTCTTTAATCTATTTATCTGTGATTATTTTTATCATCCTTTCCTTTTGCGATATCTTTTTTCCCATTGCCAAAGAGCTGTTCTCATAACTTTTATATTTTTATTATTTTCATTGGTTGTTTTATTTTTCTGGGTACTAAATATCGGATTGCATGTCATTCTTTTCTGATTGTTTTGCATGACTGCGAGTGCTGTGTTGAATTTTTTTGTAGAGTCGCTTGTCTTTATTTTTTCGGAGCCTGTGTAGCTCAGCGGAAGTGCCATGTGTACTCACAGCTAGGCTTCCCCGGAAAATTCTAGTCGCTGACTAGAGGACCTTTTTTCGACCGGTTCCCCAGTTTTTTCTATTTTTCTGGAGGTCGCTCTCCAGAATGAGCAAGGGAGTTTTTCTCCTGGAATCTCAAAAAAAATTAAAAATAATGACCGTAAACCCACACTACCTCAGACAATAAAAATATATTGTTATGATTAGGGACCACGAGATGGCAGCATTTATCAACTATCTCTTCATCGGATGCTGTATATATAATTAGTGGTAGTCTTGTGCGAGCTATCTCTGATTAGCTATGGGTGGCGATTGAACTGTCTCCTCAGTCTCCAAAAGTTAGAGAAAGCTAAAACGGGCTCGCCTACTCGCTATAGGGAAATAAAAGGCATTAGAGGGTTTATTTTATTTATGTATAAGTTTTGTTTTGGAAGATTGTCACTTAATGCATTGGGAAATATTTCCACCTATTTGAAGAGACTTGCTAATGATAGTATTTCTTAGTTTTGATTGCAACTGCTTAAGAATGCTGCCAGTCAGTAATCGTCAATAGTGTTGATCACAATGTGAAAAACAAATGATCTTTTAAAGTTCGATAAAGGGGGATTATTGTTGGTTTCAGGCTGACTAGAACCACAATTTTGAAAACAGTAGAACTGACTGGTCTCTCAAAGGGGTATCCTGAGTGTTTAATCAGTGAAAAAATAACACTCACTGCTTGTCTGACAGGCGTAACTGTGATCTTAAGACAGTCTGTCAGGAACGAGATTCACAGTTGACAAACAGAACTTCCCATGTGCAATTGACTGAAGTGGTTAATGGATGCTGTACCCATCTCATCGAACTGTGCACAGGGGATTGAAGAGGATCTATTGGCAGTTGCATGGCTATATGAAAGCCTGAGATTTCTGCAAAGAACTGAAAAGTTCATCTTCAGTGGGTCAGGAACACCATGACTAGACACTAGAAGACTGGAATAAAGTCATGTGGTCCACCAAGTCATGGTACACCTTGTTATGTACAAATGGAAGGCAAAGTTTGGCAAAGGCCCTCTTTCCTAAGCCAAATCTTTTCATTCATTTGAAGTCATCTGTTTTCATTTTAACAAGGTGCTGTCATCACCTTGGACATGGACTCGCATTATTTGGATAATTACAATGCCCGTTATGGGCATTGACTATACGATTTGTGATTCATGATTTTCAACAAATAGGGGAACAGGACCAAGATTCGATATCTCCAAAACTTTACAGCTTTGCTTTAGACTCAGATTGTCATGAACTAAATTATGAAGAATGGACAATGGAAAGAATCTGATCTATACGTATTTTGCTGATGATGTAGTTCTCTTGTCACAAGATCTATACTTAAAATAGTGGAAATTAGCTCAGGTGTTCAGTCAAATTGAGTTGAAAATAAATTTAAACAAAACGTATGTAATGCTGAATTTCATAAAAAATTATATTAAAAGATGGAGAAGAGAAAGCGGATTCATATATTTTTCTGGGACCAATCATAAAATTAAAAATAAACAAACAGTGTCATACAGAGCATATTCCTTTCCATTCTCTGGGCAAGACCAATTCGTGAACCATACATTGACCTAAACTGCAGGTCTCATTGCCATATGTAAATACAGGTAAAACATGCCAGTTGAAAGATTTCCTCATTTTAACAGGAAGATTACATTTGAAGATACTTTTCAGCCTGCCAAAAGTCATCCAATCTGGTTGTATCCTTTAAAATTCTTCTATTTTTGTCTATTTTTAATTTTATGATTGGTCCCAGAAAAATATATCAATCTGCTTTCTCTTCTCCATCTTTTAATATAATTTTTCTGGTGTTAAATTGTCATTAGAAACTTTTTCTTTAATTTATAATCTGAAATAGATATTTTCAATGAGAAAGAAACATGACAGCTATCCTGATAATAAACTGATCATGTATTGCATTATTTTTGTGGACATAAATAAAATGTCAATTTGTGCTTGAAAACTCAAGAAAATCGATATTTCCACCTATAGTGTGTGTGTGGGCTTCTAGCCCACACACACTATTTCAGACATAAAAATGTTGTGTTAGTGTTAGGAACCACGAGATGACAGCACTTATTACCTGTGTGTACTGGATGTCGCTTAAAATTAGTAATAATCTTCGGACCGATATCTGATTGGATACTAGTGGAGAGTGAATTGTCCAAAAGTTTCCAAAAGTTAGATAGGTCTAAAGTGGCCTAAACTTCTCCCTATAAAGAAATAAAAATAGCTGATTTTTTATAACGAAAAATTAAAAATTAGTGAAATGAAAAATTAAAATTCTCAGTAATAACGAACAAAATGTAAACTATATTCAGTTTTGTAAGCTGTTTTTAAAATAGTTTTTATTATAACTATTAGAAACATTAGAAAATTTTTTCACTTGGTTGGCTATCAATAAAAAGAAATGATCATTCAACATCTTCAAAATGAATTTTTGTTTGACGTTGATATGGCTTTATTATTATTACGTGACACTTCAAGGGAGTCCAAGGACTCATCGCAGGAGATTACTCTACTCTACTCTACTTTGCTAAATACATCTCACCCTCTCCATTACTATTTAATTTCCTACTACAACACTACTACCATTCAACACCATCTACCACTCATTTTGGCATAGATGAAGATGGAAATGATTGAAATTGAAAATTATGAGAATGAGAGATGATTCCAAGGAGGAAAATCTAGCTAAATTTTATTGTGGGGTTCTTTGAAAACATCATCTGCACCTTTGAAAAAAATACCATTTCGTTATACTTACATCTCAACACGAATTCTCTTTGATGATAAAAACTGTATTAGATTGTTGGCAGATAAAAGACGAACACGCATGTTACTTCCCACATTCAGTGTAAAATCTGCCAATGTTTCCAAATTAGCCAGGCGCATCCCACTTCAAAAACTGCTCTAATGATTTAAAATTTTAATAGCTACTCATATTAATCTTTCTTTTAATTTTTCTCGAAACTCGTATCTATTAGATTTAAAGCACAAAATAGAATTGCAAACCAGGAATTATGTTGTTTGATTTTAATATAATAAATTTAAAAATAGGATTCTGTATAGCTCTAAAAAAAAAGTCCTTTTCTCACATACTGTCACATGGATAGATCCCAGTTACAGAGTAGAATAACTTTTTTTTCTAGATACTTTTTCATCCAGTTCCCAAGTTCTCCATGTTGGTCATTGATATAGGTAAGTTGGGTGTTTTCCCAGAAACTCAAGATTTTAAACCCAGAAATCAAGAAAATTGCTCCAGAACTCTTCGGACAATAATATATGCCTCTTAGACTATAGAACGAAATGGCGGCAGTTGTGTGCTCTATTCTCCCCCCCCCCCCCTCCCTTGATGCCTTTTCAATTGATAGCCCTTGAACTCAGCTAGCAGTTAGGGTTAAAGGTGAAAATCGATTGCCCACCAATTTTCCAGAAGTTAGAGGTTAAAGATTTCCACCTACTTCCTGTAGGAGTAAAAAGCATTAAATTTATTTCACTTATTTTAAATACAAATATACACATGAAGTAAATACCTTTAGGTGCCAAATGATTTTCATTGTTCTTTGTGGAACTACTACCTTTTGTAGAGAGAGAGATTTGATGGTGCTTAAAAAAATACCATGTTTAATCCTTAGAGGATCATATGGCATTATAAACCCTTAGCTCTTCTATAGTATTAATATGTTTGCAGTCTTTCTTGAATTTTAATAAGAGAAGAAAAGAAAACTTGATAGCAGTCTTCTTTTCATTCAATTTCTTATTTTTTCCTTTCCATTCAGTTTTAGTTTTCAAGAATGAATTCCACATATATTGCCATTTCTCAGATAACTCAACTGACATTTTTAACAACAGCAGTTCATTACATTACAACAGTCCAACTGTCCAACAACATGCATGCTTCCTTCCAGTGGTATATTACATTGGTTGTATCTCAACATTCCATGCTAGAATTGTGAATACTGGAATTCATATTTATGATCCCCTTTGGCTTAAATTTCCTTACCACACTATTAATTTCATTTTCTGCATTTACTATTCTCTTAAGGATATACATTCTAGTTCTAATCATTTTCATGTAATATCCTGGGCCTTTTGTAACCAGCTCTCCTTCAAATATCCCGTATATCTCAGCTTTCCTCTTGGTTATTGTTGGTTGTTTTTGAATTAATAGTAATTCTCATATGATTCCTGGTAAATTTTCGGCACTTTGTTTAAGTTGGTTTCTATACTTGATTATAAAATATAGATTCTAAGCTTTTTTTTGACCGGTTCTCGAGTTAGTTGATCTCTGGCACGGGCAAGCGGTTTTTTTCTCCCGGAAACTCGGGTTTTTCGTCCAGTAAACTCAAGAAAATCGACCGTAGAGCCCACATTATTTCAGACATTAAATACGAGTGTTAGATCTAGGGACCACGAGATGGCGGCCCTGTGGAGCCGTCTCTCTTCACTGTATGCCGCTTAATTAGTGATAGCCTTGGTCCAGCTATCTCTGATTGGGTACCAGTGGAGATTGAACTGCCCACTCAGTCTCCAAAATGTTAGAAAGGGCTAAAAGGGCTAAAAACGGCCTCGCCTACTCCCTGTATATACGGGAATAAAAAGGCGTTAGCTGATTTTTTTTTTTTTTTGATGGATCCATAGCGTTCTCTATTGGGAGTATCTTATTTATGCAGGAATGAAGCCTCTTGTCTTTATACTTTAATATTTTATTATAAAATATTGAGATGTGTTAATTGCCTGCAATTTTCTGGCTGATTTGCTTGTCCTGTGTGACGAAAAACCAATTTTCAGAAGGAAAACTGTCAAAACTTCCCTATGAGAGCGCTGCATTATCATCCATTGAAAAGACCTTTTTTCTAGAGGGGGCGACTCAAAACCCAGGTATTTGCAAATGCCTCGTTGATACCAAACGATCTACAGAGGCTCCGTCATCTCTAGCCAATACTCACCATAACCCTTTCCACATTTCCTTTTTTATTTGGTGTACGCCTTTTGTACTTTAGCTTTACAATGGCACTAATTGGGATTCCTTAGTTATGGTACTTTCTTTCTTGTAGCACCTCCAACAGATTAATCAAAATAATCCTTTGAATGAAGGTCTTCATCCACTCCTCTTCCTACAAAACTCCCGAACACTTTCAAACATTTTCCCCCTACAGGTGCATGTGTCAAATAGGATTCAGCATATCTCAGAGGGATTATTCCCCAGCTTTGCATTAACCTGCAGTTATAGCCCATGTATAGGTATAATCCAATCAATTTCCGACAATACCAAATTAAGAAAAATTGCCTTCTTAAATGAGAGTCAAGTTTTCTTTTCTTATGCTATGCTAAGAGAGTTGTGTACAATTTATTTGCTTCCATTTTCCTTCTCTCCCATACTAATATCAGCTGAAGATATGGTAAACGTCTTGGCATCAGTCTTTTCTTCCTGTATAGCCAATCAAGAAAAATGATTTTCACTCACACTACAGCATGAACTGTTTAGCGTGCCTCTTAGCTTTTGCAGAAAGTTATTATAATAATCCTTATTAGTGTGATAGTACTCCAAGTCCAAATGGTGATCCCAACTGCACTTGTACTTTATTCTCCTGAATTAATGCTCATCGTGTATTGCCTAAACAAACCGTCATACTGGTTCAGCATCTGCCCTACATCATAGAAGCAAACCTAAATACAGTCCATCCATAAGAAATAAAAATCAGTCGTCAAACTAATGTTGCTCTAACTTCAGCCCTCACGGAAGCAGTTGGGAAAGGCACCAGAGACCAAAAGCTTTACTATATAGAGGCAGAATTAATTAGAAATCACTGACTTCGATTCAGCCACAGTTGTTTCACAGATATCTTTATCCGCTTGCAGAAAAACGTCATGGAAATGTTTGAAGAAACCCGTAGTAACACTTGATATTTTTTGATCGAGTCTAGCATTAGAAGTCTCCTTGCCAAGCCTCCATCACATAGTCTGCTTTAGATCCTTTGTGACTGCATTACCAGTTCTTTCTGGTAGTTCATTTTTGCGCCAATGTTGATGGTTTCTTTCTCTGGATTTTACTGTGGACGTAGAATATACAAGAGAAGCGATGTTCTTTTATCCACACTTTTATCCTCCTATACATTAATAATAATCTCGCACAAACCTCAAAGTTTATCCGTAGTTTTGCATTTGACAGTAGACTCCATTCAGCACCTTCATTTGACAAACTGTTGCTCTCAAACGATTCAAACTTCAAGATCTTCCATAACCAAACTCTTTAAACAGTCATTTACCAACCTGCACTAATCTCAGAACAACTTAGCGAAATTAATTGCTATTGAAAGACACCTTTGTCTTATATTTCTTTTTAAAGATCGCACTTAATTCCACTTTACATTTGATAATATTTAGATCTCCATTTATGATGAGGCTGATTTGCACATGAAGCCTTATTGGTACAAAAATATCACATCCATGATTTCCTTTCATTGGAAACCTCATTGAAGACATTACTTCTTACCTGTACATTTCCAATACCTTACAAATGCCAAATTTGCAGTCATTAGAATTTGTTTTCCCATTTTGGATGGTATATCAAAAAATTCTCTAAGAATTCTTGAAGTTCTCTACTAGAGGACAATCCACTTAATAATGACTTTTCTCACAAAAATAGAATTCTCATAGATTCTTTCTTTCTGCATTATGTCTTATATATCTTCAGCAGTATATACGTATACATACTCTGAAAGAAGACTTTGATGTAAAAGTCGAAACGTATAATATTTTATTAAAACTGTCAACTCAAAACGATAAGTGATTTTGTCATAAAAGTAGGTTTTATGAAAACATTTATCTCTGTGACTTTGGATCAGGTTAACGTTGTAGAGGTTATATTTGTAATAGCACCCACGAGTCTCAGATTCTAGTCAATAGAGAAAATATTTCCAGATTTTTTAAACGCTAGTTTTAACATTGCACCTCGGAAATATCGACCACAGAGTTGTCGTGATTTTACATAACAATGCTAATGAGAATTAGGAGCACCAGTTGACTGCTATAGTATGCTGTATCCTCGTATTCTTCGTCTGTGCACGCTGGTTGGAGATATCGCTAATCTTTCAGCAATGATTTCAGCAGCTTTTGGAGAGTAGTTCTGTCAATTATTCTCCAAAAATTTGGATTACAGACTACTGCCTATTCTGTTTGGGAAATAAAGAAAGAGATTGACAGAGAGAGAGAGAGAGAGAGCTACAAGGAAAATTATTTATTTTTTTTATGAACATTGAAATTTTATATGGATTTGCCAATTGGTTAAAACGTCCCTGAGTAGAATACAGTCTGCTCATCACAATTTATATAAAAATGGTCAGATTATTGAAGTTTCCGTGTGTAGAGGCTTAAGTGCTGTGAGGACATCATGTTGGAGGCTTAATGAATTTTTTTACAACACTCAAAAAGGATTAAAATAGAATTTAATACTTCCTATATTTCGTCCTAGTCACTAGGACATCTACGAGGATTACAAAAAAATTAATGTAACATATGCACAAATAACAAACAATACTAAGCCCAACCACGTGGGTGACACTAAAGTCCTATCTAGGTGGAGCGCCCTCTAAGGACGGTAGTAGGTGGTCTGGAATGTAAGGTGTGACCTCTGGTGATGAGTTTCCCAAATCTTCGGAAGTTTAATGCAACCGTATTTATTAAGATTTGGTTGGTTTCTGAGAGCTGCAGCTGCTTCTAAGAAAAGTCTCTCTTTCTTGAATTTGCTGTGGTGGAGCATGGTGGTTTTCTTCCATGATAAACTGTGGGTGGTGTCCAAAACATGGTCAGCCAAGTCTGAATGACCATAGTTGTCTTTACAGATGTAAGACTTGTGTTCCTCCAGGCAGAATGGATGCTGATCTGCCTGTCTGTCCAAAGTACGCCAGCTTACAGGAACAGGGTACTTTGTAAACTCCAGGCAGAGAGAGAGAGAGAGAGAGAGAGAGAGGAGGGAGCTGATCTTTCGTAGAATGGATAAGGGTAGCAAGTTTGCGATCGGGCTTATATGCTGTGTGTAGGTTGTACTTTTTTAGAATCTTGGCTATTTTTTCGGATGTGCCACGGATGTAGGGTATGGTGATGGCATTTTTAAAATCTTGATGACGAGAAGGATGGGGAATGGGGGAGGAACTGATTATTTTTTTGATACTGTGATCGCTGTAGCCATTGGAGAGGAAAGTGCTGTGTATGTGGTTAAGCTCAGTAGTGAGGGCGGTTCCACTGGAACAAAGATTGTGGGCTCTCTTGGTAAGAGTTTTAATAATGCCATATTGTTGAGAGGGATGGTGATGGGAGAGTTTGTGAATGTATCTGCCTGTGTGTGTGGGTTTTCCGTATACAGTGAAGGCAAGTGTGTCATTAGGCAGGCGTGTGACTAAGGTGTCTAGGAAGGGTAAACAATTGTTCTTTTCCTTTTCCATAGTAATGATTCTTTTCCTTTTCCATTTTACTATTGAAAAGAAAAAGAACAATTGTTTACCCTTCCTAGACACCTTAATCACACGCCTGCCTAATGACACACTTGCCTTCACTGTATACAGAAAACCCACACACACACACAGGCAGATACATTCACAAACTCTCCCATCACCATCCCTCTCAACAATATGGCATTATTAAAACTCTTACCAAGAGAGCTCACAATCTTTGTTCCAGTGGAACCGCCCTCACTACTGAGCTTAACCACATACACAGCACTTTCCTCTCCAATGGCTATAGCGATCACAGTATCAAAAAAATAATCAGTTCCTCCCCCATTCCCCGTTCTTCGCGTCAACAAGATTTTAAAAATGCCATCACCATTACCCTACATCCGTGGCACATCCGAAAACATAGCCAAGATTCTAAAAAAGTACAACCTACACACAGCATATAAGCTCCACCGCAAACTTGCTACCCTTATCCATTCTACGAAAGATCAGCTCCCTCCTCTCTCTCTCTCTCTCTCTCTCTCTCTCTCTCTCTCTCTCTGCCTGGAGTTTACAAAGTACCCTGTTCCTGTAAGCTGGCATACTTTGGACAGACAGGCAGATCAGCATCCATCTGCCTGGAGGAACACAAGTCTTACATCTGTAAAGACAACTATGGTCATTCAGACTTGGCTGACCATGTTTTGGACACCACCCACAGTTTATCATGGAAGAAAACCACCATGCTCCACCACAGCAAATTCAAGAAAGAGAGACTTTTCTTAGAAGCAGCTGCAGCTCTCAGAAACCAACCAAATCTTAATAAATACGGTTGCATTAAACTTCCGAAGATTTGGGAAACTCATCACCAGAGGTCACACCTTACATTCCAGACCACCTACTACCGTCCTTAGAGGGCGCTCCACCTAGATAGGACTTTAGTGTCACCCACGTAATTGGGCTTAGTATTGTATGATATTTGTGTGCATGTCACTTGTTTTTGTAATCCTCGTAGATGTCCTAGTGACTAGGACGAAATATAGGAAGTATTAAATTCTATTTTAATCCTTTTTGAGTGTTGTAAAAAATCCATTAAGCCTCTAACATGATATTGAAGTTTCGTTATCTTGTAAGACAGTGGCGGCTCGTACATAACCACTTCGACACTGCAGTACCCCCAAGGAAAAAATGAAAAAATTAACTTTTGTTTGTGTTTATAAATAATAACAATGCTTACAACATTATATAAATGTAATACAACATGTTAAAGGTTACAGCTTATATTTTGACATTGATTGAATAGTTAATAATTGGAATTGTTTGATTAACGCTTTGGATTACGAAACAAATGCACTGCGATCTGTGTCGGAATTATCACATTCGGCCAATTGCGGCTAGACTCGCCGATATTCGTTTGCGCTTCTCATTGCACGTTATAAGTGATTCCGACACTGCTCGTTTGGGCAGTGTATCGTATGCTTGCGCGCGTTATCTCTATGAGATACGAAACTTTTATTATTGGTGTTTGTTCGTGGTGAGGGTGAAATATTTTTAATAAAGCAATTTTTAATATGTAAATTTATTTATTAATAAATTGGTTACTAATTAGGAAAAAAAGATTTTTTTAAATTTTTTATTTTGTATATGCAGCACCCCCCACTTAAAATTTTCACCGGCCGTCACTGTTGTAAGATGAGATAACTTCACGAATTTTGTTCCATAAGAAAAGGCAGTCTCCATGGGGAACACCTAAGTCCTGTTACAAACTGAAAGAAAAAATAAACATCAATGGAAAAAGAAAATCAAACGAAATTGAAATATCAGGACTCGATTTTGGACAGACAACAATCATCTCCTTCATTCCTTTTTTGTACTAGAATTTCTATAAAAAATTCATGAATTCTTTATGGAATCATGTATTGAGGACCTTGTAACTTTTTTTTATCTTCTTCAAAGATAAAACTCTTTCATAACACTGTAAGAAAGTGCACTCAAAAGTACTATTATTATTTCCCCAAGACCACTTAGTATGGAAACTCCAAAGCATCAACTAAGAAAGGCACGGCATGCTTGATGATACTAACGACAAGGGAAACAATCAACTGCGGGTTTTCCATTGAATTCTACCTTGTATTAACTGTTTTTGCCACCGAGGATGTCTGTAAATTTCAGAACGAAATATATATCCTTATAATATATCCTTATAATATATCCTTATAATATATCCTAGATGAGTCTTTGACTCCATGAGGTCTTGTTTAATAATTAATAATAATAATCAAATAAATATTACCTTTGCTTTGTGTTTTCGTGTAAATAATTCAGAGGAATATATTTATCTTCTGTTTTCTGTCAAAATTATTAAAAATCAGTAAAAATTTTGGAAAGGATATTTTAATTATTTCAATATTTCACTATTTGTTTATGTATAAGCTGAAACTTCCATTTCTGATGTTTATCCCAGAGGAAATTTTTATGGAAATCGAATGTGGCGCTTTGCTTTGCTTTTAATTCGTCTGCTCGAAACATACTTTCGCGTTATAAAAGGAGATAGTTGGAGCTTGCTTGCTTTGTGATTCGTTATATCACAGCCCGTTTTGGGCTTTTAGTTGTATAGCTTAGATTTTTTTTTAAACATTGTTTATTTATTACATGGGGTTTGAAGTTTTTTATTTTGTTAGATTTTAACAATAATTTTTATTCGTTTGCGAGTTCCTAATGAGTAAACAATCTAGCAATAAAGACATGTTGAAAGGTGAGCGGTGTAGAACAGAATTGTGGACTATATTTCCATATCTCCTTTCAAGAGTTACAAATTGTTACAAGACATTAGACAGCAAGTGTGTGAATATTTTGGTAATATTCGTTTAACATGATTTACTGAAGATATTTCACGCCAGCAACGGACAGGTGTTTTGTATAATGTAATAGAATCTCACGATTCCACTGGATGCATCGAATTACTCTTCTGAAGAAATATTTTAGACATGACATTTCGCAAATTTCAATCAGAGACACTATTGTTTACTTCGGTAAGAATGTTGTTACATGTGTAGCTATTATATATTTTCTGAAAAGTAACGTATTACATGTTTATTTTCAGATATAATAAAATGAAGGAGTGGATAAAATGTCAGAGGTTCCAGTATTTCAGTGCTTAAAATTAGATTGTTGTGGGCCCATAAATTGCATATTAATTAATGAAGAACAATTTGGTTCTCATTCATATTTTAATTACATGTGGTTGTGAAACATCGCTTACTATAATTATAATGTTAATGTGACAATATTACTTATGTTAATCCAAATACTCATAATGAAAACTATGCTGTGCAATTGCATAATAAGTACACAATGCATGTGTACTTAATATAGAGAATTGTAAGGATTCAATTCTTACAATTATTGCATTGAACTCTGAAGATTAGTTTAAATCGTCCCTAAAGGAATGACTTAACCAGTCTTTAGAATTCAGGAGATGTGAGATGATATCCAGATGCAATCTCACATCTCGTATAACTCTGATGTAACTGGTGTGAATGGAAGATTCTTGCTTCATGCATTGAAAGCATCAGTTACATTAAAGATATCACCTTGGTTATGAGTAACTGATTGCATGCCAAGTATGATTATAGATATTGGTTATCATCGTGATTTATTATAAATAATTATTAGAAGTGGGTAAAAATAAAAGTGGCCAAATGTTTCATGGCTTCCTGCTCATTTTTTTCATATAGTAGTCATCATTCAGCAACTGATTTGCTGTAAATAAAATTTTTGATGTGGGATATTATATTCAGGATTTAGTGTGTGTGTGTGTGTGTGTGTGTGTATATATATATATATATATATATATATATATATATGGCATTAGGCTAGAACAGCTACTCCTCTAGAAAAGTTCTGCTTTTCTTAAATAGAAAAAATAGCTTTTCAGAATCCCATGTAGAGCTCTTTCTGTATAGGATTTTATTGTAACAAACAGCATCCTATGAATTTATGACAAATCATAATTCTCATTGCAAGTTGATAGAATTAGAATTATGAGCATTCTGTTTTGCCCATTTCAGGAGATGGCTGTTGTAAACGTTCTATTATTGGCATTATCTTCAACTGAGATGAAGAAGTGATGTTTTTAGGAGACTTTTTTTTTTAAATTTTCACAAGCCACCTTTAGCAAGAAGAAATAAAAGGTAATTTTGTGTAAAGTTAATAGCAGTGCACTTTAGAATGTGTAAACAAAAACTTTCCTGCAAAGTAGTACTAATGGCAAATTATTATTATTATTGTACGGGTACCTCTATTAAGTTGGAAGACTAATTCCAGAAGACCCATGCTATCTATGCAATATCTATCTTACGTCTCCTTGAACCCATGGAAGACAGCACTCGCAACTGATTCTGGCAAGCAGTTAGATTCTTTCACCTCTTTCCAACTGAAATATCTAGTTCTCACACTGTTACTTAACTTCCAGGGGATGAACAAGTTTCAGCCAAGTGCTGAAACATTTCCTCTGCATTAGTCTATAAAACCCTTTAAGTAATTTAAACGTCTATCATTCGACTATTTTGACTTACATTGATTTGAATTCATTATAAGGTTTAATGGAATAAATACAGCACATATAAATAATTAAACACACATTTAATCAATCCTATATTTCACCTTAGTCATTCAGACATTGTCAGGGAAATGATATTAAAATTGTACGAAACAGTAAGTGGAAAACAATTATGTTAAAAGCTTAAAGATGAGGGGAACTCTCAATGGGCACTGATTGGGTGGGAGACCTAAGAATTAAAGTTTCCCAAATTTTGGGAAGTTTAATAAACTGCATTTATTAAGATTAGGTTGGTTTTTTAAATCTGCTTCTGATTCTAAAAAAAAAAAAATTCATTTTGAATCAGCCCCCCCCCCCCCCCCCAACAAACTGGAGTTATTAAAACTTTGTTAATAGAGCCTCCAATCTCTGTTCTACCCAGGCTGAACTTACAGCTAAACTTTCCTTTATTTGCCAGAATTTCTTTTCTAATGGTTACAGTGCCAAAAAGATCAGTAAATTAATTCTTCCTCAAATTCCTCTCAACATGCTGACTATAGTAATGCTATCATTGTTCCTTACGTCTGGAGCACATCGGAAAGAATAGTCAGAACCCTAAAAAAGTACAATCTCTGCACTGCCTGAAGCTGCCTATCCTCATCTGCTCTCCCAAGAATTCTCTACCTCCTTTCTTTATTCCAGGTGTTTACAAAGTTCCTTGTTGTTGCAAACTGGGAGATCTGAAAACATCTGCTAGAAGAACACGAGAAACATATCTGCTGCCATAGGTATGGTCAGTCATATAACTGACCATGCCTTGAATACCTTGCATAGAATGAAATGGAAGAAAACTACTATGCTTCACCATGACAAATACAAATTCGAAAGACTTTTTTTAGAATGAGTAGCAGATTTAAAAAACCAACCTAATCTTAATTAATATGGCTGTATTAAACTTCTCAGGATTTGTGAAATTAATTCTTAGACCTCCATCCCAACAGCTAAGACTAGCCAACAGCACCTATAGAGGGTACTCACTCATTGGACTTTAGGCTTTCGGTTTAACTTTTTTGTACTTATTGTTTTATGCAATTTTTTATTTATTTATTTTATTTTTTTGCAATTTTAATATTGTTTCCCTGACATCTCAGTAACTGAGGTAAAATATAGTACTGATTAAACATGTTTAATTATTTATATGTGTGGTATTTTGTCCATTAAACTTTGAGTTTTTATCACATTCTCTCCTTTTCACCTATTAGCCACTTGTGTAACCCACAAACCCTCAATCTGTCATCATATTTCACAGCCGACATACCTCTAGTTCCTCTCCACTACTTCATCTCCAACAAATCCAGTTGACCAGATCTGAGCACAGCAATCCAAATGTAGACATATGAAGGGCCATATAAAGGAGAATAATAACTTCCTTATCTCTGCTTGTTAGTGTGATCTTCAATAACCAAGTAATCCTGAGCTACCTGGTCAACCTTACCAATATGCTCTCTGATCTCTCTCTCTGTCTACTACAACACCCAAATTCTTAGCTTCATCAGTTGAGTACAGTTCCATCAATGTAGTATACATAGCTTGTAATCTTGGAAGTTTTTTCTCACTTGGTTAGACTATAATAAATTTAGTTTAATCCCTTATCCAAGTGTAAGCAAACAAAGGTTGCACCTGAAGTATCTTCAGGACTGAGGCAACTTGTGGTAAAGGTGGACCAAGCTCTCATCACTCATCTTAATATCTCCCTAATGCAAAGCACATCAAGGCCCTTTCCTTAATGCATAGCATTATACATTGCAGACATGTATAATGCTATGCATTAAGGAAAGGACCACTATCCAGACCGGTTTCAACCGTTATTGAGGTCTTGTCAGTGGGAGCCAGACCCAGAAGTGGTGATACTAAGGAGAAGTCATATTTACCTATATGAGTTGACAAAAGGTGTACCACCTTATTATTAAATTATTCTGAATACTATTAAATTATTATTTATTAAATTAATTTAATCACTATTATGAATTTCATATCAACAATTTTCCTTCAAATTAGTATTTTGTTATTAAAACACTTAAGGAATTGAACAACTTACTTAAGAATATAAATTAAATTAAACTTTAATAAATATTTCCGATATTTCAGCAACGTCACGTTGCCATCTTCTAAAGGAACTTACAAAAAAAGCACGTGCACGTAGGCACTACAACACAGTAGTTGTTAAAGTTTAATTTAATTTATATTCTTAACTACGTTGTTCAATTCCTTAAGTGTTTTAATCATACATAACCAGCGTATAAGCCTATCTATGAGAGTATTTTGTTAGGACTCTAATATTATGACTATATCACCTGAGATTATATAGTCATCTCAGGTGATATTATGACTATATCACCTGAGATGATATAGTCATCTCAGGTGATATAGCTCTGATATAGCATATTATATAGCTCTACCCATCCAGTACTGAACAATGCACACTCTAAGCTGTGTGCATGTGTGCACACACACCAGTCAAAAAGAGTCAGTCACACATCTAGTAACTGTGTGCACAAGATTTTTGATTTTAGAATTTTTAATTTGCATTCAATAATTTTGAATGTACTATAAAAATTAATTATATGTTAAATCATACTTATCACTTATTTTATTTAGTAACTTAAACTCTTAAAATGTCACTGTAGAAGTTAAAGCAGAAAAGAATCAGCAGATTTGTTTAAATATGAATGGCTGGACAAATATGTTGAAATGGCAATGCCAACTTTACCATCAGATTAAGAGTTTGCAGCTTATGACTTTTGCTATTGTGAGTACAGGTTATTGCTCACTTTGAATCTTATACTAGACACCTTTGCACATGGACTAGCAAAAATTAGAGGGAATATCGTTCCTGAATGCTAGCAATTCTCATTTCTTTCCTAATTTCTTCATTTTTAATATGATTCCGCCATTGTGTTTTCAGTTCACTCCTCTAATTTTTCATAGAACTCTCATTTCTGCGGTCTCTAGGCTTTGATATCAGTTGTTTCATTTCTAACTCATCTTTCAGATCTATTAGTTAAAACTGGTTTGAACACTGGCTTGCATATAGCTAATTTAGTGTTTTGACTGATTTCTTTCATATTCCATATGGATTTATTGAGCTTTGCTTATTCTGTTGTCTATTTCCATGTTTAGTTTTCCATCTTCACTAAAGATTTTGCCTGAATAGCTGAAATGTTTTATTCGATAGGTTTTCATTCAGGACACAGCTGATGTCTTCAGTTTCCTCAATGTTTTGTCTTTTGGTTGCCTGTTTTCGTGCCAAATTTTTTACAGTAATTATTCAATTTAGTTAAGGAATTCTGTCAAGATGTACTGGATTTATTTAGAATATAGCAACACCTGTATAAAATAAAGAGCAAAATGTAATATCATTAATTTTGATGTCAGATTTAATGCCACTTTTTGCATACTATCTATGGTAAATAAGACTGAAGATGATGTCTTGCACTCCTGTCTTACACTTTATTTTACTACAACCTCGAATTCTAACTGCTGACCTACAACTTAAATATAAACTGTGTTGCTCGACACAATGTTCTGTTTACATTACATAATTTTAGTGTCTTGAACAGCTTTTCTTTTGGCACTTGTCATAATTTTTACAGATCCTTTTGATTCCTTAACTGTTTTTTCTGAAAGTGAAAATCTGATCTAGACAGTTCAACCTGAATCCAATTTGCTCTCTAAGTTTTGCAACAGTTTTTTTTATTATTATTTATTTTTATTTATTTATTTATTTATTTATTTTAGCTTCTCCTCAAGGATACTTGCATAAATCTTACCTAGAACACTCAATAGTAAAAGGTTTCTATAATTTTCACATATTTTTGTTTTTGATAGGTGGATACTAAAAGCTATACTTCAGCCATTGAGAATTTAACCTTCTGACCTGACCAAGCCCCTCTGAATTATGTAGTGTATTCACTGGGAAACTTTTATACCTCCATATATGAGCATTTCTGGTTGAGTATCATTTACTCCAGCTGCCTTTCTCTACTTCAGTCATTGAGAATTCAACCTTCTGACCAGGCCCTCTGAATTATAGTGTGGCCACTGGGAAACTTTTATACCTTCATATTTGAGCATTTCTGGTTGAGTATCATTTATTCCAGCTGCCCTTCTGCATTTCAGATTCTTGATACACTCTCTTACCTGATTGCAATTCTTCTTTAATATTTTATCTTGGGTCTACTAATTCTTGTTGCATTTAACTATCTTTTAATGTGTCTTATATATATATATATATTTATTTATTTATTTATTATTATTATTATGACGGGCACTCCAAGGAAGAGTCCTTAGACTCATCGAGGGAGACCCTAAACATCGTGTCAAGAACTATTCAACATTTGCGCAATATCTATCATACTTTGCTTTTAACTCATTCACAGTCATGGCATCCACAACAGACTTTGGTAACCTATTCCACTCATTCATTACTCTCTCTCTCTCTCTCTCTCTCTCCAAGCAAAAAACCTAGTTTTAACACCCTTGCTAACTACTCTCTCTCAGGTTCCATGGATGACCCCTAGTTTTCCCACCACCACCAGACCTGTTCCGAAAAATTTCCTCTGAATTAATCTTGTAAAATCCCCTCAGTAATTTGTAAGTCTCTATCATGTCACCCCTTTTCTGTCTATCAACCAGTTTCTATAACCCACAAATCTTCATCCTGTTCTTGTAAGGTTCGTTCCTTAGACCAGAGATGTCATTCATCTCTGGATCCTCTCCACCTCCTCACCAAGAAATCCTGGGTGCCAGGATTTCTTGGTGAGGAGGTGGAGAGGATCCAGATCAAGGCTTGATAAAGAGGAAGAATAACTCGCTTGTCTCTGCTCATCAAAGTATTCTTCGGTAACCATCAGTAACTTCGGTAGCTCATCACTAACCAAGTAATCTGATGAGTGGTGTAGCTGAAGCTTTTGCCACCTGGGGCAGTCCCTGAGTTTGCTGTCCCTCTCAATACACACCAGAAATACTACAAAAAGTCAAAACGCCATATAGGGAAATAAATTAAAACACTGTTTATTTTCAAGTAAAACTTTAATTTCGACATTCTAAAATGTTATTTTTCTTGCTTTTCTGTTAGCAAAATTGTCAATGACATTGGCGAAGTCTATTTCATAGTAATGTAGGTAATTCTTAATCAGTTTTATTTAGAAAAACTCTCACAACTAGCAACACTTACAGCATTTGTGAGGAAAATTTGCAGTAGTATTACAATACAGTCATACCGCGACTTACGCCACCCCGACTCATGCGAATCTGGAGTTACGCAGTTTCTTATATGTATGTATTCCCATCCCGCTTCATGCCTCACCACTAGTCGTATCTTTCAGGCACCGGCTGCATTCAGCAGTGTCGCACATGCTGTGAACAAGCACTGACGTATTTCACGTGGTCTCCATTCATACACAATTTTTATAGTCTACAAACCTTGCAATTGTTTAATGTTATGTTCTTGATAAAAATTTTATCACATAAAAAATAATAATGTCATCCAAAAGAAGCAAGTCCGATTCTTCTGCAGCTAGCAAGAAAAGAAAAACATCGACTTTGGAAACAAAACTCAACATTATTAAGGATTTTGAAGGCGGAATGAAAATTTGTGAGCTAGCAAAGAAGTTTGATCTACAAACTTCTTTGCTAGGAATCCACAGTAAGAACAATCATAAAAGAAAGGTTTACAGATTTTGGAGGACATAGATTCTAACGAGGAACGAATTGTAGCGACAAAGGCAAAAGGCAAGGAATAAAAAAATCATTAGCTTGCTATGAAAAAATTTTGCGCGACAAGAAAAAGACATTATACCATTAGACGAATCTATTAGATTTTATGAAATCATCGACATCGAAATAACTTTCTATTTTTATGTACAAAAAACTATAATTATGATTATATTTCTTAAAAAATATAGGTGTTTTGTAAACATTTGGTCCCAATTGTATGTTTGTATATATAAATTACATGCAAAATTATACCCTGAATTACACGAATTCGACTTACACACTTTTTTTGGTCCCACCTACCGTGTAACTTTGGGGTTTTACTGTATTTGGAAATGAGTTCTCCAGACTATTTTAGAATTAACAGCAAAAGTTCAAAAGGTTCAAAGTGCTGCCTGGGGTGGACCCCCCCCCCCCTAGCTATGCCAAGTCTCTGGCTTTGCCAGTTTCCTGAACTACAGTTCTGCTAGTGTGGTATACAGCTGGTGATCTTTTCATCTCACCAAAACCTTACACTTTAAACTGACATCGATTCTCCCTTGCCCAGTCTGCACATCTATATAAATCATCAAAATTTTGACATCATCTAGAAGATGATGGAAAAGAACATTTGTTTTGCTAATCTTTATGAATATTTTTTGATGTTTTTCTGACCAAAGATCAGAAGAGGCATATTGAAGGTAATTCGTGAAATAATAATGGGAGATTTGCCTTGTTTCTCTAAACAAGCATTCGAGTAGAAGACTGATGCCAAGTGGCCTGACTTATTTGGATGAAATGTTGCCATTTTCCCATCAGGATGGCAGAGAGAGAGCGAGAGTGTGTGTGTGGGGGGGGGGGGTGAGGGGGGGAGGACATAGCATGTTAGGAACCAGAAGTCTGTTTTAGATTTACCAGCTTTTTTTGCAATTTTTGGACTATAGTGAATTCCAAGTGAGAGACTATTTTTAGCTTGTACTGCTTTGCTGAAGTCCAAAGTTTGGATAAGGACCTGGGATTTTGGGTAGATCGGGAACAAAAGCACTCATGTCTGCAAGAATACTTTCAATTATTAGATATCAGAGGAAGTACTGCAAGAAGCCGTAACCAGAACATGAAAGCAGGCATAGAAATCCTGAATGTCATCCTATTTGGCACACTGTTATGGTAACCGAAGATATTAGGCTGAAATTGGCTGGATGAAGGATGATCTGTAGAAAAGAAACATGGAGAAGGATATGGCCAGCACAGTGGCGCACTCAGGATTTAACCTTGTGTGTGTGTGTGTGGGGGGGGCACTCAAGATTTAATCTTGGGGAGGGCAGAGTTAAGTATACGATTTGAGAATACACACTACGCATTGATACAACCTATGACTGAGCATTTGCAGTGATAGCCAATACATAATACCCATGATTTCCTTTGGCCTGGCTCTGGCAAACGAAGTAGCGCTCGGTCCAATGGAGCAATACTTCGTTCACCTCGCATTCAACAGTGGCCATGATTCCTGAGAGCTATAGGGTATTCCCACCTTATGTGACTTCTAATTCATAAGTAGTATAGAAATAGAAGACACGACACAATACAATATAAATAAAAAAAAAATCATTTTAATTAGGAAAAGATTTTTGGAAAATTTTCTAGTGTTTTTTCCTTTTTCTTTTTTTGGGGTGGGGGGGCAGGGCCCATCCCTGGGTGTGCCACTGGGCCAGCATTACTGAGGATAGCTATTGCCATCAGGGTATCTGGTTGTGGAGCTGGTCAAGAAAAGGTCCAGTTTGTTGGGAAAATGATGAAGATTATCTGGAATTCTGGTAGGTAATTTGCATCAGGTATAACAACAGACAATTCAGCTTTCTTTCCAGCTTGGTCTGTGAAGTTAGAGATGGTGAAACCAAGTTGAAATCTCAAAGAAAAATTATTTCACTGTTTGGGTGATTTGACTATATATAATCAACTTTCAGAGATAGATAATCAAAGTCAGATAATCAGAGACTTAGGAGAGCAGTAAAGGCAGCAAATGAAAGCATCAAAATGAAGCAAGGAAATCTTGAGCTAAAGCAAATCATATAAATGAGATTCCAAGTCTGATAACCTTTAGCATGGGATATCAGACCTCATGAAACCTAATGTTCCACTCTTCTTAGAAGGCATCATGCATGTTATGAAAAGTCTAGGTGAATTGTAGTTGTAGAGGATGCTTCTTGAGGTTCAGGGATGAATAACATCAGTTTTGGGATGTCTCTAAGTGATGGTGCACATCAGTAATGTTATTATTAGACCTCCAGTCATTGGTATAATGCACGTAGAAGTGTTTTTTTACATGGAGTCTTGTTATTTTGTTGGATATGTTGTATGTGTGTGTGTGGGGGGGGGGGAGTATTTTTATTGTTTAATGCAATTTCTATTGTTTTATGGGAGATTTTTTTTTAAACTGCAGTAATACTGCAATGCTTTGTACTGTTATGCTAGTATGTTGGAAAAATTTTACACTAGGGCATGCAGTTGGGGTGAATAATTTCTAGACATGTACCCACACCCCCAATTGAAGTGTGGTCTTGATAATATCTTCTGTAAGCTGCTACACTTGCTCTTCCTCCAGGCACAATCTGGTAGAGTATTTACTCTAGTATTTACATCTAAAATATTCTCATTGTCAGTTTCTTACCTTTATCTTATTCCTTTTACAGCTCTTTCCTTCATTTCTAAGCTTTTAATAACCTCCAGAACATTTTTCCACCTTATTCATATTTATCTTCTATATTTTTACCAAGGTCATCTCATGACTGTTGTTTAGCTAATTTTACACATAGCTCTATTACATTTTTCTCTGTATTCTCTTAGAGCATTGCCAACTTACTAGTTAGAAACTTTTGATATGCTTTCTTCTTTTCTTGAATTGTTGCTCTATCTTCTTGCATCCACCATGGAGTCAGGGCCATCCATCTCGGGGATACAGTGGATGCAATGCACCCGGGCCCCACGATCGAGTGGGCACAGTCAGTACACATTTGCGAAAATGTATTATATTTTGAATTTTTTTTTTTTTTTTTTTTTTTTTTTTTTTTTTTTTCCTGTGCCAAAATCATTTGCAGGTAAGAGGTTTTACAATATGTTTATTTCGAATCCTTTAATTTTTACCTTTGAAAAATATTTTAGGGCCCCAAAAGGTTTCTTGCACCCGGGCCCCTTTATAGAGAAGTCTGGTCCTGCATGGAGTTCTTATATTTCTGCCACTGCAGACAATTTCACTGTATAACTTCCCTAGCTGAATCAATTTTTTTTCAGTTTGTAATGAAATTTCAAACTGAAAAAAACATTGATTCAGCTTGGTTCTTGTTTTTGAACTGTTCCATTTTTTCTTGAATATTTGTATAGTTGATCAGTTCTACAGTTCACCTGTAAAAACATTTTTATACATTTATAAAATGTATAGTTTTATAGATTTGCATAAACATTCCAGACACATGGAGCAGTATTGTTTTCATGATAGACATGATTCCATGGTAAGCCATTTCATAGGTCAGCTAGATAGATAATCACCTGGGTAAACCAATCCAGGTAAGGGACTCTATTGGTTATATCTTAAATTATCACAATTATACAATGGCATTTCTAATAAAGTATTTTATTTGATTTCACTGTACTTACCTTTGCTAAAGAAAATAGGATGTTATTTTGTTTACCAGTATATTTCAGCAGAGACCACCATGTCAAGTGTGGTGGAGTTTAATAGTTGAAAAAAATCATTTTTTTTCTGTCTTTGCAACAATGGCTTTTTATATTTAGGAGCAAAAAGAAGTAAGGGACATTTTTTTATTGTTATATATCACTACTGTATTGATTAGTAGTATTAAATATGCTTCATGTTAATGAAAACTATAAAATTAATTCTTTTTTTCCCCCTAGAGGCATGAAAAATTTGATTAAAGAAGAAAGAATTATGACAACTTCACAATCACAGCTTGATTCAAAATTTGGTGTTCTTGAAGGAAATACATTAAAAAAAGGCTTATTATGGCAACAGTGGGACAGATTTTTCAGTCGCTGGAAAGAAAGGTTCTTTATTCTTACAAGAGATTACTTAGCTTGTTTTAAAAAGGGAACCAAGATTGGCATATCTGAAATGGGATCATTCTTATACAAAGTAATGTTGTTTCTTTTGAAAAGTAGATATTATAATGCATTTACATAAACATTGTATTTGTATTTTCATTAGTTGTATAAATAGGTAGCAATACTATGTTGCAAATTTATTCTTGTCCTCCATTGACATTGGAGTCATATATTCATTTACATTTGTGCTTGGAAGGAAATGTTTTACTATAAAAGTTTGTTTTATAGCCAGATTTCATTGAACTATAAAAGTTATGGAAATGCTGATTCAACAATATTTAATGGGATTTTACTTAATTATACCAGAAAATTTCATATGTATATTATAGTGCCTCCATAGCTTAATTGTTAACGACAGTGCTTTTGGTTGAATAGACTTGTGTCAGGAGAGCAGAAACAATAACCAGAACATGAAAAACAGACATAGAAATCCTGAAGGTCATCCTGTTTGGCACTCCCTCTCATACACAATTGCTATCTCTGACACAAAAAAACTCTATAAAGATTTTTCAGTTGAAGTTGGACTTGTACAGAGTTGGCAAGGTTTTTCTATCCTTTATAAACTCGGCTTTTTCACCCCACAAGATAAACTGACCAGAAGAACACATTAACCATAACATATTGAAGATGATGAGATTTTGTGCATTCCACTGGTAAAAATATACACTTGTAATTCTGCTCACAGTAGGATTCAAACATGTGACATGTTGATTGGAGAGCAGAATGCTATGCTATTCATTTGGACTAATAGAGCATAAGATCACTTTGTTTTTTTATTATTATTATTAAGGTAACTATAGTTCATAACAAAAAAAGGCATTTATCTTAAGCATAAAAAAACTTATTGTTTAATACTGACTATATACAAATATTTTAACATTCTTTGCCTACCAGTTTCGCTAGCAAACTGTCTAGCTTTTTCAAGGCATTGACGGGAAAGTATAAAAAATACTAGTAAATGCAAATTGAAAGGAACATAAAATCGTTGTAAACACTCTAGTAGCTAAGCTTGCACATTCACTTAACAGAGACTGAGTGGACTTATTGTTCTTAATCATTATCACACATGCGTGTTTGTTGTAAACGCATAATGTGATTACTAGCTAGCTGTAGTTCAGATGGATTTAGAGAGAGAGGATAAGGTTTTTCCCATGAACTGTTAAGAATAGTACCCTGGTTTTTGTTGAGGTTTCCACCAGTTTTTAACACTAGTGTGGCTTCCTTGAATAAACGATGTCTATAATCGTCGTCTAAATATGGCACGGAGCTATTTTGCCACTCTATCGTGTGGTTAGACGTACAGAAATGATGTGCTAAGCTGGAAGAAATACTTCTGTTGTGGTTTACATCACCAACGTGCTCTCTCTGTCTGATCTCCAAACTCCGTGAAGTTTGTCCGATGTAGGCGAGACCACAGGAGCAAGGAATGTAATATACTCCTGGATATTTGTAGAATGGCACCTTGTCTTTCGGTGATCTTAAAAAATGTTTGATGCTGGTGGTTGGTTTGAAGATCACTCTGATGTTGTGGGCGTTTAGTATTCTGGCTATTTGATAAGAAATTGACTTGATGAAGGGAATCACTACAGTAGAAATGTGCTGGAAATTTGGTTCTTCTTGTCTGGGGTTGTCACCGTATAGATATTTTTTGGTGATGTTCGGAGGGTATCCATTTTGTGATAATGTTTTGGCTATTAGTGAGATTTCAGTCTGTGTATCCTCCTCTTCTGATATAAACTTATGTGCTCTATTTTTCAACATATGGATAATGCTTAGTTTGTGTGTCTTGTGATGGTTAGAAGTATAATGAAGGTATCTTCCAGTGTCTGTCGGCTTTCTGTAAACAGATAAATTGACACTATTTGATTGTCTTTTTATCAAGATGTCTAGAAAATTCAGATGGTTGTTGTTTTCAACTTCCAGAGTGAATTTTATCTTGTTATGTATGGAGTTGATTTTATTCACAAACGATTTTAGGTTTTCTAAGCTATCTTGCCATATAATGAAAATATCATCAACATATCTCCACCATATAGATGGTCTAGGGGAGATTGTTGAGAGAATTTCTTCAAGTTTTTCCATGAAAAGGTCTGCACAAGATAGTGATAGCAGACTTCCCATTGCTAGGCCTTCTAATTGTTGGTATATGATGTTATTAACCTTGTAGAAATTAGACTGAAGGCAGTGTTTAAACATCTGTAATAAACATCATTCAAGACCTCTTTCCTCTAGACATCACACAGATTAAACACTGCCTTCAGTCTAATTTCTTCAAGGTTAATAACACCATATACCAACAATTAGAAGGCCTAGTAGCAATGGGAAGTCCGCTATCACCATCTTGTGCAGACCTTTTCATGGAAAAACTTGAAAAAGAAATTCTCTCAACAATCTCCCCTAGATCATCTATATGCTGGAGATATGTTGACGATATTTTCATTATATGGCAAGATAGCTTAGAAAACCTAAAATCGTTTTTGAATAAAATCAACTCCATGTATTTCAAGATAAAATTCACTCTGGAAGTTGAAAACAACAACCATCTACATTTTCTAGACATCTTGATAAAAAGACAATCAAATAGTGTCAATTTATCTGTTTACAGAAAGCCGACAGACACTGGAAGATTATTATTATTATTATGGGAGAGTCCTTAGACTCATCGAGGGAGGCCCTAAACATCATGTCCACACAACTATACGATATTCTCACAGTATCTATCATACCCTGCGTTGAACTCACTCACAACATAGCACCCACAACAGACTGGCAGCTTATTCCACTCATTTACCACTCTAAAAGCAAAGAACCCAGCTCTAACACCCTTGCTAACCACACTCTTGCCCAACTTCCATAGGTGTCCCCTAGTTCTCCCACCACCAGTCCTGATCTCAAAAATATCCTCTGAATTAATCCTATAGAAACCCTTTAGCAATTTGAATGTCTGAATCATATCTCCCCTTTTCCGCCTATCAACCAATTTCTGCAACCCACAAATCTTCAACCTGCTCTCATAAGGTTCATTCCATAGATCTGCTATCATCTTGGTCACTCACCTATGGATCCTCTCCACCTTCTCCCCATCAAGAAGAAAAGTAGGTGACCAAATCTGGGCACAGTAGTCGAGATGAGGTCTTATCAAGGCTCGGTACAGAGGCACAATAATTTGCTTGTCTCTGCTCGTCAAAGTATTTTTCAACAACCAAGTGAGTTGATGAGCTGATTTAGCTACTTTTGCAATGTGCCCCCTAAACTTCATCTCCCTATCCAACCAACATTCCCAAGTCTCTGGCCTCGTCAATCTCCTGGAGTACAGATCCACCAATGTGGTATACTGCTGCTAATCTTTTCACCCCAAAATGTATAACCTTGGCATCTACTTGGCACCAATGCAATGTATTTTATAGTTTATACTGGTAAATTGCAAAAGCATTTTGTTCTTTCAGCTGCAGAACCTTGCATGGCATGAGTGACAAGGGACAATTCCCATAGCTTTACTTGGGAAATTTTATCCCATCCTCTATATATCCCAGACATCTTTTTATCTGATTACGTTTTTTGTTATTGCTGAATAATGGCATGCACAATTGACAATTTTGCATTCAGAAATATGCAGCAGAATTTAATATATATACAGTCATACCCCAACTTACGTGAATCCGGAGTTATGCGGTTTCTTATATGTACGTATTCACGTCACACCTCACCACTAGTCATATCTTTCCGACGCCGGCAGTATTCGCCAGTGTCGCGCATGCTGTTAACAAGCACTGACGTGTTTTGTGTGGTCTCCATTCATACACAATTTTTATAGTCTACAAACCTTGCGATTGTTTATTGTTATAGTCTTGATAAAAGTCTTATCACATAAAAAATAATAATGTCGCCCAAAAGAAGCAAGTCCGATTCTTCTACAGCTAACAAGAAAAGAAAAGCATTCAAAGCATACTACACATGGCATTCGTTTGCAAGTCTGAATGAAGCTATGAGGCAAAATGAGCAATTGTCTGTTAAAGAGTTTTGGAAACGGTGTAATGTTTTAGATGCTGTAAGGATTATCGGAGATTCTTGGGGTGTCTCCGATATCGGAGACACCCTTCAGTAGTCTCTGATATCAGAGATATCAGAGACTCTTCGCTATTGGAGTCTCTGATATCAGAGTCTCTTCGCTACTGGAGAGACCGAAACCTCAGATCCAGTTTTACCAGAAAAGCACATGACAATTGCAAAATTTACAGAAGGTCTCAGCTTAATTAAGAAAGGTTTACAGATTTTGGAGGACATAGATTCTAACGAGGAACGAATTGTAGCCACAAGGCAAGGAATAAAAAAATCACTGGCTTGCTATGAAGAAATTTTTCATGACAAGAAAAAGACATTATGCCATCAGACGAATCTATTAGATTTTATGAAACCATCGACATTGAAATAACTTTCTTTTTTTTTATGTACGAAAAACTACAATTATAATTATATTTCTTAAAAAATATAGGTGTTTTTGTAAACCTTTGGTCCCAATTGTATGTTTGTATATATAAATTACATGCAAAATTATATATCTATATCATCATAAAATTCCTGACATGTACCCTCAAGGGATGTACAGGATATGATAGTACTACATGAAAAACTTACATCATTACTAACTTCCTATCTACAATTTTCCTCCAAATCAATCTATTACCTGTCAAGACTCCAATTGTCAGATCTTATATTTCTATCTTCTAAGGCACATTTTACAGTATCAATCCACCGATATCTTGGTCTTCCTCTGGGTCTTTTTCCTGACAACCTGGTAGAGAACACTTGTTTTGCTAATCTTTCCTCTCCCATTCTGTCTAAGTGACCATACCACCTGAGATTAGCTCTAACACATTCCTGGATGCTAACAATGTCAAGTTCTTTCCTAATATCCTCATTTTTAACATGATCTTGCCATTGATGCCATCTGTTCACTCACCTAATTTTTCTCAGGACTCTCATATCTGTGGTCTCTAGTCTTTGGTGAAGTGTTTTACTTCTAACCTAGCTCTCAGATCCATAAGTTAAAATTGAACACTGTCTTGTATACAGCTAATTTAGTGTTTTTACTAATTTCTCTCTTATTCCATATAAAATATTCAATTGACTTCCTACCATACCAGCTTTGTTGATTCTGTTGTCTATTTCCATGTTTAATTTACCATTTTTACTAACAATCGTGCCTAAGTAGCTGAAATATTTTACTTGTTCTATAGGTTCTCCATTCACAATGTAGTTGACATTTTCAATGCTTCTGCCTATTTTCATTATCTTCTTGTTATTGTTAACCTTCATACCATATCTATTACAACAGTTATTCAATTTAGTCAGGGAATCTTGCAGACTTGTAGCAGATTAATATAACATCCACATAAAGCCAAGATCTGACATTAACATCTCTAATTTTGATATCAGGTTTAATACCACTTTCCTTCATAATGTGATCCATATGAGTCTTTGATGAGTCTTCCCAGATGAGTCTTTGACTCCATGAGGTGGGGGGGGGGTAATAATAATAATAATATAGATAACGAATAAAAGATGGGATAATGTACATCCTCGTCTGACACCAGATTTAACATTAAACTATCTTCTTGTACTACCTTGAATTCTAACTGCTGACTTACAACTCAAAGTCTAAGTATTTCTTGATATAATGCCCCACTAATACATTACAACTGTAGCGTTTTAAATAGCTTTCTCTTGGCCCCTTGTCATATGCCTTTTCCACATCTCCAAAACTTAAATACAGATCTTTACTATATTCCCATGATTTCTCAAGTATTTGTCTTGAAGTGAAAATCTGATCCTAACAGCTTCTATTTTGCCTGAATCCAGCTTGTTCTTCTCCAGAATTCTCTTCCACAATCCTTCTCAATCGTTTCTCAAGTATACTGGCATAAATCTTACCCAGTAAGAGTTATTTCTCTACTGAGAACACTCAGTAGAGAAATACCTCCTGTAATTCTCACAATCAATTTTTATTTCCCTTTTTATATATGGGTAATATATAAAAAGGGTACTCATAGTACCCATATATGTAGATGATTAGAGCTCTGTTCCAATCATCTAGAATTAGTCCCTCTTTCCAGGCCTTCTGAACTATGCAGCGCAGCTACTGTAAGACTTATATCTCCACATTTGAGCATTTCTGGTTGAATATCATCTACTCCAGTTGCCTTTCCACATTTCAAGCTTTTGATGGCTTTTTCTACTTCAAGTATGGATATGTATTCCTGATTGTATGCCTGGTCAATATTTTTTTACCACCGTGCTATCACTGATTGTTTCATTTGGCAATTTTGTGAAGTAATTATTCTATACTTCAAGGCTAACTTTTCTCCAGTTTTCATGTCACCTTTATCATCTCTAATTCCTTTTACAGCACGCTTTAAAAGGAATTAGAGATGATAAAGGGTGACACGAAAACTAGAGGGAAAAAAAAATAATAATATATATATATATATATTTTTTTTTTTCACTTGAAAATTATTCATATTATAGGAGCAGTAGTTATCGACTTGCATCTCATTCTGAGAAGTCTGATGGTTGTGAAGATGCTTGTTTTTCAAATAAAGTGTTTATTAATTTTTTGTTCTAAAATTTTATTTTCAATCATGATTTTACTTCAGATCACACAGTCCTTTAACTACAATACTGGCCTAGATATGCGTATATGCATTCATAATTACATGGATGCAAAATGTCCATTGAAGTCAATATAACCTTAAGATATTATAGAAATAATATGAATATGGAGAATATGTTTCTGATTCTATCGTATTTTACAATTCATTCTGTTGTATTTTATCTGCATGACTGGCTGGTTAAAAGTCATGATTTTCATTTTATATTGATATTTTTTCAAATTATTTAACAGTTGTGTTTAAGGAAAATGTTGATCTTTAGGAGTTCATCTTCATTTTTTGCTAAGATTACTTGGTCATTAGCAAACAGCAGAGTATTAAGTATACCTCCATGATCTGATTTAAATGCTGATTCTTTTTCTTTCATTTTGTGCTCTTTCTTTACTTAGATATTAAATAAGAGTTGTGATGTTATGTATAGCTTATAACCAATATTTAGAGATTTATTTCTTTATAGTTTCCACAGTCACACTCATCAGTTTTTTTTTATATGTTGGAATGATAATGTTCTTATTCTGTCTTTCTGATATTTTTCCTTGTTGGCAGATATTGTTAAATAATGTTTAGGTTTATTTGATTAACACAATCTTATTTATTTAATATGTACTATATACACTCGATCTTTTCCAGGGGATTTCTGATATGTTGCTTGTTGAATTTCTTATAATCTTATTTCTTCCACTTCAGATCTAGTAGTTTGCATTATCGGCTTTAGTTTATTATTGTTATTATTATTATTATTGCACGGACACCTCCATGGAACCTAAGACTCATCGTGGAGACCCAAACTATCAACACAAATATTTATCATACCTCTCCTTGAAACCATTAACAGACAAAGCATTCAGATCTGACCCAGACAACCCCATCCATTCCATTCATTCAACACTATCCAAGTGAAAAAATCTATTTCTCATGCCCTTGCTAACCATGTTCTTATCCAAATTCCAAGGTTGTCCTCTTGTTCTGTTTGCTCTAGCCAAATGCTAAAACATTCCATACAAATGTTTATATGTTTATTCAAAGCAGATCTTTAAGTTTTATCACATCAACTGGATCGGATCAATTCTCTAAAATCCTTTAGGTACCTTAAATGTTTCTATAATACCCCCCCCCTTTTTTTTTTTTTTTTTATTTTTGCACTTATCAACCAATTTTTGCAATCCACAAACTCCCAATCTACTCTCATAATAGGAAGCATTCCACATTCCATAGGCTGACAATGTATGAGAGTAATGAAACTGTTTTGTTTCATTAGTTTTGGAAGAAGGAAAGCCAAGTTTTCTCTTTGATTATTTCAAGTTTTAACTTTTTCTTCTACTTTCTTATTCATGTTTATTATTTTTATTATTTGGTCTCTTCATTATAGGATTTCTTCTGGTTTTGCTATGAAGTTATCCCTTATTTCTTTATTCTTTTTTCCTGTGTGATTTTTTGCTGTTGTGCTTTTTGCTTGTGTTGTGTTCTTATAATTAATTTTGGCTTCTAGTTATTTTGTATTTATCCATTGCATATGTGATTCTTTCTTATCTTTGATTGTTGCTTTGGTATTCTCATCTAGTTTCTTATTCCTCCTGTCCTCTTCCATTTACTTTTTGTGCTGCATTCTGTTGCTGAACTTATTTCTATACCATTACTTTTATTTGTACTTTGCAAATAGATGTAACTAATGTTTGTCATCTCAGAGTTGAACTCTAGAAGAATCTCGAGGATTTTCTTTGGTTTGATTTGGTTGATTGGGAATATTCTCAATTTTATTTGTAATAGATAATGATCAGATATTCCATTTCTTCTCCTCTGAATTACTCTGCTATCCAGTACCATATTACCTGTTTTCCTAATAGTTATTATATAGTCTGTTTTATACATTTTAGGTTTCTTGTTTTCCATGCAAATTTATGGCAGTCTTTGTTTTTTGAAAAAATCACCATTAATTTTTAAGTCATTACACATGGAGAAATCTTGAATCTGTATCTATTGCATGTGACTTTGCCATTTGTTTCTATATTTATATTAAGTGGAATGTTGACTTAACATGCAACTAATTATCACTGCATGCTCAGTAATAGCCATCCCCCGAGTGCAAGCATATGTACACAAAGTTACATTTGTAGCATTCCTAGGAAGTATAGAATTAAAAACATTTAAGAGTACTTAAAAGATTTCATACAAATTATAGTTTTTCACACTTAGAAAGCTTGCTACTGCAACTGAGATCCAGTTGATGTGATAAAACTTAAAGATTTGCTTTGAATAAACATATAAACATTTGTATGTGAAAATATTTAGAGGTAGTGACCTAGAAATTTCCCAAAGAATCCCACAACATTGTCAACCCCATGCTAGGTCAGACCAGATCTTCACAGTTCCATGTTCAGAGATTAGCCTCTTAGCCTAACCGCCAGATCGAATTTGACCAAAGCAGGACAAGCTGCACAAGTATGGGATTTGATAAACCTTCAGCCAAACACTTAAAAAAAAAAAAGCACCATAGTTAGTCTATGCAATGTAGTATAGCGTAGATTAACTGAAAATTCGTATAACACTTTGAAATATTCTAGTAAAGATTAGGTAGGAAACAGTAGTCCTGTTTGCTTTTATTCTAAATATTTTATTTATAACTCCTAATCTGTTATTGAATTTTTTAACCAATATGATTCAAAACTACTAAGAAACTAAAGAGTTTGTGTTCTTATGTTTTCGCTCCAGCAACACTTTTTTTTCTGATTTATAGCAATTGCTATCAGTTCAGATTTACATATACATTTCATATGCATATCAAGAATAAATCTTCATTTTAATTTTATAAATGTTTAGAAACTTATTAGAAATTTCATTCCAATTTATAGTACAGAAATGATTTAATTCAGAAATCTTTCAGTGTAACTTTTTTCTTCAAAAACATGCGTTAGGAAATGCAATTAACAAATTTTTATATAGCTATGTTGACGACTGCATTTTTAAAGTTATTTAATATAACTATCAAAATAGAAGAGAACTCACATTGAAACTTATTTATTTTAGAATTTTTTCCTAAATGTCATCGGCGTTTTCAGTGCGGAATTATTGAACAGCATTCAAACAGTAACAGACAATTCTAAAAATGCCGCCTTAGTAGCTAATGTAAAATAACTAAAACAGTCAATAATTTAATATGTTGTAATCCTTTCTGTAAAAGTTCATCAGAGGAACATAAAGCACGATGCAATAATTGCAGCCTTTTGACTAGGATGGTAAGTGAGATTCAGCATGGATATAATGACTTGTTTGAGTCTTCTTCCTAAAAACTGAAAATTTTAAGTCCATCTGGTTGATGAAGAATTAGATCTTAAATGGCTATTTGGTTATCTGTTTATTTTTCTAAGATAAATTGGATCTTGGGATGAAGTGCATTTAATTTGTAAAGAAATTACTGTAACTCAGAGGAAGAGCCATTCCCAACTGCAAACATGTATTACCCACATATCTATACCAATGTGTAGGTGAAATGTTATTTAAAGTGATGTTGTTCAAAGTGTTCAATGAAGAATTTGACAATGGTAGGAAAAATAGAACTACCCATAGCAGTTCTTTCAATTTGTTTATAAAATGTTTTTAAAGATGAAATAACCATAATGTATAATAAAAATCAAATAGTTTAATCAGATGGTTTATTCTTATATCAAATATCATGAGCCTGAACAGTCTAGACTTGCTGAGCATGTCATCTACAATAAATATAAAGTTCATTGGAACAAGACAACAGTCCTTCATAAGTCATTTCCTCATTGAACATCTTTATAAAGAAACTCATTTTGGGGAGAGCAGTGTTGATGTCCATGTGGATTGTTAGTCATACAGTATCATCTGCATACACCAAGTTATTTGTGTTTTCTAGGTATGTAGTGTTCTTATTCCAGTTGAGTATAATTTTGTCAGTTGTATTTCATGGTCATGTTGTGTCAAAAGATTTGGTTTAGTCAAGTTTAGAAGAGCCAATACCGGTCTGGGTATTGGCCCTTCCCTTAATGCATAGCATTATACATCTCTGCAAGGAGATGTGCTTTGCATTATGGGAGATACTAAGACAAGGGGTGATGAGAGCTTGGTCCACCTTTACCACAAGTTGCCTCAGTCCTGAAGATTCAGGTGTAACTTGGATAAAGGATTAAACTAAATTTAACATTGTGCCGGACTGGTTGGCCGAGTGGTTAGTGTATCCGCTTTTGCAAAAGGGCTGTGGATTCGAATCCCGCCGTGAGCATGGATGTATAAGATTGTCTGTGAAAATACTAGTGGTGGTCGGCAGTAGATGGGCGTTGGTGTAGATAATGAAGGTAGTTGTGGTTGGTGGAGTGGTGAAGACGGAGAGTTGTAGAGTAGTTGCCCTCCCTTGATGAGTCTTTCGACTCCCTGGAGGTGTTATGTAATTATAAATAATAATAATAATAATAAATATAATGATAGCAGATTTGTTTTTTTATTCAAGTGCTTTGTTTATTATGTCAAAAATGCCTTCTAGTAACTTCTAGTGTGTTTTTTTGGAAATCATATTGCTTTTGAGAGATAGTGTTGTAGTTTTGCAAGTAATACTTTTTTGAAGAATTTTGTAGATGTTAGCTATAGATCTTCTAATTGTTATTTCTTCTGTCCTGTTTGTAAATAGATGATTATTGAGGTTTTTAATTGTTGTGGGATAATATTGGTGTCAAATATCATGTTCACAAGTTTCAGAAGTATATATAACTATAACAACAGAACTCCAAAGCCAGATTGGGACCTCAGGGTAATATTTTTTCCCCAGATCCTCATGTTAGTTTTTGAATAATTTCATAATTATTTTTATGAAAACTATAATCTTTCACTTATTCATCCACACTGGGAAATCAATTTGCTGGTTGAATTAATTGAGGATCTGTTAATTGAAGGTTGAATTACTTAGTACTGTACCAGAAATCAGTTGAAACATTAATAACAGTGGTCACTTAATGAATGATTTGGTTATTTGAAGGCCGATAATTTAGAAATCACTATATGTTCTGTAGAGTATATGCTTATGGGAAAACATAACGTATTACAGACATTTCGATCCAGGGACAGCAAGCCTGCTTGCTCTTTATTTCTTCCTTCCTTGTTAGTGTTTCTGCTAAATGGATAGACAATATGAGCATAAGCCTGGTTTTTTCAAACTTGTGGCAATTAATCCATTATAAGATTGGCAAATAGATTGCTGCTAGTGCTAAGTCAGTACAGCATGCGCTCTCTCTCTCTCTTAAACAGTATTTTTTCATAAGGTTGCAGTTAGATAAAAATATAAAAATAGCTTAACTTAGTAAAAAAGTTTAGTGAATCCTGCTCAAACTAATTCATGTCTGTGTGTTCAGTTTTATATTTGAGAAAAGTAAACTTTTATTTAATTTTATTATTAATTAATAAAATAAGAATTTTTTTTATTAATTTTTAGTAATTTTATCTTCTGCAATATACTGCTTAAATATGGTCAGTTTTTGATATTAATGCATTGCTAATTAGTTCACTAATCACGCTGATATAATTGTTATCTTTATTGATAACAAACTTAAATGCCATTTTGCATATTTTATTTGTTAATTATAATACCATATAAGTTATTCACTTCTCTTTAGGTTAGCCTTGTGGAAGTTGAAAGTCTTCAGTGGGCAGATAAGAAAAGGGATGGCGTAATTGCAGTTAAAGTTGGACAAGAAGGCCAATTACTTCTTTGGTGTACTAAAGGATTGGATGATTGGATGTATGTATTGCGAGAAGCTGTAAGTCGAAGCAAAGGTAGACGTGAGGCACTCTGCAAATCCAAAACATTGGACTCTCAACTTTCAGTCAGTGGAATGTGGAGCAGGTAACAAATATTTAGTATTTACATTAAAATAGAAGATTTTAAAAAAAATTGCAAAGAAATTTATGCAGTTAATTTTAGCACTCCCATCCTTAATTTTTTTTATGCTAGTTATATAATATTATTTTTTATACTTATTTATTATGTGACACCTCCAAGGACTCATTGCAGGAAGCTACTCTACTCCACTACATGTATCATACTGTCTCCCCCCCACCACCACCACTTAATTCTCCAACTGCACACAATAACACTACTACCATCAGTGCCATCCACTGACCACCACCAACAATGTGTTTCGTCTGTAAATCTCATGGCAGATTTGTCTGTATGTCGGATGAAAAACCAGAGCTTCTGGGAGAAGAAACCTGCTATCCCTGTATGAGATCAGCTAACTCACCTGCAGTTGAAAAAATATATAAAGATTCCTCTTTTCATAACAAGAATTGAATACAGGTCTTTTCCAAGAGGAGGACACAGTTTCATTGTTCTCCCAAACCCATTGTGATGGAACATAGGTATTCCCAACATAAGCAGCGCTGCTGTTTCATAAATGAATGAGGATTGAGCATTGTCTGGTATTGTATTCTGGTTGGCAGATTAACATGCATTTGATCATGACTGATAGCAAATGATTCTGTCTCAGCTTCATTTGTGTGAAGTTAGAGAAGCAGAGCCAGTTTGCCTTATGAAGTTTCACAGGAAGATAATCTTGCAATTTGGATGATCAAACTATATTAAATCACCTTTTAGAGATAAGTAATGGTAGAGGACAGAATAGATGGCCAAATTAGGAGAGTCGTAAAGGCAGCAAATGAAAGTTATAAAGTAAGCCATTGACAGCATAAAGCAGGAATTCTAAGTTTGATAACATTTGGCAAAGAATGTCTGAATTGAGAACCTCTGTAGCTCAGTTGATACAGACAAAGCCCTTTGTTAGAAAGACCTTAGTTTGAATCTCATCTGAGACACAAAGAACCTTCTACAGTACTTTTCAATTGAATGTGGGTTAGCCAGTCTCGTGCAGAGGTGGTGGAATTTTTCATCCTGTAAAACTGGCACACTTGCCAGAAGAAGAACACACAATTTACAGCCATAACAAACAAGCAATGGAACTTAATACAATAAGGAAGATGGGATGGGTTTGATTTGATAACATTGCATGTTCCTTATGTAATAGGTTAAGGGATATTATATATCATATTGTTTCTTAGCCGAATAAGAAACTCAAAGAGTTTCATGCCGAATATAGAAACTATATAAAGTTCAGCGATTCCAAGCATAAGCAAATACCTGGATAGAGCAGCAACTGACCCTTGAAGGGAGTGCAGGCTGAGACAACTCATAGAAAGGGTGGAGCAAGCTCCGATCACTATTCTTGATATTTACCCATAATGTGAACTTAACTCCTAGGAGCTGTATTATTGTTCAACATTATGAGAGAAGGTCACTACCCAGACCGGTTTCGACCTTTTTTTGAAGTCTCATCAGTGAGTAGGTAGACCATATTAAATAAGTTCATGTCACTGAATTGAAGCCTTTGGCTCTTCATTATAATTTGTAATTGCATGTTCCTTTTTTACAAAGGCATCATTCAAGTTGCTGGTGAATGTTTGATGTCGACCAGAGATATGGAGAATGCCAAATGGTGTTTAGTTAGGAATAGAAGATAGGGTTTTTGATAGCTGAAAATGTTGCTCCTTCTTCCAAGCATGATGACCTGGCAGTATAGGCAGCAGCAGCAGGCTTATTCACCAGCTGATCAGTAATCCTCCAGCAATTTCGCCATTTGTTTTAGTCCCTGTACTGTCTAGTAGCTAGCTATAGTAGCTATAGAAACTGTCTTACTGCTGTTCCCTCATATGGAGGTGTAGGTTCTCTAATTTATTGTGTTAAGCATACACAGCAATTTCATCATCTCATGATACAGTTTAATGGAATAATTACACCACAAAGAGAAATAATTAAACAGCAAGTTTAATCATTTCAATATTTCGTCTCTGTGACAGATGAATATCCACCCACACATGTAGATACATACATAAACTTTTCCATCAGAACCTTTGTCAACACAGCCTCCAACTTCTGTTCCACCTAAGGTTCTCTTGCAGTTGAACTCTCCTTTATTTGATAAATCTTCCTGTCTAATGATTACAACACCTAAAAGATCTACAAATTATCTGTTCCGTCCCCCTTCTTACATCCCTTTCAACATAAAGACTACAGTAATGCCATCACTATTCCCTATATCTGGGACACTTCAGTAAAAATAGCCTGAACTTTAAAAAAATATAATCTTTGCACTGCTTTCAAACCTCATTTGAAGCTAGCTTCCTTTCTCTACTTTCCTAAGGATCCACCTCCTACCTTCTCTATTACAGGATTTACAAGTTCCTTGTTCTTGCAATTTATATAATGGTCAAGCTGGGAGATCTGCTAACATCTACCTAGAAGAACACAAAAGTTATATCGGCTGTCATAGCTATGGTCAGTCAGGTCTAGCAGACCATGCCTCGTATACCTTGCACAGGATCACCATCATCATCAAATTCCTGATATTTACCCTCAAGGGGTGTACAGGATATGATATTACTACATGAAAAATTTACATCATTACTAACTTCCTACTACAATTTTCTGGCAAATTAATCTGTTACCTGTCAAAGCTACAACATTGTCAGATCTTATATTTATATATCTATCTTCTGAGGCACTTTTTACCATATCATTCCACCTATATCTTGGTCTTCCTCTGGGTCTTTTTCCTGACAACCTGGAAGAGAACACTTGTTTGGCTAATCTTTCCTCACCCATTCTGTTTAAGTGACCATACCACCTGAGATTAGCTCTACTAATGCATTCCTGGATGCTGACAATGTCAAGTTCTTTCCTGATATCCTCGTTTTTAATATGATATTGCCATTGATGCCATCTGTTCACGCCTCTAATCTTTCTCAGGACTCTCATATCTGCAGTCTCTAGTCTTTTGTCAAGTGTTTTACGTCTGACCCAGCTCTCAGATCCATAAGTTAAAACTGGTTTGAACACTGTCGTGTATACTGCTAATTTAGTGTTCAGACTAATTTCTCTCTTATTCCATATGAATTTATTCAGTTGACTTCCTACCATACCAGCTTTGTTGATTCTGTTGTCTATTTCCATATTTAATTTACCATCTTCAGTAAAAATCATGCCTAAGTAGCTGAAATGTTTTACTTGTTCTATAGATTCTCCATTCGCAATGTAGTTGACATTTTCAATACTTCTGCCTATTTTCATTATCTTTGTCTTGTTATTGCTGACCTTCATACCATATCTGTCACAACAGTTATTTAAACCATCTCCCATACTTCCTCCAATTCCAACTGCTGACTTACAACTCAAATAAAGACTAAGTATTGCTTGATATAATGATCCACCAAACACCATACAACTGAGGGTTTGAATAGCTGCTCTCTTTGCACCTTGTCATATGTTTTTTCCAGATCTACAAAACTTAAATACAAATCTTTGTTATATTCACATGACTTTTCAACTATTTGTCATAAAGTGAATATCTGATCCTGACAGCCTATATTTGGCCTGAATCCAGCTTGTTCCTCACCAAGCTTCTCTTCCACAATCCTTCTCAACCATTTCTCAAGTATATTGGCATAAATCTTACCAGAAACACTCAGTAGAGAAATACTTCTGTAATTCTCACAATCAGTTTTATTTCCCTTTTTATATATGGATACTATGAGAGCTCTACTCCAATCATCTGGAATTTGTCCTTCTGTCCAGGCCCTCTAAACTATGCAGTGTAGCCATTGTAAAATTTTTATACCTCCATACTTGAGCATTTCTGATCTAATATCATCTACTCCAGCTGCCTTTCCACATTTCAGACTTTTGATGGCTTTTTCTACTTCAAGCATGGAAATGTATTCCTGATTGCATGCCCTTTGGTATTTTTTACCGCTGTGCTGTCATCACTGCTAGTTTCATTTAGCAATTTTTTGAAGTAATTACTCCATACTTCAAGGATATCTTTTTCTCCAGTTTTCATATTACCTTTATCATCTCTAATTCCTTTTACAACACTCTTTTTTCCATTTCTGAGCTTCTTCAACAACCTCCAGAATATCTTGCCACCTTCTTGATATTTATTTTCTATGTTCTTACCAAAGTCTTCCCATGAATTTTGTTTAGCTAGTTTTACACAGTGTTTAGCTTTCTTACATTTGTCTCTGTATTCTCTAAGAGCACAAGCTGACTTATTTGCTAGGAACTTTTGATATGCTTTCTTCTTTTCCTTCACTGCCTCTTTAACTTCCTGTTTCCACCGGGGAGTTCTGATTTTTCTATCCTTGCAGACAACCTCACTACATGCCTCTGGCAGAATCAATCAATGTTTTCTTCAGAGCTTGCCACTGAATCTCCAAGCTTTGAGTCCTGTTCTCAAACTCTTTCATTTTTTCTTCAATAATGTTTATATATTTTAGTCTACAGTTCACATCTGAGAGCTGCTCAACTTTTATTTGTTTTAAAACTTTCTTACATGTTCTTCTTTTCAATATGAAATTCAATTTTATCCTGCTCAAGACTAAATAGTGATCACTTCCAATTTCAAATCCTCTGTACACTCTGGTGTCCTGCACCAGGGAGAAAATATCACTATCAACAATAACATAGTCAACGAGACTGTTCTTATTCCTAGCCTCTTCTCTCCATGTGAATTTGTGCTCATTTTTATGTTGGAATATGGTGTTAGTAATAACAGTCCATGTCCTGAGCAGAAATCCAACAAGTATTTGCCATTATTACTCCAAATATTGAATTTTCCAAATTCAATATGAAAATCAACTTTATCAAACTTTATTCAGTTTTGCTCAAAACTAAATAGCAATTACTTCCTATTTCAAATCCTCTGAATACTCTTGTGTCCTGAACCAGTAGGAAAACACATCACTATCAAGAATAACATAGTCAATGAGATGTTTCTTTTTTCTCGCATCTTCTCTCCATGTGAAAATGTGCACATTTTTATGATGGAACACAGTGTTAATAAGAATTAGTTCTGTGCTGAGCAAAACCCAACAGGTACTTACCATTATTATTAACTTTGCTCTTTTCTCTAAATTTTCTCAAACATTTCTGTATGTCTGACAGTCATTTCCTACTCTGCTATTTAGATCCCCAACAAGGACCAACTTTTCATTTTTTATTGTGTCGGTTACTTTTTCTAAAGCCTCAAAAAATTCCTCCACTTCTACCTTAGGAGAACCTTCTGTGGGACCGTAGGCATAAATAAGTCTCATTGTCCAGTTCCCCATTCTGGTATATGCCCACATTACAATACTTGAAATTGCCTGCCATTCAAGAAGATTAACCTCGTATTTGGTGTTGAATACTATGGTTAATCTTTCTTTTCCTTGATTGTCATTGCCTGAATATAACATTTTGTATTTATTGCTCGGAAAGAGCTCACCAGTTTGGTCTTTTTTGTTTCAGTCACCTCTAATATGTCGATCTGGTACTTATCTAATTCCTCAGCTAGATCCATTTCTTTGCCATTCAGCTTCTTATGTTGATAGTACCGATCTTCAATTCTGGTGATATTGAGTTGGGGTGTGTTTTAGGATTTTTTCCAGTAGCTGACTTTTTGATTTTCGCCCTGGCAAAAACAATGAGGACTGTTTAACTGGGCGGCACCCCAGCCGGCATGAAATTCTATCATGTTGTACCATTATTTAATATTGTGGTTTAAGCCAATAAGAATACAATTTGGTTGACTAAATCCCAAATTGCCAGTCCATCCTTGTTCGTTCAGTATCCAGGTAGATACCTAACAGGGTGCACCACGAGAAGGTGAGGTTTGGACATTAGGTTAGAAGCTCTGGTCAGTTCTCCACATTCCTTTAAAGGCTATGTGGAGGTCTCCTCCTAGTTATATAGCTTTGACCCTTAAGCACCCTTGCACAGAATCAGATGGAAGAAAACTGTCATGCTTCATCATAGTAAATACAAACTTTAAGGTCCTTTTTGGAACCAGTCTAATCTTTATAAATATGATTGTATTAAACTTCCCAAGATTTGGGAATCTTTTATTCCTTAGGCCTCCTCCTCCAACATCTAAGGCTAACCAACAGCATGCATAGAGGGTCCCCATCCTAATAAGATTTTAGTCTTCATTTAGTCTAATGTCACATCTACTTATTGTTTGTTATTACTACTTTAACATAGTATTCCTGAAGATGTCTCTGTGACAAAGATGAACTATTGGAACGATTAAACTTGCTGTTGAATTATTTCTCTTTTTTTTTGCTATAATTATTCCATTAAACTGTATCATGAGTGTAAACCAGCACTTGAGCCTAAATACGTGGTTAAAGGTCATCATCTGCACTGCACTTTATATCAAGAAGAAAGGAGAAATAGAAACTATGGGCTCTGGAGATGAAAAATGGCAATAACCACTTTGCATCCCCAATAAGCAGAGTGGCAGTGTTTCACTGGGTGCTGAGTTATCTACCACTCAGCGTTTGCCTTAAAATAGTTTGCCATTCACATATAGTTTTGAATACTATAAATACTCCTTTTCCCTAATATATAATATACACATACACCATTTTAGATTAGCACTTCTTTCACATTCTTCACTATTATTATTATTATCTGAGACCTCCAGGGAGTCAAGGACTCATCAATGTAGTTGTTTTTTTCTGATTTGATGTTTTTTTTCAGAATCCGCTACCTTAATTTCTGTCTAATATTTTTCTTTCTTGACTTATGCTAGTTAACAGTATGTTAGATATGCTAGTCTGCTAGTCTACAAAACATTTGTCATATTTAAAATTATTTTTGAATAAATATAGTTCAATGATTTTACAGATTGCCATGGGGAAACTATTGACTACCCTAATTTCCAAATATAATGCATACTCTTTTTTAAACAAAGACAGTTTTTGGTACCAATCATTGATTAACATTTGTATAAATAATGATACTGTAACTCTGTAGTATAGTTACTACTGATTAAATCACTAGTAACTATGATTGAAAATAACTAGGTTTGAAACTTCAGAGTTCATTTGCCATCTAGGATGTGAAGACAAGAAAATGTAACATATTTAAAAACTTTTTTTAAAGCTCAGAATAAGGCATTATTTCCCATATGGAGATGGCAAGCTTTTTGATCCTGTACAATAAACATTAGCCAGAGAACACATGCACATTGTCAAATGTGGTAAGTTGTGCAGTTGATGTATATAAGAAACCATATTACTTGACAAGCCAATGAGTTTAATGAATAAAGGAAGGTGGAGAGATGGGATGTTCTTTCTGCTTGCCAGTTAATGCTTTTTTATTCTCTTTAATGTTTCAGTGGTTTAAAAAAATAATTTGTTTTTATGATGAAATGCAGTATGTTGTATTCACTGTAATTCAAAAAATTCATTTGATTGGTTTAGTTTTCTATTATAAAGAAAACCCATGTAATTAGGTAGATAATTTCATAACCACTGTGAGACTATTATCACCCTTCTTATTTGGAGACCTGTAGTAGTGTGAAGAAGTTTGGCTTTTTAAACTGTTTGACCTCTAGAGCAAAGTTCCCACATTATGTAACATTTACTAAATGTACACTACTAAAGTGCTACAGGTTTACAGCCTTCTGCCTAGTGGAACTGTCATAAAAAAATCGCATTGCTAGAATTAATTTCAGTTAAGAAATATTTTCCATATAGTTACTGATAATACTTCACCTTTTTATATTTTAAAAAAATATATAAAATATTGACTGTATTTTTGGTTACAAAAAAAATACAGTATAATATTTGCAGAGAAAACAAAAATTATATAGATTATTATTATTATTATGGGCAGCTCCAAGGAGTACTTAGAGTCCTTGACATGATGTTGGGCCTCATCGAGGGAGGCCCAACATCATGTCAAAAACAACTATTCACCATTCACACAGTATCTATCATACTTCACCTTGAACTCATTTATAGTCATTGCACCCATAACAGATGCTGGCAGCTTATTCCACTCATTTACCACTCTCCAAGTAAAAAACCTCGCTCTAACACCCTTGCTAACCACACTCTTACCAAGCTTCCATGGATGGTCCCTAGTCCTCCCACTACCAGTCCTATACTCAAAAAAAAATCTTCTGAATTAATCTTATAGAAACCCTTCAGTAATTTGAATGTCTCAATCATATCTCCCCTTTTCTGCCTATCAACCAATTTCTGCAGCCCACAAATCTTCAGCCTGTTCTCATAAGGTTCATTCCATAGTCCTGCTGTTATCTTGGTCACTTGTCTCTGGATCCTCTCCACCTCCTCCCCATCGAGAAGAAACCCTGGCGTCCATATCTGGGCACAGTAGTCTAGATGGGGTCTTATCAAGGCTCGATACAGAGGAACAATAACCTGTTTGTCTCTGCTTATTAAAGTGTTTTTCAGCAACCAAGTGATTTGACGAGCTGATTTTGCCACTTTTGCGATGTGTCCCCTAAACTTCAACTCCCTATCCACCAACACTCCCAAATCCCTGGCCTCATCAATCTCCTGGAGTACGATTCCACCAATGTGATATACTACTGCTAATCTTTTCTCTCCAAAATGCAGAACCTTACATTTTTCCACATTAAATTGACATTCATTCTCCTTAGCCCAGTCCTCCAAACTATCCAAGTTATCCTGCAAAATTTTGACATCCTGAGCATTCACTATTGCTCTACCTAACTTTGCATCATCCGCAAACAGATGCACAGTTCCTCTCAGATCCTTTCCTATATCGTTAATGAACAAATTAAACAATAGCAGTCCAAGAACAGACCCCTGCAGCACACCGCTAGTCACAGGCTGTCTTTTGGACTCTACTCCTGAATAAACCACTCTCTGATATCTCTCCATCAACCACCCTCCTATCCACCAATTCTATATCCATTCTCATATGCTGCAGTTTACTGATTAGAATTCCATGTGCTATCCTATGAAAGGTTTTAGCAAGGTCCAGTAGAATCACTGTAAACTTGTTACCCTTATCCAGTTCAGCCATCACTGTGTTATAAAACGTGAGCAAGTTACCGAAGCATGATTTACCCTTCACAAAACCATGCTGTCCCCCATAGAGTATCCCATTTTCATCTATCCAATCTTGTATTTTCCTCTTGACTATTTTCTCCAAGACCGTTGACAACAATTCCTGATATGCTGATAGGCCAGTAATTTTCAACAGCAGTCTTGAAACCTCCTTTATGCAGTGGAACTATTTTCCCCTCTTTCCACCCCCTTGACCCCCTTGGGACTAACCCAGACCCGAGACTCAATTAAACAAAATGGTCAAAGGCACTGATAATTCTTTAGCCGCTTCTCGTACGGCACGAGCTGGTATACCATCCAATCCCGCAGATGAATTGACATTGAGGTTTTGTAATAGACTATTCAACTCCACTTCATTCACCACAATTTCTGTATAATTTGTTGGTTCTTCCATTTCTGCAATGTCACCACCTGGATGATATACTCTTGCAAAGTGCTCACTCAGTAATTCTACTATATCAACTGATTCAGTTACCTCCCTACCGTCGGCATTCTTTAAAATCAATCTGCTGTATATATTTTTTCTTTTACTTGCAACATATCGAAAAAACTTTGGGATTCTCTTTAGCCTGCATGGCTAATGTTCTTTCATAATCCACTTTTGCTTTTCTTACCACACTTGTTACCCTTTTGGCCTGGGCTTTATACCGTTCATGTGACTGCAGGTCACCTTTCCCCTTAAATTCTCTCCACAGTTGTTTCTTTTTTTCCAGCTCAAGCTTAATGGTGTTATTCATCCATTTAATCCACACTTGATTTATTATTCAGACTGTAGGTATACAGTCAGCCATTGCCTCCTGCAAAAACTTCTTAACTGCCTCCCATGCACTATCAACATCCAGCCCTTGCAGTTTTACATGCCATGGCACTGAACCAATCAAACTCCTAAGCTTGTCATACTTACCAGCCCGATAATTCCACATGTACCCTGTCTTAATTGAAAAATTCCACCCCTTTAGCCACCTCCCAAGTCAAGACGCTATGATCACTCTCACCAATTGGTGGCGATGTGGTCATATTCGTTACAGCCAAATCCTCAGATGCAATTACTAGATCAAGCACTCTCTGACCCCTAGTATTTTCCATTACATGCTCTCACTGATAGTTATCCCTTAATAACCGCATAAAACCCAATTCCTTCCTCCCATATGTTCTCTCCTCCCTCCAATCAATGCTACCATAGTTGAAATCTTCCATAATAATTACCCTCCTTCCACTCATTTCTTCTATTTGCTTATGCATACTATCTCCACTATCTTTTCCATCACCTGGTCTATAGTAGCACCCAATTTTATAATTTGTTCTGCTAGCCTCAATCTTACACCAAATATGCTCTTTTCTCTATCCTGCAATTCAACTTCTATTTTCCTTGGCTGCAGTTCATCAGCTATCATCAATAATACTCCTGCCCCCATTTTATTCTCCCCGTCATTCCTGAAAACACTATACCCCTCGCATTCAATCCCACTAGCTATATCATCTTCAGTCAGCCATGTTTCACTAATGCCAATAGCCTGTGGTCTGGAAGTGCCAACCAAGGCCAAAAATTCTTCCTAATACTCCTAGTACATGAATTGCAGACCTCCGTTAGCCCCATCCCTACCTTGATGCCTTATACTAACTATCCCATTCTGATTTGTTGTCCTTATTCGCTTGGGCATATTATCCTCATTCATACACTCAACTGCTTCCCTAAGGGCTGCATATCTACTACCCCCACCCTAATAAATCTAGTTTCCCTGATTCTGCACATCTACTTCATTCAACAACACTTTTTCAAGTCTCCTTACACCGAATTCAAATGCAATCCATTCAAAATGCAATCCTTCCATCTTGTATAGATCCTTTCGCCCATCGAACTCACCCCACACGTCCACTCATCATGCATAACCCACACATAAAGTCATTTGCAATTATGGCCCTCCTTCTAAACTCTTCACTGTCATACCGTGGCAAAAGACGAATTATCCTAACTCTCTCACTCTTCTCTTTTGCTACCTCAAGCAATTCATTCAGGTCCTCTATCATTTCCATTTTATCTCCTTTCAAATCATTCATACCTGCCACCACTATCATTTCTTTCACCCTTTGCTTTTGCTCCCTAATAGACTCACTTACGTTCTTAATGGTCGCACCAGGTTGGTACGATTTTGTCAAATTCTCTACTATCACACCTTGTACTAACGAATCTCCATACAGCACTCACTCCTTCATTTTGTTTACATTCACAATCATACTCTTATTTTTCCTTTCATACTTTTTTTTATTGGCTGGTACACTCGGTAGACATTTGTGCATATGCTCCAGCTGCCACTTTGCTCTATGTATCGCTCCGCTCAACAGCGAGATCTCACTCATTGCATCTATCTCATCTAATTTATTATCTGTTAAATCATTAATTTTCTCTGTGTACCTTCATTCACACTTTCTACATTCTTTGCCCTCACAGCTCTCTGGTACAACCTCGCAATTTCTTATCATATCGCTATTTTCTACATTCTGAAATTTGATAAAAATATCACACTCACGACCTGAAACACACTTTAATTCCTCATTTTCCTTACATTTTCTACACACATTCACTCCATTATCATCATCTAACCATACACCAACCGCGCTCTGCAAAGCATACATTTTGCAGATAGTACGTAGGCTGTTCAATAAGTAATAAGACTATATTTATACAGAAAACAGATTACCTTTAATCTTACATGGTCTTTTTCGAAGTAACTACCGTGAGACTCGATGCATTTGTCCCAACATTGCGTCTACTTCTTAAACACATGTGAGAGTCTGTTTTTTGAGAGTTCTTTCAAAACCGCCTCTGCAGCTTTTACACATGCTTTGTTGCTTTAGAAATGGCAGCTTCTTAGTGGTTTCTTGAGCTGAGGAAACAGCCAGAAATTGCACAGTGCGAGATCAGGACTGTATGGAGGGTGTGGTAGGATATCTATGTTGTTCTTCTGCAAAATGTCCACTACACAACCAGCAATATGTGGCCTTGCATTATCGTGGTGCAATAAGAAGCCATTCTTCAGCAATGGACGCTTCCTTTTGACGTGCTTGATGATAATAGCTGCTGTGTTGATCATTGTCTCTGTGATGGACGTTGAAGGCCTTCCCTCACGTTCAAGATTTTCCACATTTTGCCTTCCTTCCTTAAAAGTTTTATGCCAGCGAAAAACACTTGCCCTCAACATTGCTTCATCGTGGAAAGCTTCGTGTATCATATTAAAAGTGTCTGATGCCGATTTTTGCAAATGCACACAAAATTTAATCGCATAACTGTTCCAAGGACACTTCTATTTCGAAGACTGGTTGCGCCTTGTAGGGATGCCGATGAGCACTTGCATTTAGTCACGTGACACTCTGGCACATCAGCCCGTCTATGTCGTCTATCAACCTCTTTGGTTAATACAGACAGCAACATTTCTTTATTCCACAGAAATTAATATTGTGATGAGTGGTTTCGCCACAGTAAAATTAGTCTTATTACTTATTGAACAGCCCATGTACATTGTATAATCTCCTTTATGTTACAGTTATTGAACAAAGATGGTGAACCATTATTACTAGCCGCCATTTTCCATCTTACCGGAGCCATGTGCACACTTCTATCATATTTTATCAAATTAATAATTGAAATAACACCAAGAACACACAGACACACTAAGATATGAAAAGCAAACAAAACTATGTAATATTCAAGCCAAATTGTCAATGATAACTTAAAATAACACTTATCAGGAGCTCTCAACAAACACTACACACCACGAGTCTCTTTAGCGGATGATTAGCAATTATAACTGAAGTGTTTATCCCTATGTTGGAATCATATTCCAGAGTAATTATTTACAAGAGATGTTGCTCACGGTACAGTTTGTGAATAGTAGCCAGTCATTCAATGCAGTGCAATCCTGCACTCTTAAAAGATGCTTTATTAGAGATTCCATTTATAAAGTACTGTATTTTTAGAGAAAATTAGCTTTGTGTGTGTATGTGTCAAATTTACCATTGAAATGGAAACCAGCACTTAACCTCTCTTGGAAGTGCTACTAATATGTACAAACCTTGATGGACAGATATTTTCATCATTCCTGTCATCATGTCCAGAAGAAAAGAAGTCATTATGATTTTCGTTTGCATTCACTCCATCTTTTCTACAGAAGAAAAATCAATCATATAAAAAATTACATGAATAAAAGTAGTATTTCAACTATATATTTTATATTCTTTCAGTGAGATGGTGTATATGATATTTCCCCATAAAGTGGTATTTCCACTGTATTTAATCCCAGATACAATAAATACCACTCTGGTGACCAGATTTTTTTTCTTTAAGCTACTTCAGCAGATCTCCAGTAATCAGGGTGATGGTCTTATACCATGTCACCAAAATCATTTTCGCCCAAGTCATTCATAAACATTCATCCCGCAGTGAGATTTGAATCCACAGCCTGTTGGTAAAAAGAGTAGAAACATAATCTGTTTGGCCAGTCAGACTAGCTAGTTTTTACTACCAGCTTCAATCCTATTAACATAATCTTTTTACGAGGCCTCCCCCACCATAGGAATTCGCTTAGAAAGGCTTATACGTTGGTTATACATGCTTATTAAATTACTTAAGGAATTTACAACGTACAAATGATATAAATTAAAAATTAATTTATATCATTTGTACGTTGATTAATCTATATTCCAATATTTCTGCAATGTCACGTTGCCTTTTTCACAGGCAAAGTGAAAAAGACTTAAAATAAAGACACGTGCATGCAGACACTATACACAGTAACTGAGGATGAAGCAGGAAGCTGTTGTTTCTCCTAAAAGTCCTGATGGTGCCCCATGGCGGGCTATGTATGTATTCTCGGCTGTTGGGCTGAAGGTCTCCTGATGTATGTCTCCCAAATTTGGGGCAGTCTCATGCAACCAAATTTGTTGAGGTTTGGCATGTTTCTTAGGGTTGAGGGCTGATTCCATGAAAAGTTTTTCAAATTTGAACTTGTTACGGTGTATTAATCTTCCACTGTATTCTGTGGTGTGTATCCAGAGCATGGTCTGCAAGACCAGAGTGGCTATACTGGTGAAAACGGATGTAATCCTTGTGTTCTGAAATTCTGATATTCGCTGTCCTGCCTGTTTGACCAAAGTAGGACAGCTTACAGCTGCACGGGACTTGGTGTACACCAGGTAGTTCTAAGGGAGGTGGTTGGTCTTTAGTGGAGTAGATAAGGGATGCCAATTTTTTATATGATCTGTAACAAGAGGTCAAGTTATGTTTTTTTAGGATTTTGGTAATTTTTTCCGAGGTGCCTCGGATGTAGGGAATGGTGATGGATTTAGAATAATCCTTATTGTGAAGGGGGGAGGGGGGGTTGTGGTTAACTGGTGCCAATATTTTTAGGATTTTTTTTGGGGGGGGGATAGCCATTGGCTGAGAAAGTAGTGTTAAGGATGTGGCTTAGTTCCGTGGTTAGGGCATTGTCATTTGAACAGATAAGTTTAGCCCCTTTGTGTAGTGTCTTAATAACTCCATATTGTTGTGAGGGGGGAAAAGAACTCGACCTCTGAACAAAACTTCTTACCAACACTGTGGTCAACCTTTCTTCAGTTAATTTGAAGCCTGAAGCACTCATGGTGATATATATATATATATATATATATATATGGACTTCCAAAATACATAAAGAAAATGTGCCATTACGTCCCATAGTGGATGGCATTGATTCCCCCACATACAAATTAGCTAAACATTTGGCCAAAGTGCTCGCACACTATACTGGCAACACACCATCACACATAAAAAAAAACTCAGGCCATTTCAAAGCCAGCATAGAAAACCTTACACTCGAACATACTGACATAATGGTCAGTTTTGACGTCTCCTCCTTATTCACAAATGTCCCACTCAAAGAAACCTTAGAGCTAATTTAAGCTAAATTTCCTCCCGATATCTCAGCCCTATTTCAGTTCACTATGAACTCAGGCTATTTCGTTTGGCAAGGAAAATTCTACAAACTAATAGAGGGGACAGCCATGGGTTCACCACTCTCCCCACCTGCCAACTTTTTTATGGAGACTTTTGAAGAGAAAGCCTTAAACTCTGCCCCACAGAAACCAACCATATGACTTTGCTACGTTGATAATGTGCTCGCTATTTGGCCACATGGCTCTGATACACTCCTCTCCTTCCTAACACACCTAAACAACCAACACTCCAGAATCAAGTTCACTCTGGAAAAGGGGAAAAATAACAGCATCCCTTTCTTAGGCACACTAGTTACCCGCCAGCCTGATGGAATCTTGGTTTATAGAAAACCCACCCATACAGACTGATACATTCACCAACAATCCCCACCCTCACAACAATATGGAGTTATTAAAACACTACACAGCAGGCTAAACTTATCTGTTCAAATGACAATGCCCTAACCACGGAACTAAACCATATCCTCAACACTTTCTCAGCCAATGGCTGTCTCCCCAAAAAAATCCTAAAAATATTGACCCCAGTTAACCACAACCCCTCTCCCCCCCTTCACAACAAGGATTATTCTAAATCCATCACCATTCCCTACATCCGAGGCACCTCGGAAAAAATTACCAAAATCCTAAAAAAACATAACTTGACCTCTTGTTACAGACCATATAAAAAATTGGCATTCCTTATCCGCTCCACTAAAGACCAACCACCTCCCTTAGACCTACCTGGTGTATACCAAGTCCCGTGCAGCTGTAAGCTGTCCTACTTTGGTCAAACAGGCAGGACAGCGAATATCAGAATTTCAGAACACAAGGACTACATCCGTTCGCCAGTGCAGCCACTCTGGTCTTGCAGACCATGCTCTGGATACTCGCCACAGAATACGGTGGAAGAAAGCCACGGTAATACACCGTAGTAAATTCAAATTTGAAAGGCTATTTATGGAATCAGCCTCAGCCCTAAGAAACATGCCAAACCTCAACATTTGGGAGACTTACATCAGAAGACCTTCAGCCCAACAGCCGAGAATATATACATAGCCCGCTAGGGGGCACCATCAGGACTTTTAGGAAAAACAACAGCTTCCTGCTTCGTCCTCAGTTACTGTGTGTAGCGCCTGCGTGCATATGTCTTTATTTTAAGTTCCTGTGAAAATGGCAACGTGACGTTGTTGAAATATTGAAATATAGATTAAAATTTAATTTTTAATTTATATCATTTGTATGCTATAAATTCCTTAAGTAATTTAATAAGCACTCAGAAATAGGAGTTTCTCTCATTGCCTGAAAAGAGCATATTAATATGTATAGTGAAGGTCTACACAGATTTATCATCATCGATTTCCTGATGATGATGATTTCAACATCCCTAAGGAGTGTTCAGGTTACTATGACAGCACTACATGATTAAGTTTACATTATTATTAATCTCCTATCAACAATTTTCCTCCAAATCAATCTGCTGCTTGTGAGCATCCGATATTGTCATATTTAAAATTTTGTGCTTCTAAGGCACTTTTGACTGAATCAGTCCACCCAGACCTTGGTCTTCCTCTGGGTCTCTTTCCTACCATCTTGATGTCAAATACCTGTTTTGCTACGTTTCTTCACCCATTCTGTTTAAGTGGCCATACCACCTTAGATTAGTCCTGCTTACACATTTTTGAAAGCTAATAATGTCAAGCTCTTTTCTAATATCATAAGTTTTAATGATTCTGGCAGTGATGTCATTGGTTCACTGCCCTAATTTTTCTCAAAACCTTCATATTTGCAATCTCTAGTCTTTGATCAAGTGCATTATTTCTAACCTAACTCTCAGATCTATAACTTAAAACTGGTTTAAACACTGTCTTGTATACTGCTAGTTTGGTGTTTTGGCTGATTTCTCTCATATAAATTTATTTAGCTGGCTATCTACTATACCATACCAGTTTTGCTTATTCTGTTATCTATTTTCTGCCATTTTCACTAAAAACGGTGCCCAAATAGCTGAAATATTTTATTTGTTGTATGCACTCTCCATTCAGAATGCAGTTGAAGTTTTCTATGCTCCTGCCTATTTTCATAGTTTTGGCTGATTTTCATGCCAAATTTGTTACAATGTTATTCTGCATAAAGCAAAGAGCCAAGTTTAACATTTCCAATTCTGATATCAGGCTTGATGGCACTTTCTTTCATAATGTGATCCACATAGATGATGAATAAGAATGAAGATAATGTGCATCCTTGTCTTATTCCTGATTTTACATCAAATCATCTTCTTGTATGTCTTTCAATTCTAACTGCTGACTGACAACTTAAATATAGACTATGCATTGCTCTGTATAATGTTCCATTCAACACATATAATTGTAGTGTTTTGAAAAGCTTTTCTCTGTGCACCTTGTCGTATGCCTTTTCTAGATCTACAAAACTTGTTGCATTCAATAATTTCTCAACTGTTTGTCTTAAAAAGTTAAATCTTATCTTGACAACCCCTATTTGGCCTGATCCCCAGCTTGTTCTCCGAATTTCTCTTCCACAATCTTTCCCAACCTCTTTTCAAGTATGCTTGAAATAAATCTTACCTGAAACACTTAGCAGAGAAATTCCTTTGTAATTCTCACATTCAGTTTTATTCCCTTTTTTAGATTGGTACTATTAGAGCTCTACTCCAATCATTGGGAATTTGACCTTCTAATCAGGTCTCTGAATTATGCAATGTAGCCACTGCAAAACTTTTATATCTCCGTACTTAGCATTTCTGATATCATCTACTTCAGCTGCCTTTCCATATTTCAAAGTTTTGATGACTTTTTCTACTTTAAGTATTAATATGTATTCTCTTTGCATTCCTCTGAAAATTTTCTGGTATGGTTCTGTCACTACTTGGTTCATTTAACAGTCTTTCAAATTAATTACTCCAGACATTTGGGATATATTTTCAGTTTTTATGTCATCTTTGATTCTAGAGGAATGGTGGAAAGGGTACTGTTCCATTTCCTCCATTTTTAAGCTTCTTCAATAGCCTCCAGAACATTTTGCTACCTTCCTGATATTTATTTTATATACTCTTACTAAAGTCTTCCCATTACTTTTGTTTAGCTACTTTTACACACAGCTTAGCTCTCTTGCATTTTCTCTGTGTTCTTTTAGGGCATCTGCTGAACTTTTGGTATGCTTTCTTCTTTTCCAGGACTGCTTCTTTAACTTGTGTCCACCGTGGTATTTTTATTTTTGTATCCTTGCAGACAACTTCACCACATGCCTCCCTATGTGAATCAATCAGTGTTTTCTTCAGAGTTTGCCACTGAGACTCCAAGGTTTGGTTCTTGTTTTCAATTTGTTTCATTTTTTTTCTTCAGTAATGTTTGTATAGTTGAGTCTACAATTTACTTGTTAAAGCTGCTCAACTTTAATTATTTTTAAAACTTTCTTACATGCTGTTCTTTTCAATTGATTCCATTTTTATCCTGCTTAGTACTAAGTAATAATCACTTCCAATTTCAAATCCTCTGTACAATCTTGTATTCTGAACAATCTTAAGATATCACTATCAACAATGACATAGTAAATGAGGCTTTTTCTTATTTCTTGTGTCTTCTCTTCATGTGAATTTGTGTGCAACTTCATGTTGAAACATGGTGTTAGTAATGACTAGTCTGTGTCCTGAGCAGAAGTCTAATAAATACTTACCATTATTATTAGCTTTGCCCTTTTCTCCAAATTTTCCCACAATGTTCCTATGTGCTTGTGGGATTTAATTGAAAACGAGGCCAACAAGGACCACGTTTTCAATTTTCTTTATGCCACCTGCCTGTTCTAATGACTCAAAAAAATTCTTCACTTCTTCCTTGAAAGAACCTTCTGTGGGACCATAGGCACAAATAAGGTTCATTGTCCATGTCCCCTTTTGAAGTTTGACTACATAACTCTTCTTGAAACTGCTTTCCAATCAAGAAGTTTATCTTCATGTTGTCAATTATGTCCACATGGTAGTTTTCCAATTCTTCTGCAAGTTTGATTTCCTTTCTGTTAATACTCCTTATATTGATGGTTCCTATATTCACTTCTTCTGATGTTGGCTTTATTCTTCTTCTTCTAGATATTCAGTTGGAGCTTGTTCCAGTAGCTGACTTTTCACTGTTCACCCTAGTTCTCTGACAAAAACAGCTAGGGACTTGTTTAACTGGGCAAAGCTGGCATAAAATCTCATGTTATACTTCATATGCATTTGTGGTTTAAGCCAATAGAGAGTACAATTTGGTCAGCTAAGTCCCAGATTGCCAGCCCATTATAACTCATTCAGTATCCAGTAGATACCTACTAACAGGGCACACCACATGAAGGTGAGGATTGGAGATTTAATACACAGATTTAATACATTTCAAGTAGCTTCTGTCATTAACAGCAATGCCCTTTGGTTGAAAAAAAAAACTTAAGTTTGAATCCCATCTAGGATGTGAATAGCCTTTTAAGTGCTTTTCACTAAAGCAAATTAGCCAGTCTCTTACAGGGGTGGTAGGGTTGTTGTCTCCCTGAAATGTGTTTCACCTTCCAAGACAAACTGACATAATACAAGAAATTCACAGATATACATACATCCTTTGTCTCATCTCATCTTCTTTATACCCTCTTTTATCTTGCGGTGTTGAGGGTCCATTGATCATCGGACCTCAATCCGTTTACAGGATAAGGTGGTCAGCCCTATGCCCAGTATATCCTATGGCCTGTATCATTAAGTTCTCAAGGCCAGTTTGTCTGCTTTGTGAGATGAAAACTCCCAGAATAAACCTGGGAAAAAATCCTGCTGTCCACACCCAAGACTGGCTAACTTGGCTATGGCTGAGGAAGATCCTTCAGCTCCTCACGTCACCGACGGGAATCGAACCTAGGACACCCCTTCCCTAGGCATATGGTTGCGAAGCGCATAACCACTAGGCTAACCGTGCTTTGTAGGTAAGATTAATCAGCCACCTTATCATAGTATTAAATAGGTTTCTGTAAAGCTAAGTCTATGATAGGCCATTCAACCAAACATGCTTAAAGGAAGGGATAAGGAGCTGAAAAACCTGTGCAAAAATTTTCTCTGTTTCTGCTTCCAATCGAAAGGACAAATTGCTTCTTTTATTTCTACCAGGTCTCCTTAGAGTTCCCTTAATAAGTGTTCCAGATAAGATATATGCAATTATACATGAGAAGAGACTAAAATAAATAATGCAAGAGACACCTGCAAGCTGAATTCAGGCCAAATAGCATTGTTGGGATCATATTTTTACTTTAAGACAAATAGTTGAAAAATCAGAAGAATAACAAGAATCTGTAAGTTTTATAGATCTGAAAAAAGTATGATGATGTGCTAAGGAGGGCATCTCTCTATTGCAGAGAGAGAGAAGCTGTTCAAAAATTGTTGAAAAGCTGTTCGATTAGATGGTGTAGATGTGGCATTATATAGAGCAATCTATAACCTACTTTTCAAATCAGCAATCAGAAGGTGGTGCAAGAAAAAGGGTTTGATTTAAAATTATGTAAGAGAATAGTGCATGGTAATTCCACTGTTAATCATCCTTATATGGATCACATGGGAAGGAAATGGCATTAAATGTGATATCAATATTGGATATTTTCAACTCAACTCTTTACTTTACTGTTATCTCATACAGCTTTTCAGTTTATTATATATTAGGAATTGATGATGATGTGTTTTATGCCTAGCACACTAAAATTTCCACTTCCAGAATTTTTTAAATGCATGTACATGTTGCAACATTTATAGAAGTCCCAAAGAAAAAATTTTCACTACATTCCTTTTGATTCATGCATAGTTTCTTGAAGTTGGAGACAACTAAAATGGCTGCTACTTAACAGCAAACAAAAGCAACTAATGGCCATAATACTACTGTATAAAATATATGCAAGATCTTCCAAATTAACAGGATATTTCATCAGAAGAATAGAGAATATTACTTCACTTAATGCTTTTTCTTTGTGTGTGTGTCTGTGTAATTCCCAGATAAGATATATGCAATTATACATGAGAAGAGACTAAAATAAATAGTGCAAGAGACACCTGCAAGCAGAAGTTCACAACCTGCACATGAAAGGTTGTGAACTCATAGTACATTTTAGTACTTTGGGTGGAATAAGGATTTTTTTTCCCCTATCTTTATTTTTTTTATTTGCTTTGCATTTTTATTTATTTTTTTGCATAGTTTGAAAACCCTATTGTAAGAGAGCCAAACATGGAACTTTTTCTAACCACTTCAGGCTTCCAGTAAGCAAGGCAGTGTCCAGTCTTGCACTGGACAGTGCAAGTCATCTCCCAACTAAAAGAAAACTATAAACATTTTATGCCTATGACTGGATGGAGAACAAATATGCTAGCCAGTTAGCATCTTGTTTAGGTTGATACTGAGACCACAAATGTTGGCAAAGCAGACTGTCTAATGTGTGGCTTTTTTAAATCGGCAGCCAAATTTTGTAATAGAATAACTGCATTGCATTATCTTTTATGGTTAATTGGGAAGAAAGGTTAGAGTTGGGAACATGCAGTGGGAAGTGAACGATGCCTCACCACTGGGTTCCTCCTGTGTGGGTAATCCTTTGATAATCCCTCTCCTCTCCCATGCAAACCACCATACTCAGGATTTCCTTCATGCATGATCTTGGCAGAGTGAGTAGGTGCAGGATTATTCACTAGCTTGTCAAGAAGCATCCTTCGTTACTATTGATTTGGTTCTTTTTACTATCTAGCCTGTAGAATTACTTGACTGTTGTATCATCAAATGCAGGAGATCTGGGTCTCTGTAGTGTATTTGACATGCCCTTGAAGGTCTCACTCATACTATATGAAAGAATGGGAAGGAGCTGAGACCAAACCACACAAAAACCACGTTAAGTCTTCATCAGCAAGTTGGCGGTGTTTCACTGAGTGATGAATGTCTTCTCCCACTTAGAGGCATGATTGGCATTTCTTCCAACTCTTCAATATATATACCTTTGTGGTAGCAGTACTCATTAGGCTTGGCTTGGCTGGGTGAGTATGTACATTTAGCATCACTAGGTCTTTAGTGGCGCAAACAGTTACCAGCTAGCTGAATAAGATCATTGAAATTTTCCAGCATCATTCTCTGGGAAGTAAAAAAAATTCATTTTAAATCTTAATTGTCTGGACATTTATCATTCTTTAGCTGCATATATGGCAAGTGCCAAAAAAAAAGCATACAGTTGATAACTAAAACTAATTAGAAGAATTGTAAGGACTTATGTAAAAAGATTCATAAATGAAATGTATGTTGTTGTTTTTTTTAAACACTAGTATTAAGGTGCATTGGTTCCTGTCATTTAGTATTTTAGGCTTGCCTGGTTAGGCAAATTCATAGGCTCTGTGTTAATCTGTGAACTACTATTTCTTTAGCATGCTGCTAACACATGGAATTATGAATTCTTAATTGCTGTGCAATAGCATATATACAGACATTTTTATCAAATGGTATCTATTTTTCCTTTCCGAAATGCTTGCCACTTTCTTTATTTGTCATATTAGATCAGTGATGTCTGATTTCCATTATAGGCTACAAAATTTGTGCATTAAGAAGGACGTCTCATGACTTGATAGGATAGTGTGTGTGTGTGTAATATGCATGATGATAAGTGAGTGACTCTAAAATATGCATATTGGTAGTGGTCATACCGCAGGAGAAAGTGTTCCTAGTTATAACCCTTGTGTTATTCTCTTGGATGTTCTTGAAACAGTTGATAAAACGCCATTAAATTATTTCTTTTAGTTGTGTGTTCAACCATATTCAATAATTCATTTAGTATTCATGTTATTTGCATACTAATACTAAATTAGTATGTTTTTTTAATATCTATACAGATTAAAAAATAATTTATATTTTGACATTTCTTAAGAGCAGCAGGAAGAATAAGATGTAGTTGGAAATTCCAAAATGAACAATCTTTTGTATATCATAGTGAAGTTGCACATGTCCCACACCCTGGATATCTTTTTATAACCAGTTCCTTCCAGGTACACTGTTGAGGTTAACTGCTCCTCTTGGTAATTCATATCACACTCTCATCCAGATTTCGTCTCTTGTGGGACATCCTCCTCTCAGCTATTCACAAACTCATATGTAGTTTGCATTACTCCTTGACTTTTACTCCTTTCCAGATTACTCTTTTTGCTTTTCAGATCCAAATACTTGTGATCTTGTTACAGAAATTATCCATATTGAAATGGAGATTTTCATTCCTCACCCTGTTCAAAATTCCCATTGTACATCCAAGCCTTGGTTACCCAAAAAAGTGTGCCAGATCAGTCCAAGAAGGGGAGAGGGAAGAAAGGGAAAAACTGCTTTTTGTTAGTATCAAGCCTATGCTGAAGTCTGCAATACTTGCAAACCCATCATTAAAAAAAAGCTGCCTGACTTTAATAGGGCTAAACGTAGAAAACTTGCCACCTGTGTTAATAGGATTTGGGCTTTCTGGTTCCTTGCAAAACCATAGGACATAACTTTTGTCCATCTGTGCTTCCACTTCTTTCTCATCCAGATGGTAGCATTGCAATATCACCCAAAGATAAGGCTGACTTGACCTGACTTTATTCTTCTCATCCAATTTCTACATAGGAATCACCTCCTCCTCCTACTTTACCTGGAAACTGCATCATATGCCTTCTTAGCCTTCTGTCAGAAAGACATCAGAAGGATTATTAAATGAGTATTTAGGTTTAGGTGCAGGTTTACATTTATGATAGTTTAATGGAATAATTACAGCACACAGAGAAATAATTAAACAGCAGGTTTAATCATTTCAGTATTTTGTCTTTGTCACACAGACATCTTCAGAAATACAATGTTCAAAAATTGTAATAGCACACACAAAAACACCACTTGTAAACTAATAGATTATGATCCTACCAGGTGTCAGAGTAAACATTAAAAAGTCTTTAAAAAAAAATATGATCCTACCAGGTGTCAGAGTAAACATTAAAAAGTCTTTAAAAAAAATGTCACATCTTGGCTTCCTGAAGTTAAAAAAAAACTTAATCCTCCCCCCCTCCCTGCTGTATATATATCATTTGGGTTAATTTAAAACCTGTTGGGTTTTAAATTAAACAGTTATCTGAATCTAATTCCACTTACTGGTCATGCTTCTTGTATAAAAAATTACACACATTTCAAATCCAGAATTCAGTTTTAAATAATAATAATATCATGGTGTGCTTTGTCATTTCCTTATTCACACATATTTCCCTTTCTGACTCTACGTTCAGTGAAAAAATGCTTTCCCTCCTCAACGTTATTGATCTTTTTAGTGTTGCTATTACAATTTTTGAACATTTACTTCTGTCTTTAGTGTCTCTGATTAAGAGTGCTGTGTTTAGTTTAGTCCAGTTTTTCATATCGTCTAGCCATGATATTTTTTTCTTCCAGATTTTCTCTTTTTGTTGATTTTACCTTCTAATATTATATTATTACCTGGAGAATGTTATATTTATGGTTTCTTTTTTTTTCTTCTTTTCACAATACTGATTAATTCTCGATTATTATTTCTTCTTCTCAGTACCCCTTCATTCTTCATCTTTTCTGTCCATGGGATCTTGAGCATCCTTCTAAATATCCACATTTCAAAGGCTTCCAGTTTTTTTTTAATTGTATTTGCCTCTATTGTCCATGTTTCAACTCCATAACTTGACCATACATAGCACTTCATCATTCGTACTCTTCAATGTTTAAGTTGTTACATAAAATGGTTTCATTAATAAATTTAGTTTAATCCTTTATCCAAGTGTGTGCAAACAAAGTTTGCGCCTGAAAGTATCTTCAGGACGGGGGTAAAGTGGTACAATACCAGGCGACTCCTTGCAAAGGTGGAGCAAGCTACCAACACTCCTATCTCAGTATCTCCCATAATGCAAAACACATCTCCTTGCAGATATGTATAATGTTATGCATAAAGGGAAGGGCCACTACCCAGACTAGTTTCGACCTTTATTGAGGTCTCTTCATTGGGAGCCAAGCCCAAGTGGAGATGAGATGCCAAGGCAGAAGCATTAGCAAGGTCATCTCCTCCTCCTTTTTATTAATTTACTCCAGATTTAGAGAAAGATGTTTAAAATTTATTTTTCACTTGGTCAGACTATAATAAATTTAGTTTAATCCTTTATCCAAGTGTGTGTAAAGTTTATGCCTGAAAGTATCTTCAGGACTGGGGTAAAGTGGTACAACACCGGGCAACTCCTTGCAAAGGTGGAGCAAGCTATATACAACATCTTGCAGATATGTATAATGTTATGCATAAAGGGAAGGGCCACTACCCAGACTAGTTTCGACCTTTATTGAGGTCTCTTCATTGGGAGCCAAGCCCAAGTGGAGATGAGATGCCAAGGCAGAAGCATTAGCAAGGTCATCTCCTCCTATAGGAGCTGCCAAACGGTGTGCCACCTTTTTATTAATTTACTCCAGATTTAGAGAAAGATGTTTAAAATTTATTTTTCACTTGGTCAGACTATAATAAATTTAGTTTAATCCTTTATCCAAGTGTGTGTAAAGTTTATGCCTGAAAGTATCTTCAGGACTGGGGTAAAGTGGTACAACACCGGGCAACTCCTTGCAAAGGTGGAGCAAGATACCAACATCTTTCTCTAAATCTAGAGTAGATTAATAAAAAGGTGGCACACCGTTTGGCAGCTCCTATAGGAGGAGATGACCTTGCTAATGCTTCTGCCTTGGTATCTCCACTTGGGCCTGGCTCCCAATGAAGAGACCTCAATAAAGGTCGAACCTAGTCTGGGTAGTGACCCTTCCCTTAATAAAGGACTTTTTGTTGATAAAGGACTGTCTTGTAATTTCAATTCTTGATCGTATCTTTATTTCACAGTCAGAACTTTCATTTAACCAGTATCCCAAGTATTTGAATTTGTTCACTTGTTCAATATTGTTTCCATTTAGAATTGAGTCAGCTGTTATTGAAGGGTTGTTGTTTATTATCATAAGTTTTTTTTTTTTTTTTTGGTGTTAATTTTTAGGCCCATTTCTGTGCTTTTTTTTTTGTTGACACATTCTAAGAGTAGTTGAAGATCTTGAGTATTTGTTGTCATTAAAGTAGTATAATCTTCATAGTGTAAGTTATTTATTAATTGGCCGTTTATGATTTCTCCTAAGTAGAGATAGGACAACATCCTTGGCTCACTCCTCTTTCAATTTTGATATTGCCTGTTATGACAGTTTGGCCTCAGTAGAGGTTTTTAATGATTCTAACCTCCTTATTACTCCTTATTATCATCTAGGCCTAGCTGTTTCATCTCTCTCTCTCTCTCTCTCTCTCTCTCTCTCTCTCTGTGTGTGTGTCTCTGTCTGTCTGTCTTTGGAAAACTTTAATTCTTAGGCTGCTCAACATCTAAGGCTAGCCAACATAGAGGGTACCCTTCATAAGACGTTAGTCTTCATTTAGTCTAATTTCACATCTTCCACTTATTGTTTTTTATGTGTGTTATTACAATTTTAACATTGTATTTCTGAGGATGTCTCTGTGATATAGGTGAAATATTGAAACGATTAAACCTGCTGTATAGTTATTTCTCTTTGTGCTGTAATTATTCCATTATAGAATATCATGAGGACATCAGAAGAATCTTGAACAACTCAGATACCAAAAAGGCTTCCAGTTGTGTTCAAGAGATGTACTCCTGAACTAAGACCTGTTTTGTTTTGTTTTTTTAATCATCTTTACACTGGTGCTCAAAATCTCAAGCTTCAAGATTATCTATGATTAGTACTCTAAACAATGATCTTCACACCATCTTGCAATGGGACAACAGTTTAATGTTTAATTTTGTAAACCTAGTCACCTTCACTGCTTCCAAAACACAGTTGTGGCTGTTTCCTCACAAAAAAAAAAAAAAAAAAAAAAAAAAACTTAGTGCTTCTCCTGTGTTGTGATGCACCTAAGACCTCTCAAAATATACTTAATGTGGTTCAGAAAAAAGCAGTTCAGTTTAGTTCAATTGATTGATGGCTCCCCCCTACAGATGCTCTTCACCCTCTGTCTCATAGCTATAGGGTTAGTTTCTGCATTGTATCTCTTCAGCTGATATTTTTAGGTCACTGTTCATGAGAACTAGCATCCATTATGCTACCCATTTCCGCTGCCCAGTATCCTTTTACAGTTGAATTGCAGACTCATTGAACCTGTTATTTTCATTCATCTTTTAGTTCATCTACCTCAGTTCTATGGAATAGCCTTCTCATGAAGTATTTTATAAGGACTATAACCTCCAGGTCTTCAAGAAGAATATCAACAGATTACTTTGCTCTTGACTCCTGTCTGCACATGGCATTTATTTGCTATAGGCCTCTTGTGTCTTGGAGTGATATATAAAACCCAAAAATGTGGAAAGGCAGCAGAGTGTATGATATAAAAGTTTTACAGCTTTTTTTTAATTTTATTTTTTATAGCAAGTGGGTTGTTTACAAGGTTGACTCCAAAATGATTAAAGCTTTCATCATACTGATTTAATAAAAAGAGGGAAATAAAACTGAATGCAAGAATTGTATAGAAATTGCTTTACTGAATATTCCAAGTAAGAATTATGAAACCATAATTAAGAAAAGGCTAAAACATTAAGGAGAAAATCGAAGAATAAATTAATTTCGATTAAATAGAGATTAAGAAGGCCAGATTTTTTGCATTATAACATGGTCAAGAAATCTTGGGACTATAATAAGAATTTCTGTTTTTGATGTTGAAAATTCACAGGATAAGATGCTATGGAGATAAAAAGACAGTAAACATGGTGTTTAAATGGAACTTTATAAAATTCAAAGATGTAGAGGAAATGGTTTAAATTGAGTGTAGATCAAAGTATTTCCTATTTTCACTGTTATTTATAATCTTTGTAGATTACATTGTTAGGAAAATGGTATTCAACCTGGTATTTAAACATACAATATTAAGCTTAGTTATTTATTACACAGAAGATGTTATCTTAAAGAAATCTGCTTTTTTTTTTTAAAGAATACATACAAAAAAACAGATCAAAATAGATACTATTAACATCTATTTGTGTCTTTTGCAAACCTTAATAATTGTTATGACATATTTGGTATGAAAATCAGTTATTAAGAGACAAACTATGAAAATAAATAAGAAAATAGTTCCTAGAGAACAAGTTACAAAATTTGCTGTTTAGACAATTTTTACTGAAATTGTGTCAGGTCAGACTTAAGGTATGCATGAGGTGAGCCATTATATTTAGTTGAGCAGTTTGAAAATTAGTTGTTTAAGAATAGTTCTGTGGTAAGTTGAAGCAAAGAGTGTGCGTGTCTTCAGTTTTATATTTTAGGCTGCCGTTGTGTGTGTGTGTGTGTGCACGTGTAGAGACGTGCACATAAGCATTTTCAGACTTAGAAGTTGAGAATACCTACAATTGTTTGTAGGTATTCTGTTTATAGAAAAGAAAAAACAAATCGCTGTCTTTCACATGCTTCATGTTGAATATACAGTATTATGCAGCAAGCGTTTCCATAATTGTAAAAACTTATCCTGTGACTGTGGTAATGAGTTATGTAAAGATTCAAGCCAACACAAATGTCATGGAAGCACATTTGGCACTATAATCTTTTATAAGTTGCAGTTAGTAGTCTTATCGTTCTTTAAAAACTGGATTGATAGATGATGAAATACTAAGTCTGAAAATTTTTAACACTTCAGCTTGTTGAAATATTTATCTCTCCACTCAGTTTTCAGTTGATGGCTTCATGTTATAAACATGATAATATGCATATTTAATATTAAGAATTGTTTGATGTTTAATTTTGCAAACTATAACATGCAATTTTCTTGAAGTGATGTCATAACTTTTTGACTGGTGCCTGAAATAGAATGTCAACAACAACCCTAAAGAACATAGGAGTAGTTACAAAATACTGTAGTTTTATCATATTAGTTATCTATCATGATGTTGCTTACTTTCTACTTACTTGTGTGTGCATATAATAATTCTTATTATTGCTATTTTTTTTTGCTTGGTAGGCAGTGTGTTAATCTTCATCATGCACTGATTGATTGTAAAGAGCAATTATCCCCTATTCGAAAGAATGGCAACGTAGACTTTCACAATTTTCCAGATCATATGAAAAATGTGACTGAACGGCAACCAACTCCTCACTTGGGAAGACGAAATCAAAGAATGTCAGGTATTTCTTATTTATATTTAAAGTCTAATTGTGTAGTTTTAAACATATTTTCTTCAGAAATATTGATGCCTTATTATAGTCATTTAATATGAATATAAAGCATTAAAAATATCATCATTTATTCATTCGTATGGGTTGATGGAATGCTTGGAAGATATGAAGATATATATATTTCCTTTCATAGTTTATACTAAGTCTGATTGATCCTGTTTTAGCATTTCAAATAGCTGATAGTTTTAAATTTTCTGAAATCACCATCTAGAAATCTGCATCAATATAAACTTGCATTATTAGCAGTTTGAATTATCTTCCTAACTTACTTTTTTTTTAGTGTTCACTAAAAAAAAGTACTACTTTGATCCACATAACTTTATGTAATACTGGTCTCCTGATGTTTTATGATATGTACTATGTCACTGTTTCAAGCAGGATTGGGAAAGATGCAACTTAATCACCCAGAGATTTTGTGCAGCTTTTATTACATCATTTATATTATTAGAAACATTAACCTGCAAAGTAAGAGGAAAAGGCAATAACAAGAAGTGACAAGAAAACTTCACAGAAAAATTTGTGATAATTATATTAGCAAAATTAGAAAAACAAATATATAAACCACAACCCAAAATCTATAATGAGAGAGAGAGAGAGAGAGATGACCAACAGTGGATAGATTATTCTTATAAACTATGGAAGGAAATAAACATTCAGAATTATCATTTAAAAGGCATTTTATAAAATGTAAACAATAATCTTCTTCTAAATAACATTACAACAGAAGAATTAAAAGAAGCATTAAAAGAAATGAAAAATTTAATATCACCAGAAGATAAAATCCTAGTGGATGAACTTACATGAAATATGCAGGAAATAAATTTAACCAAAGATTTCTTACATATTAAACAAAATATATAGCAGTGGAAAACTACCAAGGGAATAGGACTATGCAACTGTGATCCCTGTCTTTTAAAATAGGAAGTAAGAATAACTGTCGCAACTGCAGAGGAATGAGTTTATTAAACACAGGTTATAAGATATGTGCAGAAATACTGAAGAATAGACATGACCATATTCTAAAAATTCTAGAATGTCGTTTATTCTGTTCTATTCTATTCTATTCCTTCCTGCAATTCTTTTTCTTGCCATCTTATGGGGGGGGGGATTGTTTTTTTAACCTTTCCTTTCCAACTCTGTTTAAGTTACTATACCAACTGAGATTACCTTTGCTAACACATTACTGAATGCTAACAATGTCAAGTTCTTTTGAATATCTCCATTTTTAATATGACTCTGCCAGTGATGCCATTTGCTTCCTCAGTCTTTCTCAAACCTCATATCCAATCTTCTGCTTGATCAAAGACTCTTCAATTTGATCCAGTGTTTTATTTCTAACCCAGCTCATGGATTCATAAGTTAAAATTGGTTTGAACACTGTGTCATATACAGCTAATTTAGTGTTTTGAGTAATTTCTTTTTTTTTTTTTTTTTTCAGCATTAGCTTTGCCTTATTTTATTGTCTATATCTATGCTGCTTGGAAAGAAATCAATGGACACCATAGTGTGAGAAATAAACAGCCATGGCACTCACCTTAATAAGATGTAAAACTTCCTTTTGCTGCGATGACTGCAGCAATCCTCGTGAGCATACTTTCCACAAGCTTATGATAGTGATAAAGGAGAATTTTGGACCATTCTTCCTGTAGGCATATAATGAGGTTCTGGAATGTTGGGGGGAAGATGTCCCTTGACCTCACCTAATGTCCCAGTTGGGCAGATGTGGTCAAATATCAGAATGGGGAACTGGACAGTGAGACTAAGGTAGAAGTGGAGGAATTTTTTTTTGAGGCTTTAGAGTAAGAAACAAACACAATGAAAAAGGAAAAGTTGGTCCTTGTTGGGGATCTAAAAAGCAGAGTAGGAAATGATTGTCAGACATACAAAAATATTTTGGGTAAATTTGGAGAAAAGTGGAAGGCTAATAATAATGGCAAATACCTGTTGGATTTTTGCTCAGGACATGGACTGGTTATTACTAACACAATGTTCCAACATAAAAATGTGCACAAATTCACATGGAGAGAAGAGGCAAGGAATAAAAGTCTCGTTGACTATGTCATTGTTGATAGTGATGTTTTCTCCCTGGTGCAGGACAACAGAATGTACAGAGGATTTGAAATTGGAAGCGATCACTATTTAGTCTTGAGCAGGATAAAATTGAATTTCATATAAAAGAAGAACATGTAAGAAAATTTTAAAGTGAATAAAAGTTGAGCAGCTCTCAGAGATGTGAACTGTAGACTAAAATACACAAACGTTATTCTAGAAAAAATGAAAGAGTTTGAGAACAGGAACCAAACTTGGAGGTTCAGTGGCAAGCCCTGAAGAAAATACTAATTGATTCAGCCAGAGAGGCATGTGTTGAAGTTGTCTGGAGGATAGAAAAACCAGAACTCCATGGTGGACAAAGGAAGTTAAAGAGGCAGTGAAAAAAAGAAATGAAAGCATATCAAATGTTCCTAGCAAATAAGTCAACTGGGACTCTTAGAGAATACAGAAACAAATGTAAGAAAAGCTAAACACTGTAAAATTATCTAAACAGAAGTCATGGGAAGACTTTGGTAAGAACATAGAAAATAAATATCAAGAAGGTGGCAAGATATTCTGGAGGTTAGTGAAGAAGCTTGGAAATGGAGGAAAGAGCACTGTAAAAGGAATCAGAGATGATAAAGGTGACATGAAATCTGGAGAAAAAGATATCCTTGATATCTTTTTATATGGAGTAATTATGGAGTAATTGTGTCAAGTAATTACTTTGAAAAATTGCTAAATGAAACAAGCAGTGATAGCACAGTGGTAAAAAACACTCAACAGGGATGCAGTCAGGAACACATATCCATACTTGAAGCAGAAAAAGCTGTCAAAGGCCTGAAATGTGGAAAGGCAGCAGGAATAGATGACATTCGACCAGAAATGCTCAAGTATGAAGGTATAAAAGTCTTACAGTGACTGCACTGCATAGTTCAGAAGGCCTGGATAGAGGGACAAATTTCAGATGATTGCAGTAGAGCTCTCATAGTAGCCATATATGTGGAAAGGCAGCAGGAATAGATGATGTTCAACCAGAAATGCTCAAGTATGAAGGTATAAAAGTCTTACAGTGACTTCACTGCATAGTTCAGAAGGCCTGGATAGAGGGACGATTCCAGATGATTGGAGTAGACCTCTCATAGTAACCATATATAAAAAGGGAAATAAAAGTGAATGTGAGAATTACAGAGTTATTTCTCTACTTAGTGTTCCTGGTAAGATTTATGCAAGTATACTTGAAAAACAGTTGAGAAGGATTGTGGAAGCGAAGTTTGAAGAACAAGCTCGATTCATGCCAAGTAGAAGCTGTTAGGATCAGATTTTCACTTTAAGACAAATACTTTAGAATTCATGGGAATATAACAGATCTGTATTTAATGGTGTTAATGGAGCATTATATCAAGCAATACTTAATCTTTATTTGAGTTGTAAGTCAGCAGTTAGAATTGAAGGAATACAGGAAGGTGGTTTAATGTTAAATCTGGTGTCAGACAAGGATGTACTTTATCCCCTTTGTTATTCATTATCTATATGGATCACATTATGAAGGAAAGTGGTATTAAACCTGATATCAAAATTGGAGATGATAATCTCAGCACTTTGCTTTATGCAGATGATGTTATACTCCTAAATAAATCTGCTACAAGTCTTCAGGATTCACTGACTGAATTGAATACTGTTGTAATAGATATGAAGGTCAGCAATAACAAGGCAATGAAAATAGGCAGAAGCATTGAAAATATTGACTGCATTATGACTGGAGAATCTATAGAACAAGTAAAACATTTCAGTTGCTTAGGCACAATTTTTAGTGAAGATGGTAAATTAAACATGGAAATAGACAACAAAATCAACAAAGTTGGTATGGTAGGAAGTCAACTGAATAAATTTATATGGAATAAAGAGAAATTAGTCAAAACACTAAATTAGCTGTATACAAGACAGTGTTCAAACCAATTTTAATTTATGGATCTGAGAGCTGGGTTAGAAGTAAAACACTTCACCAAAGACTAGAGACCGCAGATATCAGGGTCCTGAGAAAGATTAGGTGTGTGAACAGATGGTATCAATGGCAATATCATTAAAAACGAGTACATTAGAAAAGTACTTGACATTATAGGTATTGTTTCTGGGAAAATTCCCATGTTGCTCCTGTTTAGGAGTCGTTTTATAATGCCATTGGCTTTTTACTCAGATTTTAGCGATTACTGATGTTTTATATAGACAAATGTATGAAGAATATATAGGAGGAATAATTTGGACATACCTTTGTAGGATGTTGCAGGAGGAATAATTTGGACATAACTTTGTAGGATGTTGCTGGCTGTCTTCTTATTCAGTAGCATCCCGGTATGTGGCAATATACATTCATCTGCTGTTTAAGGAAGGAAGTGGGGTTGGAAAATGTGTGTGTGTGTGGGGGGGTAGAGATGTGGGAGAATTATTGGTGAGGCAAGGAGTATGTGAACATTTTGAAAAACCTGTTTGTTTATTTATTTATTTTATTTATATTATCAAAAGTGAGCAGAGAATACTTTTTGACAGGGGGAGTGAAAATAGAAATTTCCATTATTTCCTGATGTGTATCCTCAAGTGGTATGTAGAAATACTATGACAGTACTACTTGATTCCCATATTAACAATTTTTCTCTTAATTAGTCTATTACTTGTCCAATCCAATATTGTCATAATATTATTGGACAAGGGCACTTCTGTTGAATCAATCTACCAAATCTTGGTCTTCCTCTGGATCTTTTTTCCTATCGTCTTGGCATCAAACACCTGCTTTGCTAACCTCACCCATTTTGTTTAAGTGACCACATGACTTTAGATTAACTCTGCTCATACATTCTTGAATGCTAACAATATCAAGTTCCTTCCTAACTGGATTCAGGATTGGCTGTCCGATAAGTATCACAGAGTTGTGTATGGTGGAGCAATATCAAAGAGGCAGAAGGTTACAAGTGGAGTTCTACAGGGCTCGGTACTGGGACCTATATTGTTTAACTTTTATATCAGTGACATTGTCCGTGGATTGCAAGGGGATATTCAGTTGTTTGCGGATGATGCAAAGCTGGGAAGGGTTATTAGTAATAGTTCAGATCTGGTAGCCCTGCATGCAAGAGGATTTGAATAAGCTAGATAGATGGGCAAATGAATGAGGATGTCAGTTTAATGCAGCAAAATGTAAGTTTTTGAGGTTTGGGACACATCGATGGGATGCTGCATACTCTATGGGAGGAGTTAAACTGGAGGAAGTAGGAGAGACAAGAGATCTGGGTTTGATGATTGATAGAGACCTGAAATTTAGGGGCATATTACAAAGGTAGTGAAGGTAACGCAGAGGATTGCTGCAATAATGAGAAGGACACTGACCTGCAGAGATAAAATGGTTATCATTCCGTTGTATAAGACTCTAATCAGACCACACTTAGACTATTGTTCTCAGATCTGGTCCCCAGGATTCGAAGGGGATAAATTAACTGTGGAAAGGGTACAAAGGCGGATAACAAAGATGGTGTTGGGACTGTACAATGTTAGTTATGAGAATCGGCTGAAGGAGTGTGGACTGCAGAGTTTGGTGGATAGAAGAAGGAGGGGTGATATGATTGAGACTTTTAAACTGTTGAGAGGTGGTTACAGGGTTGACACTGGGGAGTTCTTTTGCTTGGTTGAACAGCAGGAAGGAGTCATGACAAGAAGTCATCCCTGGAAGTTATGAAAACAAACTGTGAGAAAGAGGGTGAGGAGTGGTTTCTTTGCATGGAGGGTGGTTGAACCATGGAATGTATTACCTGATGGAGTGGTGAGATCGAGAACGGTCAATGCATTTAAGGAATGGTATGATAGACTTTGTGTTTCCTAGGAGGGACCTCTCTCGATGAGTCTTGATAGACTTGTTTTTCTTAGAAAGGACCTCCCATGATGAGTCTTTTGACTCCATGGAAGCCTGAATAATAATAATAATAATATCTTCATTTATAATATGATTCTGCCACTGGTGCCATTTGTTCAGTCTCCTAATTTTTCTTAAAACTGTCATGTGTGGTCGCTAGTCTTTGAGCAACTGCTTTTCTAATCCAGTTTCAGATCCATAAATTAAAATTCGTTTGAACACTGTCTTGTATACTGCTAGTTTAGTGTTTCTAATTTCTTTCTTGTTGCATATAAATTTATTCAGCTGCATCCCCAGCTTTACTTATTATGTTGTCTATTTCCCTTTTTAGCTGAAAATTCCACATTTAGCAGCTTCCCAACTCAAGAATGCATGATCACTCTCCCTAGTTGGAGACATTGTTGGTACTTTGATTATTGACATATCCTATGATACTATTACCACATCCAGACCTTTCCAACTTGAGTCCACTCAGTCACATACTGTTTCATGTAATTCTTTTAGTACTGTATAAATTCCATTTTCTTTTCCCATTTGACCTTTCCTCCTTCCAATCTGTGTCCCAGTAGTTGAAGTACCTTGTGCTGTCTTGTCTGTAGCAGTAACTGACTGTGTATTTTAGCCTAGTTTGCCTCCATTTCACATTACATAGCCCCGAATGAACTGCTTTCTGCATTTCTGCCTTCTAAACTCCTTCCTCCTTTTTTTTGTTCTTCTGCTGTTAGTAGTAGTACCCCTGAAAATGCCATATGCCAAACATTCTATAATATTCATTGTGAATGGTAAGTGATGTTGCACTAATGCCTGTAACTTTTGTCCAAGTTGAACTAACTGATGCCCATAATTCTTTCTCTTTATGGATGCTTCTGGCATGAGTCTACATAAATTGTAATATTAAAATTTTGGACCTGAGAGATAGTCTACATTTTTTTGATCAGTCTCACATTCACTTGCCTGACTAGTACTTGTACATCTCTCCAGTAGTTCTGTTTTTTCTTGACTTTGCACTTCCCAACTTTTGACTCATTTATGATCACAGTTCTCTTCTCAACTTGCCTTTATCATACCAGTGTATTAAACCCACAGTCAATCTTATTTGTTGTTTCTTTCAGTAACACTTTTCGTATTCATAGCTGCCAAAAACAATCATTCCTTCACTTACTAAAATGTAATGAAATCACCATACAAGACCCTCTCCTTTCCCTCCATATTTTGCTGTTTAATACTTTGCTTTTTCTTCTCTCACACCACTTCTTTTACTTCTCTGCTGTACCACCTACCAGATGTTTCTCTAGTTCACTCTTTGTCCTGTGAAAGTCTCTCTCTCTTTCATTACACTCATTGCTTTCCCAAGTTTCTACTGCTTCTTTCATGTTATTGCTCATATGTTGTTCATTTATACTTACTTCCATTGCTCTACTTTCTTCTCAACTTTTGTAGACACTACATTTTTCTGCTTTTCGTTAATAATGTTTACCATGCTATCCTGATTTTTTACTCATTCACAGTTCCTGACACTCCCTCCAAAATATTTCTGACACACTTTTTCATCAGTGTTGCTTTCTTCCATAGACAGCCAAAAGGCTCTCTTCATTTGTCCAGCCATGTCGCTGTCATAAAATCTTTTTTTCCCTCCTAAGCTGAGGAAAACTAGTATAAGTCACATAAAGCCATGATTAGTTGAATACAAAAGTTGCTATACTAGCACGATACTATTTTTCGTTTCTGACTTAAAAAGATTTTTTTTTATGTCTCCAACCCATGTGAAGTTGTAAACCTATAGTACATTAGTAGCGTGGGTGGACTAAGGGTTTCTTTTATTATTTTTCAGAAGTCAGAAGCCCTGGTCGCTTCTTCTCATTCCTTAAAGATTATGTAGAAGTTTCCTTCCTGTTATGTAGTTTCAAACTTTATTGACCCCAAAATGCTCATGAAACTCAAGAGACAATACACAACTTGATTTTAATGTCTACCTCACCCACCCTGTTTGCCAGACCTGGCCCCATCTGACTAGTTCCTAATCCCAAATTTAAAGAACCACTTGAAAGGAAGAAAATTTACCCACAGACAATGAAGTTATATCTGCATCTGAGGACTGATTTGTGCAACAAGAGAAAGACTTTTTTTTCTCAGAGGATTGCAAATGATGCAGCAGCAGCATATAATAGGTGTATAATCCTTTGTGGGGAATATGTAGAATAACGTGTAAGTTATATGGTTCTACCTCGATTCCTTTATGGTGATTATCACAACTTTTCAGCACATCCTTGTACTTAATATTTGCTATACAAAAAAGAAAACAAAACAGACGTAGCCTATCAATATTGCTGCACGTGTGCACTATCAAAAATTAAAGTTAGTTGCTTATCAATGTTCAGAAGTGTAAAATTCATAATCTTATTAATTCTTTTGTATCATGATCAGTTTGAATACTGTAGTTCCCACCCCCTATCTGTGGGGGTTTGCTATCCAGGTTTTAGTTATTCGCAGTCAATCTCAATCTGAAAATATTAAATGGAAAATTCCAGAAATAAACAATTTATAATTGCATTGGCAAAGTGGATTTTTAAATCCAACATTATTTCAAAGTTGAATGTTTGTAGAAACTATGAAAGTTTCGTAAGTTGACCTGAGAGCTTATGAGAATATGATCCTTGGCATCCCTGAGTTGCCTTAGCTTGCACTACTTGACTTAAGTAACTAAGGCAACTTGGTTACTTAAGTCAAGGATTGTATTTTCCAAGTATATTTGCAAGTTTTCGGGTCAACTTGCAAAACTTTCATAGTTTCTACAAACATTCAGTTTTGAAATAATATTGAGTCTAATATCCACTTTGCCTATATAATGTTACATAACTAAAATGAAGCCATATGATTCTTTCTTTTATTAATAGACAACTCATAAATTTTAAATGGTGCGCTGTTCCGAGTAGTTCTGGGTTATCAGATCGACTGTCACGGTATTGCAGTGCTTGTGTTCAAGTAACCCTTATTTTACTTAATAATGGCCCCAAAGTGCAAGAGTTATGATGGTAGCAATTCAGATATACCAAAGAGAAGTGGTAAAGTGCTTCCTTTTAATCGAAAAAGGTGAAAGTTCTTGACTTCATAAAATAATAAGTAATAATAAAAAAAATGTATGGTGAGGTTACTAAGATTCCATTCACATTCAGATAACTTATTACAGTATCGATACAAAATTAATAATGGAAAACTCACGTACAAAGATTATTTAATAGTATAATTTTTGCCTGTGTGTCATAGGCATCTTCAATACATAGTAAGCTCAAATTAAGCAATAACTGACAATTCCAAAAGCGTCACCTAAGTAGCTGGTGTAAGATAACTAAAAAGGTCAATAAATTTCCTAACAAAAAAAATAAAAATAAAATAAAATAAATCTATACAATAAAAAGTTAGGAAAGATTAGCTGATTTGTAAAGTACTATCTCCCATAAAGGGGATAGACGTAAGCCAATGGATCTGTTTAAGTTAGAAGAATGAAGTAAAGTTTCACATGTTTCTTTATAAAGGCGTTCCATGAGGAACCGACTTTTGTGAAGGACTCTTTTCTTTCTCCAATGAACTCTGTCTAGCGAAAATTATACTATTAAATAATCTTTGTACGTGAGTTTTCCGTTATTAATTTTGTATCGATATGTCGACAGTATATTGTTATATTGTTCTATTTTATTTAGTTATTGTTGTTAATCTCTTACTGTGCCTAATTTATAAATTGTATTGGAAAAAATTTATAAGTATTTATGAGTTGTCTTGGAACGTATCCCCCGTGGATGGGGGTGGGGGACTACTGTATTGAAAATAACTTGTATCTAAATTCTGAGAGATTCTAAGCTATCAGTAAAAATTGAAAGGGATAGTTTTTGTTCACTGAACTGAGTTGAGTGTTTTTAAACTGTATGTAACTTGATTTCAAATTTTATTAGTTTCATTTAAGTTTTTTTTTTAATTGTTTGATTTCTTCTAGTTTTGACAGACATTGATTTTAGTGGAGAATCAAAACTCAGTGACTCATCACCTAAAAATGAAGTGGGTTTTTTCGTAACACCTCGATGTTCTTCAGGTTCATATAGTTCTTTAGTGTCTATAGGGAGCCAGTCTACCAGTAGTTACCTTCAAAAACCATCACTCCGCTCTCTACAGGTTTCTCCTGCTCTTTCTCAAAGATCATTATATGCACAACATGTACTTTCCACACCTGAGATTTCCAGACATTCAGATTCAAGAAGACTAAAATCCTATGCAAGATCTGTAACTTCTGAATTTTCATTTATCCATCCAGATTCTCCTTTTGGCTCTTTGAGTGGGAGCTGTTCTCATTTAAATGGGAATCAGGTGACTAGAAAGCATGAATATCATCGCTCACATTCATGTACTGCCCAATTCATTAGTCCAAGAAATGAGAATACAGTATCTCCAGTAGAAAATGTAGCTAATAGTGTTAAGAAGCATAGTAAAAGTTCGCCCACTTCTCATCCTCCTGATGTTGTGCCATTAACTAAAGATTGTGGTATGAAGCCTGTGCCTAGAAGAGTAGTCCGACCCTATCATCATGCCAAATCTGATTCTGCATTTGTGACAGATTGTTTGCCTGTTGCATCTAATTTTTCAGATATTACTTTTGTAGGCGCACTTAGATAACTATCTTTACCAGTCTGTGATAACTTAGTTAACATGGGATGTTTGAAAATAGATTGAAAACTCTGCAAGTTAAAGATCTTTTAAAAAGTAAAAGCCAAGGTTTATTTTTAAATTTACAGCTGCATTTCAAAAATGTTTTGCAATTTCAAAGATACCAAGAAGTTTTCAATATTTCACTGATTTTCCATGAAACTACTTTTGATAAATATGAAAATATGCTTTAAATTTATTTACTATGAATCATTTATTTTATGATTTAAATATGTTTAAATCATATTTAGTATATTAGATGATCAATGATTTTACTTTTGTTTTGAATTAAGTTTCTTTGAGATTGTTGATAATTTAACAATCAGTATCTCATGGATGCTGAACTTTTATAATTCTAGTTTATAGATGCATTTGAGAACCTAGTGTGTTGGTTTATCAGACAGGAAATTTGATACCAAAAAAGAATGAATTCTAAGTCATTTTTAATTCTCCTTTGTATTTAAAGAAGATCTGTACAGTTGTATTTATACAGTTTGTATATATATGTATTACTTATGAGATTATATTATTGTTATATCCTTTTTGTTAGAGATAGCCTTATTTCTTAAAGCATCACATTTTTAAATAATTCTAATAGATACATCTTGGAAATTGATTGTTTTCAAATCAAATGGAAATTTGAATTATTCACTAAATTAAGTTTCTTTCTAAAAATTAAATTACTCCTTTTAAGAATAATCTCAGTAATTTTTACTGAATAGTTGTTGCAGACCAAATAATTGCACTTGATTTATCTTGTATAGCAAATTAAATAACGTTTTCTCTATTGTTACAAAAAAAAAATTTTTTTTAAATAATTTGTATTCTATGAGAACAAATTATGTCTTAAGTTTCTTTTTCATATTTGCAAACATCACAGTGTTTCCTCTATTTGAACTTGCTAGGTCAGGAAAATTTAATCTCAGAATTAGTGCCATTTAATTGTAGAATCATTTGAAAATCACTTGACTAATAAATGTTGGAGATATATATTTAATTTATAAAATAAATCCCCTTTTACAGTTTTGTTTGTTAATAGTTGAAACTCATTTCTTGATCAGTGTTGTTTAGTTTTTGTTGTGTGGTCGTTACCAAAGTAAAAGTGCACTTGAATAAATAAATCATAAATAATAATAATAAATTGTGTTTATCCAAGTTTTCCATCTTGGAAATAATTGATATTAGTACGAGTAATATTAGTTTGCAAGTTAATATTAACTTGCTAACATAATGTTTTATTTAAGGAATTAACAGTGTAGTAATAAATCACTTTTGCTTGCTTAACCTAGATCACAGGATTGAACTATTCTGTAGGAGTTTGTCATTAGAGTAATCCTATCTTTACTCTGATAAGCTGTGACCAAGTAGGAATATGCAAGTCTGATTGCACTGTACTATATAATTCTTATAATATAGTCATATAACATTTCCAGTATTTTGTGAAATTAGGTTCTAGTCTGCACTAGACATTCACAGAATTTAAAAATTAAAAAAAAAAAACCCATCAAAATTAGGTATAAGGAGACTGCTCCCTTTTAAGTTACAATTGCCAGCATTACAGAAAGTAGCATGAATCATAATAATGGTAAACAGTGCACAGGATTTTTTCAAGGTAAGGGTATGATTTTCTTTGAGATGTAAGTTGATTATGAAAAACCATTAAATGCTGATTACTTCAGAATTTTCTGAAGAATTTACTGTAAATTTTCACTCAGCATATTGTGAAGAAAGGCTATGAATAAAGAAATCTCTTTATTTGTATGCTTTATTTCATAGACTTCAGTTTATCTATATTCATTTATTCATAATTAACCTGTTTGTTGTTTTTCTTATAACCATATGATTTCTTAAGAAATGCTAATTTCCCATAGGCTCAGTGTCTCATGAATTGAGGTTGTGTTGCTGGAAACAGTTTCAACCTCATAATATAATATAAACTCTTATGTTTCTTTAATCCTTTGAACAGTAAATTAAAAATATATCTATCTCACCTTCTGTGGCAAACATACATGAAAAACAAAAATAGCAAAGTTGCTAAGAGATTGCCACACATCATGCAAAAGCTCAAAAGCAAAGTTAAATTTATGACTTTATTGTAGTTAAAATTTGAATACCATACCCCCATATATATATATATATATATATATATATATACCATTTTTGGGATAGAAGCATGGTGACATTAAGATTGTGCTTAAAGAACCTTGGATAGAATATTAAGTACATTCAGTCTAGGAACATGAGACTAGTTGTACTAGATGTATACAAAGTGCTATACTTTTTTTCATTTAAATTTTTTCTTCCCCCCCATTAATTGATTTCAATGCATGCATTACTTGCATAACAAAATACATGGAATAAGATATTGTGGTCAATAAATAAATTAATTACATAATATGTCTGCATCAATGATATATGCATAGGAAGAAAGGTGTCTAAGGGGTTTAGTTTCCTACCAATTAAGAAGGGGAGTACACTGAAAAATCAACCATCAAATTTACAACTTTTAAGCACTGCATTAAGTAACAAGTCAGTAGTAATTTGGTAGGTATAGAAGGAAAAAAATTAGTTATAACTCACCAGCTCACTTAATGACAGTTTTCCAGGAGCCAGTTTGGTTGCAGAAATAAAGATCTATTGTACTTCCACGACTACTGTCCATTCAAACTTGTATCCATTTCTCCACTTTCTTTTAAGCATGTAAGAACTTGAGTTACAACTGAGTCAAAATACCTACCCATAGAATTAGCCTTTTTTTTTTTTAATTCTCTAGAACAGCCTTCCTCATTTAATATTTACTCAAGGAATATAAAGATTAGTTGCTCTAGACATTTATCCAAATCACTTTCTTTCCCCTCAAAGGCAAACTCTTCCTCATTCATTAAAATTCACTTCACTTTAAAATATTAATAAAATATCTAACCTGGATAGATTCTGACATTATGGTCAGCTTTCATATTACTTCACTATTCACTAAGATATCATTGACAGAGTCCCTTGACCTCTCCACATTTCCTGTCTGACATGTTTCATTATTCAGATTCACCATTTCTTGTTATTTCTTATGAAAATTAAAAATATACAGACAGCTAGATAAGACTGCAATGGGTTCCCCCTCTTTCCTCCCATCTAGCCAACTTCTATATGGAAAACCAAGCACACAACAGAGCAACACTTAAACCAAGAGTTTGGCTGCACTGTGTTGAAGTGTTTGTTATTTGGCCTTGTGACATAGACACATCAGATACATTCTTAGTCCATCTTAAGCTTTCACAAACCATTAAGGTTCTTAGTTGTGGACTTCACAACTGCAACTGCCTTGAGGATGAGGCGGTTGGCCTTATACCTCACAGTGTGTCCTATGTCTGTTGCTGCATGTCTTCACTGGGCCAGTTTGCCTGTTCTGGGGGACGAAAAGCCGAGTTTCTGGTGAAAAAATCCTCTCCGTCCAGCTAACTCACCTTTAATTGAAAGAGACCAGATAAAGGTTCCCCACATCTTGGGTGGGAATTGAACCTAGGTCTTTCTGACCAAAGGGCTTTGTCTACACTGACTGGACTATGGAGGCTTACGCATCTTAACAACCATTATTCTAAAATAAACTTCATTATGGGAAAAGAAAGTAACAATTGTCTCCCCTTTCTAGATACATAAGTCACACAATTGCTTAATAGCTCATTATCCTTTTCCATTTATAGAAGACCCACATACAGGAAGATACACGCGCGCGCACACACACACAAGCAGTCACACCAGCACCATCCATTCCATTAGCATGGCATCCTCAAAATATTTATATACTGAGCCAGTTCTATTTGTTTGAATGATATGGCCCTTGAAACTGAGCTTGGGTACCTTCACAACACTTTTTTGGAGAAAGCTAAAGTTTTTTGCAAATATGATTTTCATGCCACTTTCAAATCACTCATTCAGCTAATTGCCTTCATCTGTTCTCCTAAAGATCATTTTCTCCTACTTTTAGCATACTCTGAACAGCCTGGTAGATCAGTAAATATCTACCTTCAAGAACACAAAATTACATCTGTGATTATTTGTATGGAAAGTTTGGACTGGCAGACCATGTTCTGGATACTTCTTCATATAGGATTAAATGGAAAAATATGTCAATATTACATAGAAGTCACTATAGATCTGAGAGACTATTTTTAGTATCAGCATAAAGCACTCTCCCAACTTGAGCAAATATTGCATGCATTAATCTGGTAATAACCCCCTTAGCAACTTATGTCTTAATCAAAATTAGTTATATTCACTTTATACAAGTTATAGATTGTTAACATATTGACTCATTGCTTAGTAGTGTTTGTAAAGTGCAAATTTGGTGGACAGTAATTACTGAAACATCGTTGAAAAATACCTGTGGTTCCATATACCAGAAACTACCTTAGTAAATCGTCTCTGGACTTTTCGATGTCTTTTCATTTGAAAACCAAGTGACTAAATGTGTGCACAGTTATCCATGTGGCCTGATCAAAGTATTATACAATAGAACCACAGCATCCTTACTTCCTGTCACTTTCTCTACATCATTCTCATAATTTTCTGTACTAGTCTTCCAGTGTTAACAATATGTCCCCAAAATTTTAGGTCCTTCTCCACAATCACTCCCAGATTCCTCATCTCCTCCACCACATCTAAGATATTCCCAACAATTCTCTGCGTCGCAAATCTTTACTTCTCAAAATTTTAAAATCTCGCACTTTACAACATCGAATTACGAAGCTTTCTTGTAAAGCCACAACATTTCCTCTACTTATACTTCTCTGCAATATTGCATCATCTGCAAACAACTGCATATAACCATCTGGACCTCTCCAAATATTAACACAAGTTGAACAGCAGTGACTCCAAAAGAGAACCTAGGACCACCACTAGTACATTTTCTAATCTCGGATATCACTGCTTTATAGACAATGTGATAATACCTATCAGACAGCCAGTCTTCAGACCATTGCACTAATCTACTCCAATATCTGTTTCACTTTTCTGTACCAATGGGGTGCTTAAGGGTCAAAACTGTATAACTGAGAGGAGACCTCCACATAGCCTTTAAAGGAATGCGGAGAACCGACCAGGGCTTTTGACCCAATGTCCAATCCTTACCTTCTCGTGGTGCACCCTGTTGGGTATCTACTTGGATACTGAATGAACGAGGATGGGCTGGCAATTTGGGATTTAGCCGACCAAATTGTATTCTTATTGGTTAAACCAAAATAAAAAATGATGGTACAACATGACAAAATTTCATGCCGGCTGGGGCGTCGCCCGGTTAAACAAGGCCCCCGTTGTTTTAGCCAGGGAACCAGGGCGAACAGCGAAAAGTCAGCTACTGGAACAAATCTGAAAATAAATCCCAACTCAACATCACCAGAGTTGAAGATCAGTATTAACGTAAGAAGCCTGAATGGCAAAGAAATGGAGCTAGCTGAGGAATTAGATAAGTAGCAGATCGACATAATAGGGGTGACTGAAACAAAAAAGACCAAAACTGGTGAGATCTTTCTGAGCAATAAATACAAAATGTTATATTCAGGCAATGACAATCAAGGAAAAGAAGGAGTAGCCATAGTATTCAAAACAAAATACGAGGCTAATCTTCTTGAATGGCATTCAGTCTCAGGTAGAGTAATGTGGGCAAATATGAGAATGGGGAACTGGACAATGAGACTTATTGTACCTATGGTCCAACAGAAGGTTCTACTAAGGTAGAAGTGGAGGAATTTCTTGAGGCTTTAGAAAAAGCAACTGACACAATGAAAAATGAAAAGTTGGTCCTTGTTGGGGATCTAAATAGCAGAGTAGGAAATGATTGTGAGACATACAAAAATATTTTGGGAAAATTTGGAGAAAAGAGCAAAGCTAATAATAATGGCAAATATCTGTTGGATTTCTGCTCAGGACATGGACTGGTTATTACTAACACCATGTTCCAACAACATAAAAATGTGCACAAATTCACATGGAGAGAAGAGGCTATTAATAAGAAAAGTCTCATTGACTATGTTATTGTTGATAATGATGTTTTCTCCCTGGTGCAGGACACCAGAGTGTACAGAGGATTTGAAATTGGAAGTGATCACTATTTAGTCTTGAGCAAGATAAAATTGAATTTCGTATTGAAATGAATAACATGTAAGAGAGATTTAAAGCGAATAAAAGTTGAGCAGCTCTCAGATGTGAACTGTAGACTAAAATACACAAAGATTATTGAAGAAAAAATGAAAGAGTTTGAGTACAGGAATTAAACCTTGGAGATTCAGTGGCAAACTCTGAAGAAAACATTGATTGATTCTGCCAGAGAGGCATGTGGTGAGGTTGTCTGTAAGGATAAAAAAAATCAGAACTCCCTGGTGGACACAGGAAGTTGAAGAGGCAGTGAAGGAAAAGCATATCAAAAGTTCCTGTCGAATAAGTCAGCTTGTGCTTTTAGAGAATATAGAGACAAATGCAAGAATGCTAAACACTGTGTAAAACTAGCTAAACAAAAGTCATGGGAGGACTTTGGCAAGAATATAGAAAATAAATATCAAGAAGGTGGCAAAATATTCTGGAGGTTGTTGAAGCTTAGGAATGGAGGAAAGAGTGCTGTAAAAGGAGTTAGAGATGATAAAGGTGACATGAAAACTGGAGAAAAAGATATCCTTGAAGTATGGAGTAATTACTTTGAAAAAGCTAAATGAAACAAGCAGTGATGACAGCACAGTGGTAAAATACACTGACCAGGCATGTAGTCAGGAATACATATCCATACTTGAAGTAGAAAAAGCCATCAAAGGCTTGAAATGTGGAAAGGCAGCAGGAGTAGATGATATTTGACCAGAAATGCTGAAGTATGGTGGTATAAGAGTCTTACAGTGGCTGCACTGCATGGTTCAAAAAGCCTGGACAGAGGGACGAATTCCCGATGATTGGAGTAGAGCTCTGATAGTACCCATATATATAAAAACGGAAATAAAACTGCATGTGAGAATTACAGAGGTATTTCCCTACTGAGTGATCCTGGCAAGATCTATGCAAGTATACTTGAGAAACGGTTGAGAAGAATTGTGGAAGAAAAGCTTGGTGAAGAACAAGCTGGATTCAGGCCAAATAGAGGCTGTCAGGATCAGATCTTCACTTTACGACAAATAGTCGAGAAAGCATGGGAATATAACAAAGATCTGTATTTAAGTTTTGTCGATTTGGAAAAGGCATGTGACAAGGTGCCAAGAGAGAAGCTATTCAATACACTGCAGTTATATTGTGTCAATGGAGCATTATATCAAGCAATATTTATTTGAGTTGTTAGTCAGCAGTTAGAATTGAAGGAAGTACAGGAAGGTGGTTTAATGTTAAATCTGGTGTGAGACAAGGATGTACATTATCCCTTCTGTTATTCATTATCTATATGGATCACATTATGGGGGAAAGTGGTATTAAACATGATATCAAAATTGGAGATGTTAAGGTCAGCTCTTTGCTTTGGATGATGTTATACTTCTAAATAAATTCGCTACAAGTCTGCAAGATTCTCTGACTAAATTGAATAGCTGTTGTATTAGATATGGTATGAAGGTTAGCAATAAAAAGACAAAGACAATGAAAATAGGCAGAATCATTGAAAATGTCAACTGTGTTGTGAATGGAGAACCTGTGGAACAAGTAAAACATTTCAGCTATTTAGGCACGATTTTTACTGAAGATGGTAAATTAAATATAGAAATAGACAACAGAATTAGCAAAGCTGGTATGGTGGGAAGTCAATTGAATAAATTCATATGGAATAAGAGAGAAATTAGTCAGAACACTAAATTAGCTGTATACAGGGCAGTGTTCAAACCAGTTTTAACTTATGGATCTGAGAGCTGGATCAGAAGTAAAACACTTGACCAAAGACTAGAGTCCACAGATAGGAGAGTCCTGAGAAAGATTATAGGTGTGAGCAGATGGCATCAATGGCAATATCATATTAAAAAAGAGGATATTAGGAAAGAACTTGACATTGTCAGCATCCAGGAATGTGTTAGCAGAGCTAATCTCAGGTGGTATGGTCACTTAAACAGAATGGGCGAGGAAAGATTAGCAAAACAGGTGTTCTCTGTCAGGTTGGCAGCAGAACGACCCAGAGGAAGACCAAGATATAGGTGGATTGATACGGTACAAAGTGCTTTAGACGATAGAAATATAAGATCTGATAATGTTGGAGTCTTGACAAGTAACAGACTGATTTTGAAGAAAATTGTAGATAGGAAATTAATAATGATGTAATTTTTTTCATGTAGTACTATCATATCCTGTACACCCCTTGTGGGTACATGGCAGGAATTTGATGATGATGATGATTTTTTGTACCAACTTATGTAGAAATCTCTCCAAGGCCTGCAAAATCTAAATATACCACTGTATATGCATTACCCTTATCTAATGCATTTGTTACTTGTTATAATTAAGTACATTGTTAAAACATGATCTTTAGCAGATCATGTTAGCAAACTCATGCTGATCAAGAGAATGCTGCTGTTTCAATCCAGTTCTGAATCCTGGTCCTAACTAACCTTGTTAGCACTTTAACCACAACTCCAGACACACACGAGCTTCCAAACTATCCTGAAAAAATAAGGTCCATGCTTTGGCTGTAATTCCATACAAACCACTCCAAGTGATGACAGACTGACTTATTCTTTTGAAAATATTTCATTTTTAGATTATCAGTACACATATGGTTTTTACTGTGCATATTTCTTATACCATCACTGAAAACTGCCAAATATAATGTTAAGTATTAAGCTAGCGCTGGTTTGATATGTACTGAAATGCATTAAAACTAAGAGCAATTGCCTTGTATTTATTATCCTTCACTCTAAGCATAATATGGTTATTATACGCTTAGAGTGAAGCATAACCATATGCTTCACTCTAAGCATATATATATATATATATATATTTTTTTTTTTTGCTTATTAACACAGTATATATTCATTCAAGGTAATTAATGGATATACAAGTTGTGATTGGGTTAATTTCTGAGTAGTCAAATCTTGGCTACTGTGGAATGAAGGCACCTAAAATTTAGCACACTGATAATATTGCACCGATCAGTTTCATATTCTCCTTAAAAGTATGTTATGGGTCATATTGAAGTTAAAGAAATCTAGAACTAATTTCGTTATTAAATATGAGATTCTGTTTTTCCATGGCTTCTAAAGAGATATATCATTCTCATGAACTCAAAATATTCTGTATGAAGAAGTTAAAGATTTCAGTGCACCAGAACTATTCAGATGTGATGATTAATCACAGTACATTTGAACTGGCTGTGAATCTCAAATCCAATGATAGGAGGCATTTTCTGGGATCTTTGGATGGCAACTCTGTTTTTTTGCAAATTAGGCAAACATCCCTACACATTTGTGCAGCTGATAGATAATACTAACAATGCCTCATCCTTGGAGTAATTCTTAATCATTTTCAAATATTTTTAGTCATTCTTAGTATGCAAATTGTTTTTAAGCAACATGGGATGTGAGAAAACTCATTACATTTAGTAAATCTATTTTGTGTCTATTATATTATATACATTGAAGCATTTCTCAAAAGCGTCATTAAAAGACAGTTTTTCAGAAAAATAAATAAAAGGAAAAATGTTTATGGATTTATTTACATATATAGGTTCATTGCATGCACACAAAAAAAACTCTTACTCTAGCAAACACTTGTAGTTGAACACATTCACTATAATAAAAATTACAAAAAAAAAAACTAACTTCACAGTTTTGTAGCATCAGTGCTATTCTATAAGAAAATTTACTGTAGTAAGATTTTCTTTATTACAAACTATGTAAGCTTTGGTGCTGTGCATTTACTGAATTGAGGATTGACTGCAACATCTAAGCTATCAGATTAACATTAAATGATGTCATGAGGATATCTCAAATTTTGCTCATTCAAAAGGTATGACAAGCAACACTTGAACGCCAAATTATAGTTTGTGATACAAGTACTCATCTCAAAATTCCGAAAGTATGAATTTTCATTAGCCATGTTACTCTTTGTTGGGGCAATGAATCTGGATAGAAATTTTTGGTATTTTTTTAGTGAGTAAGTTTGTGGCTGTAGAAAATCGCAGCATGAAAGAGAATAACGACACTTATGACTCGTTTGGAGAGAGAATGGAAAGTAAACGTATTCTGGATCTTCATCTGTGGAGCTTGATCCAGCAAAATTATATTTTTTATTACCTAGAAGTGGAAGATTAAAAAAAGGGCAGATAATATAGAATCATAAAAGGAGGCATGAAATCTTGTTTAGGTGCAGTTTGAGCAATGCTTAAACATCTATAAGAGACATTCTACTCTTCTTTTGTTTGTGCTCGTGTTATTCTGGAATGCCAGCTGAACAGATTTTTTTTTACTCGGATTTGATATTTGGAATCCTTTACAAAAACGTATCATTATTATTCCAATTTTTGTTTTAGTGGGATCATTTGTAGAGGGCAAAAGTATCAACATTTTATATTACAATAATTTTATTAAATTCCATGCAGCTCTGTCTGGGTGGAATTTAATAAGTCCAAGAAAGTTCAATTTTGGTTTCAATCGGATCGTTTTTAGGGGAGAAATTTGACAGAGCATTCGAACTGACAATAAGAATTCGCACTGGATGAATGAAATTTAGTAGTGAGGATATCTCTTAAAATTGGTTGAAACGTTTCAGTTATGTTTTTCACTTGTATCGTTTGTAGCTGCAAAAGCAAACAAAAAAATATATATGCCTACAGCACACAAGCTAAGAAATAGACAGGTATAAACTGGCTATGCGTTTTTTTTACACATTTGTTAGATTTTAGAAAAAGTACTGTCACAAAATAATTGTTTGGACAATGTTACTTTATCTAAACAACTGAAAGTTTAATTCAGTATAATATATATATATATATATATAAAAGGCAATTAAATGACTCTATACCGAGAATGACAAGTTGAATGTTAAGATACAACTAGTTTCGTTGAATCAACTTCTTCAGGTATCACAGGCAAAGAATTAAATAAAAAATAACAGAGACATGATAAAATACATTAACAGATCTAGTATAAAACACACAAGTATATTTACATTTAAAAGTACTTGTGTGTTTTATACTAGATCTGTTAATGTATTTTATCATGTCTGTTATTTTTTATTTAATTCTTTGCCTGTGATACCTGAAGAAGTTGATGTATTCAACGAAACTAGTATCTTAACATTAAACTTGTCATTCTCGATATAGAGTCATTTAATTTCCTTTTATATGTATACACACATACACGTTAAAGATACCAAACTATTTTATATGTATATAAATATAAATATAAACTTGGTTTTAATCCATTTCCCAAGTAAGCAAACAGACAAGTAAGTCAAGTTTGCACCTGCAAGTAGTGCAAGTCTGGGTGACTCCGTACGTTTAGGCAACTCCTGGTAAAGGTGGAATAAGCTCAGATCACTTTTCTTAGTATTTACCCTTAATGCAAAGCACATCTCCTCGAGAAGATGTATGATGCTATACAGAAATAGTATTTCTAAGCCTGGCTCCCACTGATGAGACCTCAATAAAGGTCGAAACTGGTCTGGGTAGTGGCCCCTTGCCTTTAATGCATAGCATCATACATCTCCTCGAGGAGATGTACTTTGCATTAAGGGTAAATACTAAGAAAAATGATCAGAGCTTATTCCACCTTTACCACGAGTTGCCTAAACGTACGGAGTCGCCCAGACTTGCACTACTTGCAGGTGCAAACTTGACTTACTTGTCTGTTTGTTTACTTGGGAAATGGGTTAAAACCAAGTTTATATTTATATACATATAAAATAGTTTGGTATCTTTAACGTATATTATACCCAAGATAAAAAAAAAAAAACTTTCTACATATATATATATATATCAGTTATAGGCTCTCTCAGCATATCAGGTAATAATGCTACTTGTCAGTAATTTTCATTATTAAACTGAATAGAAATTCTTGTTTCTGTATTACGAACGCAGCGAACTAAGGCTCTGAAGATCAGTTGATTGTGCATGTTGATTGCTTTTTTTTTCTCTCTCTTCTTTTCTTGGTCAGTTTGCTTCTACCACCGTAGGAGACTGGCTAACTCAGCTTTAGCAGTAAAAAAAGGTTCTTAATTTTCCTAACGGAATTCTCAGTGCACAGGGAAATATTTTTATTCGTTGGAATTCTATTTTTACTGGCAAGTGATTTTAACTGATATGTATTTCACCTCATATGGAGGTAGTAGTAGTAGTCTTTTCCTTCTAGAAACTCAGGTTTTCATCGCGTATACAGCCAGAACTAGCGCAATTCACAGGCAGAAATTCTATTCGATGGTGGATAAGTATCGGAGACGCTGATTTCTGTGGAGAGAGGTGTCACGTAATGCACTATACAGAAATGCGATTACAAATATCTGGTTGCGATTGTTTACAATCATTTCCTTATTTGTTATTGTATTTTCGTATAAATACTGCTTTATATATATATATATATATATATATATATACACACACACACACACACACACACACATTTGTTACAAAAGCGAAGTGAATCGATCTTACTTAATTTGCGTCATGAACTTCGAAAGTCCAGTGTTTTGAAACGCATGTTCCCAAATCCTAGTTCCCTGTAGACAGAACTGCTTTGATGTGACAAAACCGTGGCTATTAATCTACACTACACTGTGTTTAATATGATTATTAAATCTCGGACACAAACATTTGTATCGGAATGACTGGAGTTCTAAAATGGTTGAACCATTAAAAATACCTCAAATGGATCACGTATTGTTTTCTGTTAAATATGAATATAATGTTTTCTGCTGATATGAGATTTCTCTGTTAAGTAGAACTATTTTAGTTGTATTTGGCAGTTTTTTTTTTTCTTTCTTTCGCTATATATATATATATTTGATGACAGTCTAGCCGACTCTACTTTTGTCATTTCACTAGTCTGACCATCAGTCGAAAAAAAAAAAAAAGGAAAAAAAAAAACGTTGCAAGATGTTATCCCTATAGAAAAAAAAAAAGCGTCTAGAGAAAAACATAAACGATTTGATTTCTCATTTTGTCAACGTATGCAGCAGCGAATATTTACCTTCACGACTTGCAGTCGAAATGTACCCTTGCACCTTTCAGACAAATGCAGAATATGCAGTAGTAGTAGTATATTATTATTATTATTATTATTCCTGATACCTCCAAGGAGTCCGAAGACTCATCGTGGGAGGACATCTACAACTGTCTCTGCACCTAACCTCTACTACGAATCATCTCTATCAACGCCATCTGCCGCCCACCTCCAACACCACCACAACTAGTAATTTTTGTCTGTAAATTGCGTGTGTTCTGAAGGGCCGATTTGTATGTATGCGGGATGAAAAACCCGAGTTTCCGGGAGAAAAAACCCTGCTACCTCCGTATGAGATCGGCTAACTCACCTTCGATTGAAATCGACCAGATAAAGATTCCTCCCGTCGCGACGAGAATCGAACTTAGGCCTATTCCAATCGAAGGGCGCAATGTACCGTCGTTCTTCCAATTGCGCTACGGAGGCGCTTTATGTATATGAACCAAAATACAACGGGTTTATTTCTTGTTAGCTGTACGAGCTAAAAATGCGCAGTGTTTATCTGGCACTGCGCATTTATAAAGTAAATGCTGCAAAGCCATTGACCCACAACGTATACTTCCACAATTCGAGTTATGCGTACCATCCCATTCACGTATCTATTTTTTAAAAAAATAATATAATGAAGGGACCACGAGATGGCGACACTTATCTGCCTCTCTTCACTCGCGATCGTAATTGATAATAGTCTGTGTTTGTCGCCCCTCTCAATACACATTAAAAATACTACAAAAAGTCAAAACGACGTATAGGGTAAGGTTCAAAGTGTCGCCCGGGGAGGACCCCCCCCTAGCTATGCCACTGAGCGGACTCATTTATTTTTTTAAATAACGCTTTGTGGCTTCCCCATCTCCACATTCCTAGTTTATGTTAAATCATTCCAAAGAAATTTGTTTAACATAATGTCTATATATATATATATATATATATATATATATATAATGTGACGTGGGTTCCAAATGATTTGCCTTAGCTAACCCTTCGCACCAATGCATGATAGATTTACCTTTCATTGCTGAGATTCACATTAAAAAAATTGTGTGTGCGTGTGTATATATATATATATATATACAAGTTTCTATCGCGAAGTGAACGGTTCCTTTGTTAGTATCATGGATTATGTATTAAATGATTTTTTTTTTTGTTTGTAAGACAAAAAAAAGAAGCCCATATATGGGCTTTTCACTCCCTGAAGGAAGTATGAGATGTCTCTAGCTCTAAATTTTGGAATTCTGTTAGTACCTAGACTCTACCTGAGTCATTGCCAAGAGATTAATTGCAGTCTTTAACTGGCGTGCATAGAAAAAAGCGACAGGGAAATGGACGAACACCTGCCGCCATATCGTGTTTTTAATCCTACTGGTGTTGTGCGAAATCGTGAGTTCTACGCCGATTTTCAAATTGCGGAATGAAAAACCTGGTTGGCCGGAAGGTTAAACAATTATAAAGCGCCATAGATTGATTAACTAGGGACCGAACTGAAGAAATGACTAGAAAAAAGTTTAGTGATTAGAATCGATTCTAAGATTCTAATCACTAAATGCTGATACTCAGTCTAGAAACGAGTATTTATATCCAAATGATATTATTGTCTTTATATTACTTACTTGGAAAGATATACAATATACAATATATATATATATATATATATATATATAAAAACCAACCCTATTGGGAGAAGAAAAGTGCATGCTTTTTGTTACTATCAGTGGTTCTTAACAGGTGTTCCCCGGAACACCGTGTTACGCGAACTGGTTACAAGTGTTCCACCGTGAAAGATGCCACATGACACAGTTCTGAGTGTAATTGGTTACTCTGAATAAAAATGTCGAGGGAATTATTTTCGTTATAACAGAACATTTAACAATATTGGAAGAAAAGATTACAACTTTCTTTCCTTCCTTAAATACACAGTTATGATTAGATACGAAATCCATTTGGCACAGTTAATACATCGAGTTGTGAATTTTCGTTACAAGAAGAAGAACAATTCGTTACATTGTCAACAGATCGTATTCTAAAGATGAAATTCTCTGAAGAATTTTGGATTTTTGTCCAAGCCGAATGAATACCTAGCTCTCTCCACAAGGGCACTGAAAATTTTGTTACAGTTTTCAATATCATATTTGTGTGAGCTCGTTTTCTCAATATTGACCTATATATATATATAAAAACTAAAAAGCGTGACAGACTTACTAATAATAGACAAAGAGATGAGGGTAGCCACATCACATATTAGACCTGATATTGCTGAAATCTGCAAAAGCGGACAAGCGCAAGTATCGTAAGATAAGTTCCATTTTTACAAAAGACAAGTCCATGCATATTTTTATTGTTAGTTTTATGACTAATGCCTTTGGTGTTCCCCAAATTTTTCTTATAATCAAATGTGTTCCGTGACTTTGTAAAGGTTAAGAACCACTGCTATAAACTATTCCCTACAAACCACACTTCTAGTTTAAAATATCACTGATCACTGGAGATTTTTTAAATCAGTGGAGAGATATGGAGAGATATACGTATGCACGCATAAAATTACATAAAAAAATAAACTACATAAAATTTGATGCACAAAATTATAATCGTTTCTAATTATGTTAAAGGGGCTTACGAAAGTCGTCATATATAGAGAAAAGGATTTGATATTAAGTTGATTTTAAAGATCATGAAGTTCTATAAATTTTTATGCACTTTTAGTATACAAGAGTATACCAGAAAAAAAAAAAGGCTCAAAAATACAGTGAAATCAAACTCCCATTACATCGCATTGTACGACTTATTGCAATACAATATAAATTTTGGATGCGAAAAAGTGACGAACCGGTAGCCGGTTTTAATAATTTCAAAGAAGAGGAAATATCTATTAAACCTGGTTCACCACCCTAACTTTTTCAGACCTGGATAAATACGACCATGATGTCAGACAAAATTGCCATAATCTTCTCATTCTTTGAATCTCAATCCAATTAAGGTGTTGGCATAAACTAGGAAGTTATGGAATTTACGAATCCTATTAATATTGAATGGGGAACTATTTATAAACGCCTTTTAATATTTTAATATATATTTAATATATTATATACACACACACACTGTATACTATAGTAGTGGTTTGCAAGTTGTGCTTTACTTACGTTTTATTGCAGATTCTACATTCTATAATCTATTCAGTGTTGTACTAAGTTGGATTTATGTATTGAACATTGTTTTAAACATTCGATATTTTTAGTTAGCATGAAATATTCCATAGCATTCCAGGACATGTCTTGTTAGAGTACTAATTTAAGTAAAAAGTGATATTATTAAACTGGCCAGTTAGATTCATTAATTTATAGTAATCCAAGCATGCATGCTGATTTAAATCGTATTCCTATCGTGGTGATGGGAAAGAAAGAGAAGGAATTTAATATGTCGAACTTTGATCGGACTATGAATCAACAAATGGTAACTAGCTGATACACCGCTGCAAGACAAACTTAGAAATAGTAGACGTTGATTCCAGTTGGGAGAAACAGATGTCATCAAAATAGTAAATGAAAAGAACCTCCTTATTCAAATTTTGTTTAGAAATAGAGGAACATTTATCATGGATTTTTAATCAAAGGTGACGTGTAGATGGAAGAGTTTTGCTCCCAGACTATTGAATCTTCAAGATCTTTGAAATCTGTATTTTTTATTCATTTTTTTAATGACTATTGAATAAACTTTCTAGGACAAATGACAAATTTATTTTGACTCCTGCAAACATAAAAATATAATGCGTTTAGTTGGTAATATAGATCAGTGGTACGTAAGCTGTTAGGTGTCAGTCCTCCTTCATATTCTCATATATTCTCATATATTTGGGCATGCTTCCTTTCACCTTAATATTAATATATTCGTTCCTACTCTTTTTCGCTTGCTGTATTTGCTTCATTTTATATCGCACATAACATATACCAGATCTTCAATTACAGCGATACTATACGAATAAAGTCAAAATATATGTGGATCTCGGGTAGATTATTATTCCGTTCGCTATTTGATCAGTTCAAATTTCAACATAAAATCTTATAAAGAGTCTGATGTTCTTTTCTTTTTAAATTTTTCAAGTCATAAATTAAAAAAAAAAAAGAAGCAACCATCCTAAAATACTGTTTACTCTCCTAAACTACTTTTACTACCTTTTTTGGGTCGGGGAGGGAAGGACACCCACAGATGGCGCACCACTTGTAGACCGTGTGTATATATTGTGTTACCTTTGTAAGCTGAAATAAATCATTTTGAACACTTATTAATATTTTCCACTACATGTTAAAATAATTTTTTATTCCTACATCTTTGGTGTAATATTGGTTTGTAATGTAATCAGGAACACTTTGAACATTGTCAAATTATAATCAGCTTTTGTCTGTGCTACTGCATAAGTTGGAGCTAATACTATTCATTCTTCTAAACGTTAACTGGAAGGGACCCTTTTAATTCATAATCATATATTTGTAGATCAGGATGCAGGTTCAAATTCCTATACAGCGTATGGGGATAATTTATATTTTAGTATCATTTGGGCAGAGAGAAAAATCATGGACATTCTGTAAAAAAATAAAAATGAAAAATCACACACTTACAGTTAAGTTGAGTGAAATATGATTAATATATCACATCTTCTCATGTCATATTATGTCTTCTGAATATAGATTTTCTGGTCATCAAGAAAACTGTTGCTTCTGTTTATACGAACTATTTTAGCACATTATAATCTTCGTTCTCCCTTTTTCATATGACCTACCTGGCACGCTATATCAAGACTGCACCATTTTTTTCCCCAAAGTACTTTTCTAATATCTACACACACTGTACACAGCAAGTATTCTAAAATAGCCAGAAGAGACTCATCAGAAATGACCAATATTTATTTTTATTCATCTGTATATTGCACATAATAAATATCGTTATCATCATACAGTTCTCTGCGTGCATAGTAGGAAACTGGTCCCTGAATGAAATCATTCTGAGCTTATTGTCACCGAGTCTGACAGCTGTTGAGCAGCTTTTCATGACATAGATCGGCTCCTTGGAGAATGTTTCTACGTAATTTTTCCAAGTTTTCTTGTAGTAATTTATTATGTGGATCTAATGCAAGAGCTTTTTCATAATGTCGTAGTGCCTCTGTATATCTGCCCTGAAAATCAAAAGTAAAAATAAATAAATAATTAATAAAATTAACAGACCAGTATCCTGAAAATACATATTTATTTATGTATCATTTGTAAAATTCATTCATAAAGTGTTAAGTAAAAAATGCTACTGCTACCATCTGGACATAACCAGTAATTCTGTATCCAGTAACTCAATTTTGGGATATCAGACTTAACCGATCTCCTAAAACTTAATTGTCATAAACTGAAATTCTATTTATTAAAGGCACCAACTTAATAAAGGCCACAAAACTGGAATTTATAGAGACATTAATATTTTACCTTCTTTTAAATAAAAGTATTCTTGAAATGAAATATATAGATTCTGCGCTTGGTCAAAATGCGATATTCCTAAATGTATAAAAAATTGAGCACTAAGAATCAGTGTGAAAATCATTAATTTTGTCATTCAGTTGGATACATTTCGAGGCTCTGTAGTTCAGGTAGTAGAAACGAGGCTTTTTGTTGGAAATATTGAATACCTGGGTTCGAATCCCGTCTATCGTGTGAGAAATTTCATCAGCATTTGGTGATTTAATTTTTATCACCAAATTTATCTTATATAATTTAATTTATTTTATTAAATGATCTACCAAGTGAAGATATTTTTATGATAGAGGTGACAGTGACTGATGTGAGAACGGAAGTTGAATCATTGGAGGTAATTAGTGTACTGCAGAATATGAATGACTAGGCTATTTAATATAAGTCTCAGCTCTGGCAAAAGTCCCAAGAGAGTGGAAGGAGGGCAAATAATTCCTTTGCATAATGGAGGAACTAAATCTGTGGTAGCAAATTATAGACCAATTAATGTCGCAGAAATGATGGTAAAAGTTGGTAACAAATAAAATTCAGGAATGGGTGGCTAAGAATATGATACTGTATGAGGGTCAGCATGGCTTTGTGAAGGGTCGATCATGCCTTAGTAATTTACTAACTTTTCAGAATAGAGTGACAACTGAGATGGATAAAGGGGATGACTACATGATAATACTGCTGCATTTTGCAAAGCCGTTTGACAGGATACCACATGGAACTCTGTTATACAAACTGCAACAAATGGAAATGTGTAGGATACTGATGATATGGATAAAATGGTGGCTGATGGACAGATATCAAAAATGTAGCATATGGAGGAGCAGAATCCAGGAGAAGGCAGATGACTATTGGTGTGACGCAAGGCTGTTTGCTAATGATGCAAAAGTTAGATAGAGCAATATACTGCTTGAAAAGAAGTCAACGGACCCCCCCCCCCACACACACAATGGAAATATGCATCGTGCCATGCAACGAGTAGTGTTTGTAGCTGGTATAAATTGAAGGAATATGATGCCCAGTCAGCACAGCCGTGTCCTGGTGATATGTTATATGTTTGCGAGAATAGAACTGACGGAGTTTGAAAGAGACCTTATAATAGACGCCATAGTTCTGAATTCATTCAGAACCGAGGCTCACAACATGGGTATCAATGATAAAACTGCAATATGCAAATCCCACATTACATGAACCAACATGCAGCGGCTTCTTCAGGGCACAAGAGACCATGTACAATGGGAAGTGAACGCTTGGAAACTTGTGTTATGGAGCGATGAATCATGCCAAACCCTTTACTGAGCAGATGGAGAAGTATGGGTACTGTGGCGGATGCCTGATGAACGTTTCTTACCAGAGTGAGTAACCCCAACTATGAAATTCGGAGGAGGCAGCGTGATGGTGTGGTCCTGTTTTGGCCTCGAACCTCTGTTTGTGGTGCCATGAACATTGAAAACTTCAAGAGGGATCTGAATATTCTGGACAACGTAATGCTTCCTGCTTTGTGGCGTTTCTACGAACTGACCATCGTATCTTTCAGCAAGACAGTGGACTGTATATTTAAAGCTGCTGTTGTAACTGCGTGGTTTGTGGACATGAACTTTACCACACTTGACTAGCTCTACAGAGTCCTGATCTCAACCCTATTCAACATCTGTGGGATGAACAGGAACGTTGGATGAAGTGAACATCTCTTGTCCGGGACCTGATTACATGCCTACAGGAAGAATTTTCAAAAATTCCCATTGATTGCTATTGTATGCTCGTGGAAAGTATGTCCTGTAGGATTGCTGTAGTCATCCCAGCAAAATTAGGTCCAACATCTTATTAAGGTGGGTGCCATGGCTGTCTGTTCGCACACTACACCGTCCATTGACTTCCTTTCAAGCAGCGCAGTTAATCAAGATGATGTAGAGAATCTAGGATTTAAATAGGTGGGCAGTATGGGCAAAACATTATGGATGCAATTTAATGTGGAAAAGTGGAAAGTTTTGCATTTTGGGATACAAAGATTACAAACCGTATATCATATTGAGGGAATTGTACTCCAGGAAATTGATGAAACCAGGGATTTCGGTTTGGTAGTACACATAAAATTGAACTTCAGAAGAAATATTGTTAAAGTAGCCAGGGTAGCTCAGAAGATTACTTGGTTATTGAAGATTTCACTAACAAGCTGCGATAAGGGAGTTATCGTTCCTCTTTGTAAAGCCTCGATACGGCAAAATCTGGATGACTGTGCTCAGATATGGTCACCTGTTTTCTTGGGGATGAGGAAGTGGTGAAGAAAATCTAATGGCGAGTGAACAAAGATGAGGAGTGGTCGGTGTAATGCTTCTTATGAGGATAAATTAAGGGTTTGGGTTGCAAAAGTTGGTTGATAGGTGAAAAAGGGAAGATATGATAGAAACATTTAAGTTACTTTATTTTATAAGATTGATGCAGGGGAAATGTATCAGCATTTGGCTTGAGGGAGAACAACCGGTCATCCCGGGAAGTTGGGCAAGAGTGCAGTTAGCAAAAGCGTGAGGAGAGAGCGAATGGAATAGGTTGCCTGAGTCAGTTGTAAGTGCTTTGTCTATTAATGGTTTCAATGAGGTATGATAGATATTTTGTTGATAGTTAGATGATGAGTCTTAGGACTTCATGGAGGTGCCCGTGCAATAACTTAATTTATATTTTATTATTCATTATATATAAAGAAACTTTTCTTTAACATCTCCTTTAGACCAAATTACAGCACATATATGGTTTGGGATTGATTCCACAAGGTGTTGGATTGCATCCACATCTACAACATTCAAGGCATTCACCAGACAGTCCTTTGGCCCATTTCGATGGAAGAGGACTTTGCTCCAGGATATGATTTTCTATCATTTCCCATTTTCAATGTAGTTCAGATCCGGGCTATGTGTTCGCCAGAAAAGATGGTGGAAGTCTTTGTCATGCTGGCTGGACTACTGCTGAACAATTCATGTGCAATGGATAGTAGCATTGCCGTCCATAAAACAACCGTCACCTGCTGGATAAAAAGTCAACATTGTAAGATTCACTTGATCGGCAACAATGCAACAATGTTCAGATATTTCTTGGAGAACACCCGACCTTCCAGCAATATCAGGGGACCCGTTACGTACTAACAGAACATGTCATGCACCATGACACCACCTCCAGAACCTTGAGTTGTGTTTACAAGGCAAGCTGGGTTCATTGCTTCATGGGACTCCCGCCAAACTTTCTGCCTACCGTCGGTACGGAACAAGGTGCACTGTGATTCTTCGGATCATATGACTTTTTTTCAGTCTTCCAGTGTGCAGTCACAGAATTCAGTGCTTCGCAGAAACCAGCTTTCCTTATAGGCATGCGATTGCCAATACCGATATTCTTCAATTCTCTGCGCATAATTCGGTGAGATATGTGTCAAGAACAGCCTTCATTAAATGCTTCGGCATTTAATGAGGGCTCTCATTAAATTGTTGCACAGAGGAAGTTCTGTTTCTCCGTATAAGCTTTCTCAGACTACGGCGATCTCGTTCCTGACGGAATGTCTTAGGACTACAGTTACGCCTCTTAGACGAGTATGCAGGTTATTTTTCTACTGATTAAACACTCGGATACTCACCTTTTGAGAAATCAGTCAGCTCTGCTATTTTTAAAATTGTAGCTCCATCCAGAGGGCCATCCACAATAAGCCCTTTATTGAACTCCTAAAGATCCTTTGTTTTTCCCATTTCCATTGACAATTACTGACCAGAGCATTCTTAAATAGTTGCCTAGCCCACGTGTTCTAGGCAACTATTTAAGACCAAGTATTTTGCATATAGGCTGTGTAAGTGGCGTTTACGTACATCTGAATAAATATTTCTAATTCAGCGGCCGGTATGTGTATCATCTTATGGATCGATAGCAATTAATTTGGTATTATATGAATACGACCGATATTAAATGGTACACTGTCATTGATCATAATAACACTTTGGAAATAACGAATGATGAAATTTCTGAAGTGAAAGTATCGGGAACCATTGCAAAGATATGATGATTTATTTGTTTAGTACTCTTAAAGTTAGATTTTTGTGTAACTTATCACGGGTGTGTGTTTTATTTTAATGATCTCCACTCTGATATGCTCGTACTTACATTTTTGTGTAAAAAACTGATTAGTATTATTCTAATGACGTTTCTTCGAGATTTTTGAATAATGATCTCATTAATAGAAAAACTGAAAAATTGCTTTTATTACTAAATAATATTTGTACTATTCACACTTGTAACAATCAGTATCCAACAAAATAACAGTCGTAACATCCTTAGCTTAGCCATTACCAAGGAAATAAAAGTTATACAGACTGGTAAATTTGCTGTGGCAGAGTGGTTAGCATATCTACTTTCCGTCCGCAGGCTAAAATTCAGATATTGACCATGGACGTTTGCGATTGTCTTTAGATGGAAGATTAATTTAGGCGAGAGATGAAAACTAGGAAAGAATCCTTAGCTCAATTGCGATACTAATGCTGTATATTATGGGTTTACGACCATGAAAGAGTATCAAATACATAAAATATAGATCAGTAGCACTAGAAATCTCTGCGGTCTCAATCCTTAAGAAAAGAAATCATATTTAATTCAATGTTTATAAAAAAACATATGACCAAAACTGCAAAAAAGATGAGATCCATTGCTAGGAAATATCATAGTAGTTGTGAGTGGAATATTTAAGATTTTAAAAATGAAAAATACAATAAAACATTGGAATTTCAACAGTTTTACAGTACTACTTTAAAAATAATTAGCTTTGCCAGTCTGGTTGCCCGAATGGATAATGTCTCTGCTTTCTACGCACTAGGATACGAGTTCGTATGACATAGATTAATGTCTTTATGTGGTAGATGAATTTCAGCTTGAACATATAAGTATAAAAAATAAGTTCGAATTTTGTCTCTACCATAAGTGGCATATGTGCTGCGCTTTTGAAAGCTAAAAAAAGTGTTACCACTATATGAGAAAAGTAGCAGGAATTCAAGTTATCAAGAAATACCGATAACTACAAAAAAGCTTAACTTAATAATAAAAGTTCCCGGTAGTTAAATTTTTTTTTTTTTAAATTGTGCCATTATTATTAGGTACTAGAGCTGGGTTCCCAATAAGAACGAAAACGTTTCAACATACTTGAGTATGTTCAAGACATAGGTGATAGCACGTCTTATGATCATCGTACGTGAAATTCGCTCTTGTAACTGTCTGATCGAAGAATGTTTTATAGGAGGTGGAAACAAGACCATTTTTGCAGAAAAAAAATCGGTGTTCAACAGGATAATCTCTGAAGTCATAAGAGAACTATACATATTTAGACCATCCTACAACTCATACCAATGGTTACTGTTTTTGTGCGAACACATGTTTTTAAAATTTTACTTTGAAGAGTTCCCTAATATATAAACTTGTATTTTAGATGAGCTGTGATCAAAATAGTTTAATGACACAACCAGGCGAAATATAGCAGTTACAAAGGGCAAAGTGCTTTTACACAGGATTACAAAGCTCCTTGGAGTCTCAGTGGTCAGTCGGTATCGATATGCCGTTTTAGAAACATCTGGATTCGAATCCTCGGAATGTAAAGAACCTGGATTAAGGCTTTTCAACTGAACGTGAGTTAGTCTTATACAGATGTGATAGTGATAAGGTTTTATGTCCATGGAAAAGTTACGTGTGTGACTTTTCCCACTCATTCTCTTTTGTTTGGGATGAAATTTCTGTCCTAAAACGGCAAGCCCATTGTTCTGCTTATTCTTTACTCCTTAGATGTCATTTCTGCGATTTCTTTCTTTTTCAAAAACTCAAGGGGGCACTTAATGGAATAAGATTTGATAACACAAAAATGGCAGACTCTATTTATCTAGTTCGAAATACAGAACTTCACCATGCTTTCAATCATAGCGTGAATTCTCGGATTCTTATATCGATTCTCTAGGGAATTTTTGAAGGCGACGGTATGAACTAGCAAGTAAATACTGCTATTCTTAAAAATAAATAAAATAAAAATTCAGAAACTGTTTGATCACGCCTCAAGATTAAGTGAAGTAAATAGTTCTTATTCTGTCATAAAACCACATATTAAACAAGAGAAAGACTGAAAAATAGAATCGCTATAATGTATCATTGAAAAATTTTGTATTAAACTAGGAGCAGACGATATTGTTGACATCATTCTTCGAGATAGATGAAGCTCAGCTGGATATAGACAGTTAGTCAATAACCAAACTGCCAGTTTCGATGTGGTGAAAATCCTTTTTATGTTATTTTAGTTTATTTATTATTTTTTTTACGAAAGCCAGCTGCACCCGGTAAGGGTAAAACACTGATGAGTGCGTTGCTGTGCTTTTTCCTTTTCAACTTGATTTATTTCACTCCGTAAAGCCCGTTACACTATACCTATCACATCAATTTTTCGTTCCACAGCTTCTTCATAAAAGAATCAAAATTAGGAATGTCTGGTTTCAAAAAAAAAAAAAGGAACAATCTCTTAAATAGAAGATAAGGCGTATCGTAATATCCTCTCTTAAACAGAAGATATTAGCTACAGCAAAACATTTCAATAGCAGTGAGATATTCTCATATTTTATAGATGTGGGAGAGGACTTCTTTTGTCTAGAATACATTATGAGCATTGTTTTAAAATATTTCATGGACGTTACTTTCTTATTTTCAGGGATACCGGGAGATACTTCCGGTTTTGGGAATAAATTTTTTTTTTCTGATTCCCAGAAATTTTATTTAGGAATTATTTGATAATATTCAACTTAAACATTAAAACTGATGACACGCATCAAAATTATTAATTGAAAGAAATTATGAAAGTGCAATGCAGGTAGTTCTGAAATGGTTTTCAGAATAATTTCTTCCTAGTTTCTGATTAGGACAAATAGTTCGAAACAATTATCGGGTCAGAGAAATCATCAATTAAAAGTATCATGATAGGTGCGAATATGTGGAATCCTGGATGGAGTTCGCCGCCCTGTAATACCAAGGAAACTCTCGTGATCAAGGTTGTATTTATAAGAGGTTTCTTTACAAGTGAACGTGAGTTAGCTGGTCCCATCCGTAGTTGGTATTTACAATTTTTTTTTTATATATATTTTTTTATTTCCTTCGGAAACTCGTGAAAAATAGATTAGTAGCTTCAGCGGAAAGAAATTCCAACTAAACTGACCGTTTTATATCTCTCGCATAACGTAAATATTGCCTTGATCGCATATTTCTTTCTTAGTTTATGCAATAATCATCCCAGCAAAAGCAGACATACAGTGTATACTATTAAACCAATACATTACACTTTTTTAGCCTCCTTTCCATTCGCTGTTGGATGGAAAGGAGGCCAAAGAGCCTTCCCTCTTAACTTTCCAATTCTGTCTGTCTTTAGTCAACCTCCACCATTCCATGTTAAATTTTTATAGATTATCCATCTATCTTTTTCTTTGGTGACCTTTCCTTCTCTTGGTGTCCACTAGTGCTTGACTTTGTTCACCTTTTGTCCGGCAAACTATTAATATGGCCAGCTCATCTCCATTTACATGCTTTGCAAAGGATCACAATATCACCTATCAAGTCACTTCTCTAATTCTAGTATTTCTATCTCTTTTTGTTATGTGGGAGCATTCTTCTCTCCAAGGCTCTTTTGGCCACACGCAACCTGTCTTTCTGTTTTTAGTCGTTGCCTATATTTCCTAACAGATAATCTTTACAACTAAAATGCTCGTTTCTTTGTGTGATTCTTCTACTTATTTCTTTATCTCGCTTTTCCTTAAAACTAAATATAGTTCTCCACAATTTCAACGCGATTATCTGTTAATTTTTGTTCGATTTTATCTGAATTTGTCATCGGTTTGGTTTTAGATTAATCTTTAAACCTTGTTTATAGTTTTTCAGTCATTTAGCATTTCCTGAGCTTCTTTATATTTTGCTAAAAGAACAATGTCATCTGCAAAACGTACGTAATTGAGATTTTTTCCATTAATGCTAATTTCATACTTTACCATGACATGTTCTTAAAGACCGAATGGATAATGTCTCTGCTTTCTAGGCACTAGGGTATGAGTTCGAACGATGTGAGTGTTTATTAATGCCTTTATTTGGTAGATGAATTTCATCCAAAACATATAAGTTTAAAAATCAGTTCAAATCTAGCCTCTTATAATGTAGAAGAAAACAATTTGGGCTATATAGGATCTCGCTGCCTTACAAATTCCAAATTCACTTCCACGATGTTCTTGCTTTATACTGCTGTTGAATTCTGATATACAGTTTTGGTAATCTGATATACTTTGCTGGGATGGCTTCTTGTTTTAATCTGTTTATTATTTCTGACTGATATCAAGAATCCAAGGTTTTTTTTTTAAATCTACAAACACTAAATATTCGAAAAGATTATATATTCATTTGCTTTTTTTCATTACTTGATTGATCGTGTAGATATGATCTATTGGAGAATCTTGCTCTTAAGCCCAATTGTTCATATGATTATGCATCATCCTATTTAATATAATAGATTTAGACATTTTGTACAATTGCGATAGCAGACTGTTTGGCCTATCTTCTTCATCATCAAGTACTAGAGCCTCCGTAGCTCAGTCGGTATAAACGAAGCCATTTGGTCGGAAAGACCTGGGTTCGATTGTCGTCAGTGACGTGAGGAACCTTTATCTGTTCTCTTTCGACTAAAGGTGAGTTAGCCGGTCTCATACGGAGGTAGAGGGTTTTTCCTCCCGGAAACTTGGGTTTTTCATCCCTCAGAACAGGCAAACCGGTCAGGAGAACACACGCAGTTGACAGACAAACATAAAATACATTATAACCAATAGCTTCGTGTTGGTTTCATAAAATGTGCCGTACTGTCCATATGGACTCATGGCCGTTGTATCATCATACACTAATTAATTAATTCAGTTCTATCTTGAGCTGTCATTGAGTTCCATCCATCTCTTCAATCTCATCCTCCCACAGTCTCTTGGTCCTCCTGTAGCTTTCTTTCCATCTCTTCTGCCCTTTTTATATAATAAGATAATCAAGGATTTATGTGACTGCACTTATGGAATTTTTTCTGTAGTTAAAATATCATTGAATAAATCCAGTATGATCGTATGGAACTGTGAACATCCTGATTTTATGTGTTCTGCTTATGCCATCTTCTCCAGGACGTTTATTATTCTTTGCTGACTTCGGGGTTTTCCATAATTCTTCTATCACGATGGGTGGTTCTGTATTTGCCTCATCTACATATAGTAAATGATTTGTATCTGTTTCCTTACCTGCGTATAGGTCTCTATAAAACTCATTAGATATTTTTATTATTTCCTCCCTATTCCTTGCTTATTTTCAATTTTGGAATGCATTTTTTCCTTCCATGTAACCCTTTTTTGATCATTTTCAGATATTTTTTATTTTTTATTATGTTCTGAATCTTCTGATGTTTTTTATTTCTTTTCTAATTTTCGCATTTCCACAAATTCTGTATTGTTTTGCTACTTTTATGTCTCCTTTTCCTCAATTCTTCCCTTTTTGTATTAGATCAAATGTCCATAAAGTAAGTTTTTCCTCTAGAAGTTCTATTTCCTGGTAATGATCCTGTTAAACTTTCAGTAACTTATTGAAGTATTTTCTCCATTCTATCAGATAAGCCTGATTCATTCATACTTTTCTCCTTCAACTTTCCTTCCATTATTTCTTCAATTATTTTTTTACGTTTTATTATATGTCCACCATCTAGTGTGAGTTTTTTCATTAGCAATTTCAATCTCTTTCTCTTGATCTTTATTCTTGTTCTCACTGACCTATGATCATTATCATAATTAAACTGGTTAATAACAGACACATCTACCAGTATTTCTTGTTGTTCACCATAATATGGTATAGTGTTTACTCCATAACATACGTGGTTATAGTTATTTAGTACCTATTTTTCACACCATACTGTATAATCAGTTTTATTAAAATCTTCGTTTGGTGGTCTCCAGGTCCATTTTCGTTTAGTTCGCTTTTTTAAAGAAAATATTTCCTATATACAATCCCTCTCTTTTCAAATTCAATAAGTCTTTATCCTCTCCCATTTCTTTGGCCCATACCTTGTGCACCTAAAGCACTTTCTTCCTTTTATTTCTAGCCTACTTTATAGTTAGTCTCCCATTACAATTTCACAGACAAGTATTATCTCTGAGAGTGTTGCTTGGAGAGATCCTCATAGGAATTATTAATTTCTTCATATAAACGACTGAGTGGGTGCATATATTTGTACTAAACTTAAATCACACCGCTTATTGATTTTTAATCTAAGAGTGTAATTATCTGGGAGACTGTTTTAAATTTAAGAATGTTATTTTCTCGTCTTTTATGGACCATAATTCCGACTAGACCTTGATTTCTCCCAGCAGTATGTAAAATATAATTGCTTGTTGCACTTTTCCCTTCTATTCTTGTTTCAGAAAGTCCAAGAATATCCCAATGTATCTCTGCCAGTGCTTTACACACCTCTTCTTTTTTTTTTCCCTTTCAAAGTTCTGACATTATAAGTACAGATGTTCGATTTTCTTATTAAAGGGTTCTTCACAGATGTACTATCCAGAAAGGACATCCCAGTTGGATATGAATGAATTTTATCATTAGTCTGAGAAGTAGGTATCACATTTGAGATAACATTCCCATTTTGGCCTTGGCTGCTACGGCTTTCAATTGCTATCAACTCTGTTTGTTTAAGGGGCAGAAGGAGATATTTGGTCAATATTTCCAGGATGACCAAGCGTCTTGGGATTAAACCTACGAGGTAAGGCAAATACTTTGGAAAGAAGGCAGACTCCTGCTTCATGAAGCGAAAAAAATATAGTTAAATAGGATAGATTCACTCCTAGATCTCGAATACTTTAATAGCATCAGGGAGGGCAAGAAGAAAAGAAAGAAGAGTAGCGCCCAGTATACATAGAAAATTTATCTAATCACTAGCAAATCATTTAACCGAACTCCAAATACACTACAGTATTTATTTATTTATATTTTTCCATCTTCAATAATATTCTATAGTGCTGTTCTTTGTAACAATCATATCATACTCTTGCAAAGTGTTTCCGAAAAATTACAGTCAGTTGTTCTTTAAATAATTTTAATAGCTTTATTCTTTCTTATCAACCGACTGTCCATTGATTTAACGCTACTGCTCTATCAAGGTTTTGAGATCAAATGAATTAACAAATTCTTTCAACATATGAATAAAAATAAAGAAAAATGTTTTTAACAACAACTGTGGTTTTTCAATTTACTTATTTTATAAAAATTAATAAATACATGGCAGATTTTATAAGTTTTTGTGTATTTACCTGAAGATGCTTGACAACGGCCAGATTTATTCTTGCATAATACAGAGCCGAGTCCAGCCTAATGGCCATGGAGTAACTCTGGAAGAACCAATAATGCTAATGAAACTGTGACCTAAATGGGAATAACACAATACATATATTATACTGCACTGTTATATCTAAAGAAAGGCGAACAGGGGAAAAAATGGAAAAGAAAAAGGTGCTTTTTTTTGGATAACAACAAATTATCCACTTTGGACATGATAAACACTAACCATAGAGCGTGTACTAATTTGTGCTCATAGTAAGGTGCTGAAATGTTTTTTTTTTTATTGTCCACAAATTTCAAATGGAAACGCGTTCCTGCTATTTCTTCTTCAGGTATACAAATAGATTAAATGAATAACTGGATTTTCTGAAGATGTGTAGCTGTTCAGCTTATCAACGAAAAGCGTGTTTCTATATTGCGTAATAGTACATTTATCGTACGTGCTATTGTACCGATATTTAAAGTAATTATAAATTTTAATGATTTTACTGTGTATTTTTTGCAACTTTTTTTGTTATGTATTTTTGCATTTTTATAAAACAAGCTATCTTTATAATGATTATTAGAAAATATGTTTTGCTTCTGCTAAGCTTCAAGACTAATTCTATCTCTTTGTTAATATATATAATATATTTTGACCGTCACACACACACACACACACACACACACACACACACACACACACACACACACACACACACACACACACACACACACACACACACACACACACACACACACACACACGGGACTATAGGAATATTTAGTAGAATGTCAAGTAAATGGAAGGTAGTAGCAGGTCCAAGAAAGTACATGGAGCCAGAGGCCAAATGAGGATATTGTGTGTGTGTGTGTGTGTGTGTGTGTGTGTGTGTGTGTGTGTGTGTGTGTGTGTGTGTGTGTGTGTGTGTGTGTGTGTGTGTGTGTGTGTGTGTGTGTGTGTGTGGTTTAGGGTTCTCAGAAATATAGTTTCTTCCAAAACTTATTTCAACACAGTGTTAAACAATGGAGTAGAAAATTCGACATTGTTCAACTAGACATTAATAGCGGGTGAAGAGTAAGGCGCTTTGTATTGCATTAAGGATGAAATTCTTCTACAGACTAAAGATATATAGAAAATACTTCTTTCAACTCTCATCCCTTTTCCAAAATCGAAAGTTATTGGGGATGAACATTCAATGTTAGCAAACGAATGCCTGGAAGTAGAAGTGTAACCACAGAGCAGTTACGTGACATGTGATATGGATGGAACGATATCTTGCACATAAGCGAAAGTCTGAATTCTCTTTGATGGACAGAAAGGCGATGCTAGCTAAAATAATTGGCTGCACTTTTTCTTGGAGACCCACTGTTGGGTAAATCGCTCAAAGAAAGGGAGGCCATTCACTAATTCACAAAGTTCTATTGTACAGGGTAACTACATTTAAGCAAAACTTAGTGGCACTTGGTGTATGTGTAATCTGGTGGTAACGTCTATGATGGTAGATTAGTAAAAGGAACATTATGGGTTCGATTTGATTCGCCGCCTAGAAATATCTTCTAGAGAATTTTTTTTTTTTTTTGGTTCAGTTAGTTTTCAAGTTAGTCAGTTTTTTAGAAGACAACTCGCTCAAAGAAAGTTTTTTTTTTATTATTTTGAAAACATGGATTTCTTTTAAACTAAAAAATGATTAAGAACTCGTATAATTTCACGCAATAATCCATCTAAGGTTGGGAACACGAGATGACCGAAGTTGTCATCCATAATGTCCTTTGCTCGTATCTCTACAGATAATCGGTAAATATCTCGAAAACCTATAACGACGAAGAGTGGATTGGCCACCTGCCGATTTACAAAAGCTCTAGTTAAAAGCGTCTCACCTATTCTCTGGAATGAAGAGACATTGAAGGATTATTATATTTAGTGGCACTTGTATTGTGGTGAATATTTTTAGTTCATAATTGTAGATATGCTTTGAACAAAATTCTACTTATATGTGGATAAATATGACCCAGAAAAGTGAAAAGTTTTCATAGAAATGACTTTTCCTCTTCATAAGAATTCAAGGTCATTCTTCTTTATAATTCAGCTCCCTCACCAAACTCTCCTGAAAAACTTTATTCAAACTTTATGACCGAATTAACTACTTTTATCTAGAAATTAATGAATTAAGTTCTAGATCCTTAAAGTTCTGAAGTTCTACCGTAAACAACACACAATAAATAAATAAACTAAAATAAAAGAGATAGAGTTGTTTTAAATTCACTTCAAATTTTATTTAGGAAGGACTTTATTTAATGAAAAATTCATAAAAAATGTGCATTCTTTTAATGAACAATCGATTAAACCAAGGTTAGAATTACAGCCGAAGCAATTCAGGCTATGAGGAAACTATGAGGAAACTGCATTATTACTATTAGCTGAGTATCGTGTTCTCTTGGCGCGGTTTGTTGTTTTGTTAAATGAAAATCCCAATTTTATCGAAGGAACATTTCCTTTCGCCTTCGTATGAGACTGGCTAACTCATCCTCACTTGAAAAAGTCCTAATACGGTACTTTAGTTTTCCGCGAATTCTAAACGAAGAGCAATGTCCTAATACGTTACCGAGGCGTGCATCCAGCAATGAAACAGTGCTGATTGGTCAACAGAAACACTACCTCGAGCGTCTGCAGATGTTCATTGATGATTTATCCTAGACACAGAGCGCCCGTAGTATTCGCTAACGAAGTTGCCCTTTCATCACAGAGATCTGGATTCGAATCCCATCTATGCCAATAACTTATAAGTGCTTTTTAGTTAAAGGTGACTTCAGCTGGTATCATAAGAGGTGATAGGGTTTTTCTCCGAAACTTGGTATTCATCTCGGTAAATAGGCAAACCACACGTAGTTAATACACACGATACACTAGCTTCATTGACTTGGTTGCTCCAGCCTGATAACTAAAAACATCACTTAAAGGGAAATTATTACCATTATTATAATTTGTTAACTGCACTTGATTATCATTATTACATGACACCTCCAAGGAGTCCAAAGACTTATCGAGGGAGGGCATCTACTCTACAACTCTCTGTCTCCACCACTCAATCCACTAACTACACCAACGCCATCTACTGTCCACTAGTAGTATTTTCACAGACAATCAAAAACATCCATGCCCACGGCTGGATTAAGCGGATACGATAACCACTCGGCCAACCAGGCCAGCTTAAGCACACTTTATTTTAATCGTTTATTTTAGTAAAAAAAAAAAATGCTCAATATTTCGAGAGGTAAATCTGATTAAGGAAATGTGTAGACTGTGTAATCCTAGCGATAGGCAAAACACCGCAGTTGCTGTTAAAACTATGCTAAGTACTCAAGCCATTCTTGAAAGAGTCGAATGTATATCCACACTTTTGTGACAGAATCAACTTAAACTTATTCAATTTTGATTAATCTGCAAAAGTGTATAAATGAATAATTCGCGCACTCGGTTCAAATCCTTTATTAACTGTTAACAGTAGAATGGATGAAACGGAAATGGAATGAAAATATTTACATTTTTAAAAATTAACTATCTATAAATATTTTTCGAGTGCACTCCTGAGCAATTAGCAATCATCAGCTGAAGACATCAGTTGCAGTGAACCAGACAAAATCACAATTCTCATTCCTCCATATCGTGTATTCATCAAGGAAACAATTCCCGGTATTCTTTCGTCATTAGCACAGCCGTAAAAAGCCTAGAATATCTCAGTCCACCATTACAGCGTGAATCACTTGGGAGAGATTCACACGTACCGTTTATTATATGTTTCTGGTATTTGGCTAACAGCATCAGACCAGCCAATCCAAAGAGGAATGCAGCTTCTCACCGTACTTGAAGTATCGCTATTTACAGCACGTAATCTCTTAACGTATTCTCGGTTCTCTCGAGGGTGGTGAATCACCAGACAGACTCATGAAGTCGACTCAGTTCTTCTGTATTGATTACTTTCTTGATCTCTCTCTCACCTCCTTATTATTCTTGTCATATACGCCAGCTTTACCAGTCCTGAATCCACGAAAATCTCTTACTTATTATTTGCTTTTCTCCTTAATCTCATAAAATAATGTTTTCTTTTTTTCCCTTTGGTAATTGGCTTACATTTCTGCATGTAGAAATAGTTCTCGTTGTTCCCTCAAAGATTTGTATGCAATATTTCTCTTTATGTTCAGCTGTGCATGCTGAACTTATTACATATTCCTCTTCATATTTTCCTATACGAGCATAGCTACTTGATCTACGCGTTATGGCATACCGGTTGTCTGGAATGAAATGTATACATTATCTATTAGATTAACCTCCAGTTCTTGACTTGAAGCGTTTCGCTGTATTGGAAGCAATGACAGACAGCGAAAGAAGGAGAAATATCGAAGGAGAAAGCCACAATGTTTCGACCCAAATCCAGGCATGAAAACCATGAATATAAAGATCTAATTTTTGCTAATGCTTTTTTTTTTTAATGCGAACAGAATGTGATCCGCTTGTTTAAGCCCGAAAACATTCTTTTTATTATATAGAGATATGTATATATAAATATCTAAAGTATCACAATTGCCTTTAAACAATTATCAGCGCCAATTCACACGCTGGTTGGCATTTCATTTTTTTTTTTTTTATGTTTGTCGATTATCAGAATGACTTGTCTATAATCGCTAGTTTTGTTCATAATATTTAGACTGAAGAGAGACTTATTCCTCTGTGAGGGGACCAAAATTTTTATCAGAGATAATTTTAAAAACACAAACTATTAAATTCATTTATAATTTCAAAATGCAAAATAGTACATTAGTGGCGTTATTTGAAATGTTATTGTTGAACTCTAAATAATAATTTTTTTTTATAGAAATTATATAGCATGGAAAGCCACCTGTGCAGCAGATTCTAGATCGTTCATGTCTTTTAAAAGGTCTCCATGATCCATGTATATTTGACCACATGACGTGTCATCGCTGGAACACAATGAAAGCGCTCTCAGAATGTAATCCAGGGCCTAAATAGCAAAAAAATAAATAAAACGATAAGAATAATAATATAAATTGGTTGTTTTAAGAAGTTTGATTTTTATTTTCTTGATCTATTTCGGTTATAATCAACGTATCAGGGAGAATTAAAATTAAAATATCCACACGATTTTAATTTTTATATTATTATTATGTGCCACCTCTAGGGAGTAAAAAGACTCATCGAGGGAGAGTGTGCCAACAGCATCGAACGATTGATTCCCTTCCAACTACTAACCGCGCTCAAACTTGCTTAACTTATTATTATTATACAGGGTGTTTAAAAAAGAACGACCCGATTTCAAATAATTATATTTAATAATGATTAAATATTATTAATTAACTAAGCGTAGCAGCTATTTCAGCGCTAGTAGTGGCATCAAGTCGTCATATCAAACTCTGGGCCAAGGCCGTTCACATGGTACAAGTCGCATTCATTTTTGGTTCGTGGTTGCAGAGATATACAATTTTCAAATCGGGACATTCTTTTTGAAACGCCCTGTATAATTATATTATTATTATTAGTGATATATTCTTTTATATTTATAATTTAAATCTGACATCTATAAATTGATGCTGCATAATAAGTAGAATTTGCATTTTGTGCATCTTTAAATTTGTATACTCTACAGAAAACCGTATTTCGTTCATCTACAATTTCGATGTAATAATACTGTAAATATTTCGTGCTTTGCAGGATCACAGTAAAAGGCAATTAATATGAATATAATAATTATTCATTATTATATTCATATTAATTCATAATAATATATAATTATTCATAATTAATAATGAGAATAAAAATATTCCCGTTGTTGTTAGAATGAATAATATGACGCATGGAATTAAAATTAACCAATTTTAAAATTCGGGGTCCATTCTAGAGGCAGAAAACGTGGTGAAAATTCGACAGTTTTCAATAATCAGTGAATCAATAATATCTTAAATTGGACAAAATCACATCCTTGCATACAACCCTACATTTCTTGAAAGGTTTATGTAATATAAGAGTAGTTTTCGCTGTTTTAAAACTCTTCTTTTTTAAAATATGATGTAGAGATAAATTTATGTTCCTTTGTTTTTACGATAGAATAAACCTGGCTATCTTTCTGTCTATTACTTAAATTTTTTTGCGCATATGATAATGATTAACCTTTTCTAACACGTGTGTATCCTTTTTTTTTAAAACTACCGAAGACATTCCCCGATTTATTCACATTCTATATTTGGAGCTTCTTCGAACACTAACAGTTGAGGCGATGTTGCATTTCTTTTAAATGAATCCCATCCACAAAACCTGTTAGGCTAGAGTGCATTAGTATCACGTGAGCTAAGAGTTAGATCATCTCAGAAAATCTGCTCTAAAGATCAAATTTTTCATGGAATTTTTCAAGTACCTTCAGATCTGCAATGGGGCAATGGCAGTCACAAAACATCCATGCCGACAACTGTGATAACTATTCTGCTAATAAGACAGGAAGTTTAATCTTATTTAATTAAAGATTAATGCTTATTTAACTTTGAGCATATTTAAATTTAAATCAGCTGGTATAAGCTGATTTAAAGTTAAATCAGCTTATACCAGCTTTCTCTCATTCTTTTATTCGAAAGACGTTACTGAGGCACTGGAACACTCCTCTAAATCCTTAAATTCTTTTTTTTTTTTTTTCTGTGATAAGAATTTATACGCCATCACATACCTAAAATGTGATGGCATCACATACACGATTATTTCCGTTCTTTCTTCCCCCAGAGTGTTGAATAAGCTTCTACATGAGGTTAAGGATGGGGAAAGCAAGTGTTTTGGACGGATTGTAGGTTGAATTAAATTTTGTATGCTGTTTTGGTATGCTGTTTTGCGACTAAGATGATATAATGTGCTAGTAACTTAGTATGATTACTTCGAAAAAACGAATAACATTTAAAAAAAATAGTTTTTAAGTAATCAGTGGCGTAGCTAGAGCTTTCGCCGCTCGGAGGAGGGTTCCTGAGTTTGCCGAGCCTCTCAATATACACCAAAAATACTACAAAAAGTCAAAACGACGTATAGGGAAATAAATTAAAACACTCTGTTTATTTTAGTTGTAAGTTAGTTGTTGAAAACTAATTATTAATTAAGTAATAAAAATTACTAAGTTAACGTTAATAAAAGAATCGTCGAAAAATAAAATTGTGTCTCACGTGAGAAGGGTTGCCCGGGAAGGACTGCCCCCCCCCCCCCCCAGCCACGCTACTGTAAGTAACCAAATTAAAACGAACTTTTTTTTTTTTTTTTTTTTTTTTCAGTTATTGAGTTTCATTCTCGGATAATTAGCGACGTCGATAAGTTTCGTTTCCTATATGCAAATATAAGGATTCAGTTCATGAAAATTAACATCTAAGAACAGAAAAAAAAAATTTTTTTTCCCTGCTGATACATATACAAGCATGATTAACAAGGTATTATAGTTTCTTACGTATTTCATAATCCTATCCTTACACAGTTTTACCCTTGAATAAATTTTTATGCTTTAATTGTTGCGATAATAATTTCTACTCACCCATCACCTACCTTTATCTGAAATATTATATTCATATATTGTGTAATGTGTGTATTTCTTTCTAAAAATGACAGCATATTTCTAAACACGCCCCTCTTATCTGTAGTAGTAGTTCGTACCTCGGTTGTCCTGTTCATTCTGGCGTAAACTATGGACAGTTTGTGTAGAGCATCCCGGTCACTGTTATTACTGCTGATCACGGAAATGAGAAACTGCTCGGCCTGTACATAGTTCCTTTCCAACAGCAGTAGTTCAGCCTGAAAATAACACAAATAATTAAAACAACTTAGCTTAAATAAATAAAAAAAACAAAGAAGGAGATCCACAAATAAAATCTCATCACATCACTATCATAAACTAGGATGTGTAATTATTTAATTAATGTACCGTATTTATTTAATATAAGTAGTTAATTATATTCAATATAACAGGAATCTTATATAGTTATGCACATCTTTATCATTAAAAACAGAATTACAGTTTGATTGTATTATTCGCAAATTATTATCAAATGAACTTTTACGAAGTAATTTTAGGTTAATGACACCAAATTCTCTTTCTGTATCCAGTGTATTTATAAACTTAAATGGAACTTCTTGAGATTACATTCATGACTATACATTTAAAGTGAAAAATATGAATGCATAGAAAGTTCGGTCGCTGCCAATTTATAACCGCTTTTCTTTAGCCTTCTTTTGTACAAGTTACTTGAAGTTACAACCGACGATACCTCTAATTATGCTGGGATAACGATTTTCTGTAGAACTTGTGCGAATCGATCTCTCACGTCTGGTGGGGAATTTCTTCCGCGTTACCTGTATCGATCAGCACCCAACTTATCATAGCACAGAATTGACAGGCAGTTCATGCACATTATCAGGTGGCAGAATCAAGGAACATACGCGGCAGAAAACTCGACGAACGTTGTCAATCGAAATAGGAATCTTTTCGATCACAACCCTTCATACGCTCTGATAGGGGGGAGGGGGGGGGGACATCGTACCTTCATTGCTCTTCTATCTTCAGACTCGGTAACTTTGGAGACTGGAGCAACAGCCGCTGTACAATAAATTAATCTTTCCAAGCCAGAAAATGGTCCCTGTTCTGCCATAATAGACAAAGTGGATCAATAAATGCTCATTGATCACTTTGTATGCAAGTTCTCGGTACAAGCTTTGGCTGCATTTAATGGAGAACCTTTTATGTTCGACACCACCCATTTAGTAGGTGCATTACACCTTTTACTTACTATGTTACAAAAGAATAAACATTAATAGCAAGTCACTTTTATATCATATCTGTTAATTAACTTGATATCTCAAGTGCGTACTTGCCTTCTAATGAAATACTAACAGATATCGTCTTTTGTAAATTATAATGCACGGGGGAGTAAGACATTGTTTGAGTTGTAATGTCTTTCCTGGAGATCTTATTTTCAATTTAATGGATCAAGTTTATCTATTAAAGGCAGAAAAATTGTTATGAATGTTTGAAAATTAAAAAGAAATACGTTGTTGAGAAGAATTAAGTAATATTTATACTCCACAGAACGGCCTGTGGGCAGAAAAACAAAGATATTTTCCCCTGGCGACAAGTTCATACATACATATATATATATATATATATATATATGTTAAAGATACCAAGCTATTTTAAACCTGGTTTTACTCCATTTCCCAAGTAAGCAAACAGACAAATAAGTCAAGTTTGCGCCTGCACATAATACAAGTCTAGCTGATGCTGCAGGTAGTGCAAGACCAAGGTAACTCATGGTAAAAGTAGAATAAGCTCTGATCACTAATCTTAATATTTACCTATAATGCAAAGCACATCTCCTGGAGGAGATGTATGATGCTTTGTATTAAAGGCAAGATGCCACTACCCAGACCGGTTTCGACCTTTATTGAGGTCTCATCAGTGGGAGCCAGGCTAGAAATACCAAGATTTTAGTAATACAGAGCTTATAAGTATTTTACCAGAACAAGTTACCATAAGGTGTTTTAACCTTATTAAATAAAAATCTCAGGAGGAGATATAAATGTAGAAAGTATTTAACTAGACTTGCAACACTTGCAGGCGCAAACTTGACTTGTTTGTCTGTTTGCTTACTTGGGAAATGGAGTAAAACCAGATTTAAAATAGCTTGGTATCTTTAACATTTATTATACCCAAGGTAAAATACTTTCTACATATATATATATATATATATATATATATACTTAAAAAATTCCTAAACAGAATAATGGTCGTTACTAACTGAGCTAACTTGACTTTACCGATGTATCACGCTGACTTTATTTTCTTATATTTGCATATTGATGCATGTTTAAATTTTAGACTATCATTCAATATGATCTATCATTCAGCAGCATGCTCTTTGTTGTTTTCTCAGTATTTCGTACGATCATGTTTTCCCTTTATTACTGAAGCACATCTCTATGGCATGCTGTAAATCAGATTGTCTACAATGTTCGTACTGAATCCATGATATAAGGCTCATATTATTATTATTTTATGCATTGCTATTTTCATTCTTCATACCTTCTTCCTAATTGCACTACACGTCAAGTACCTACCATACTCAACAGGATTAAGTAAAAGAAGGGATTCGTTTACTTAGAGGAACGAGAAGGATGAAATGTTAGTGGAAATATAAATAACCCACACGCTTGCATTTAGTTGGTAATGACCGAAATATTCATCAGAAAAAAACTGCATTTCACCAGAAATACACTTTTGGAATATATCAAACTGTTCAGTGAATGGTAGCAAGCTTCTTTTCAGTATGCCAATGTAGCTCATCAACATGGAATGGGTATTTCTTGCAAGACATGTAGTTAGTCCGCCTTTACTCGAAATAGAACCCTAAATCGTCTTGGAAGCAAAATTTGACTATGCTTCAAACAGTCTTGGTCAAAAGACTCATCTGATCTATTTCTTAGTACCGAAGTTCATCTGAGCCGTGTAAATCGAGCTAATTATATGAACAAATCACAGTGATGTGAATTTCGCTTATCATGTTCCCTTGCACTTTTTTAATTGTACAGTACACATTTTAGTTAAAATAGGAATTTTCTTGAGTCCTTGTAGTACCTTTGTACAAATCGATATGTGACAGTATGGCTACTTGATATGACTTCTGCGCCATTTCCAGTAACATTTCAGCTCATTGAATATCATCATACTTTTGTAGTAGTAATATTCGCTTCAGTAACTGTCCTCTTTTTGGTAGATAGCTTCTCTCTTCTAGGTTTTCTGTTCACTCGTCGCACATTTTTCCTGAAGAAACGCGATGCTTTGAATGACAGAAATTCAGTCCTCCCCTCCTATTTTTTTTGCTAATAATTATTAAGTGATAACATTGAACTCGTAGTTGATGTAAAATAGTGTGTTATGCAATTAACTGTTGTTATTGCATCACCATCACGACAAAGTTGCGAGGTGTATCATTCAATTTAGATATTTAATTCTCGTTAAATGCAAAATTTAATTTTGCCGGTCGAATAAAAGTAGATAAATTACATAAAAGTAGATTAACTTACATAATGTACTTTTCCTTCGGAAAATAAAGGATATTTTTTTTCTATTTCCTGGAAAATTTTTCGAGCGTCCAAAAACCTTCCAGCACTAAGATAAAGCACTGCTAGATTGTCTAGGATTTGAGGATCTTCTTTTGCTTCAAGGGCTCTGCGAAATAAAGGTACAATTACGTTTTGAGTTACTATAACATATAGTGGTGGACCACACATTCAAAAATCGATAATTAGTAACTATTTAGATTAATGTAATTATATTTTAATAAGGTGGACCAACTATATTCAAAGCCTTGGCTGCCAGATTCACGTGGTACTTCAAAGAAAGAAAGAAAGATTCCAGAGGAATGGAAGACCTCAAAAGCATACTTCTATTCAAAAAAGGGAACAAGGAAGACATAAAAAATTATCGTCCAATCTGTCTACTCTCTCACATATATAAAATCACGAACAGAGAGTAATACTGAACAGAATCCAAAACACTCTAGAAGACAACTCCAGTAGAGAGCAGGCAGGATTCAGTAGAGGCTTCTCCACAATAGATCATATTCAGGTCATTTCACAAGTAACAGAAAAATGCAGAGAATACCATATCCCTCTATGTTTCCTCTTTATTGAGTTTAAAAACGTATTTGATACTATAGAACATAATGCAGCCATCAGTGCCTTACTGGAAATAAATGTGGACCCTACTTTTATTACGTCCACATGATAAAAGAAATTAACAAAATTCAGACCACACGAATAACCTTATTTGATTAAGCTATAAATATAGATATAAAGAGAGGGCCGCCAAGGCGATGTGATCTCCCCAAATTTATTTACGAGCACTTTAGAATACATACTGAAAAAAATAGACATAAACGGAGGAATAAGCATAGATGTTGTGAAAAACTACAAATACTTATGTGATCTAGTACTGATATCCCACAACCCAAAAGATCTACAAGAAATGGGCGAAAAAATGCTTAGAAATGAATCTAGAAAAAAAAAAATTAAAAGCATCTACACAAGTGGCAGTCACCTATGTATTAATAACATCCCTATAGAACAAGTCGACTCCTACAATTACTTAGGACAAACAATAAAAATGAATAACGATTTATCTGAAGAACTAGCAAAATGAAAGAAAGCTGAATGGCTATCATTCAACAGACTAAAAGAAACACTACTGATCCAAATCTTGACATCTCTGCGAAGGCAAAACTATTTAATAGTGACATTCTTCTATCACTCACATATGGATCAGAAACATGGAACACGACAAGAAAAGAAGAGACTCTCTCAGAATAACTAAGGCGTGCAATAGAACGTAGGATTTGTAACATCAGCAAAATGGAACATGTTAAAAACACGGAACTGAGCAAGAGATCAGACATAAAAGATGTGGTAACTGCAGTATACGAAAGCAAGATGAGATGAGCAGGTCACATGGCCAGACTCAGGGATAACAGGACATGTAGAATACTCAACTGGCAACCAAGAATAAAGAGAAAAACCAGGAAGACCACCTACAAGATGGGAAGATCCATCAGTGAAATCTATGGTATAACATGGAGGAGAGAGGCTCAAGATCGAGTTCGTTGGCGACATCTTTGTATGACATATTTTAATAATGTAACTAATAATGTAATTATATTTTAAATATTTTTATTTAAATATCAATGAATGGTTACCTGAAAAAAATCGCAATACAAATGTTATATTTTGGAGATTAAAATCAGAGATTTTCCCCACACCAGTCCCAGTGTTCGGTCCACTATTTAAATCAAAATTGAATGGCAACAAATCATGATTAATCTATTCGAATGAAAGTGTCTGTAAAGAACTTTGTTCATATCCATGAAGATACACTTAAAATCTGCAAATAGTGTTTGTTATTCATCATCTTGAAATTCTATAAGGATTTTATAGACTTGGGAATAAAGTTCTTTAACCTAAAGGTTGCAAGTTTTTTTTTAATTCTAGGAAAGAAAAAAAAATATATAAATGTAATGATTTCATGCTCTTTCTCTGAGTTCCTAAGTGACTGAGTACTTTAAAAAGTACCGAGTTTATTTTTTGAGTACTTTAAAAAAGGTTATGTCGTTGAGAATGAAACTGTATCAACTAATTTCCAATCTATAATAATGAAGTACATACTAAGAAGAAATCCGAAATATTCTTTGATCATTTGAAATTCATATGAAATGCTCAAAAAATTACTGGAATGGAAAATTTGACAGTACACTGAAATTTCTATTCAGATGCTGCGTGACTCATTTATTAGAGGTTGGATATTTTGCAGTCCTATTAATTGTAATGGCTTGCGTAGCCTAATACGTTTGCTAAAGTTATGGGCTACAAATATAAACATGCCTAGCTGAACGATTGTTGGAAGGTGCTGTACATATAACGAATACTATTACTACTAACTATTACTAGGAAAAAGATAAACAGGTAAACAAATAATGATAAAACGATTAAAAAATAATCATAAAGTAGGTAAATAATGAGAGGAGATGATAATAAAAGGTATGTTTTGCAATGCATTTCTGTAATAGAGACATGGCCATCACGAAGACCCATTATTATAGGAAATAAATCTAGATCCCCCATTCTTGGGACAGGCACTGTTATATATTATTTTGCCTAATTTTGTCGACAAAACGCGAAAATTTGTTGAGATGTGTAGACTTATTTGCTCACCAAATGCAGAATTCCAATAAAATTGATCCAGGAGGGCTAGGAAACAGTACAAAAACAACCAACGGGAAAAAAAGAATTTGATGTCATTACACATGCATTTTACGAAACTCACCTTTAATGACTAGACGGTGCTTATTTATTTCGCAAAAAAAGAGAAAATAAATAAAATAAAATATCCTAAGGATATTAACTGAGACGATAAAACTGTTTGTGGACCACTTTGTCATTTAACCATCTTAAAAAGAAAAAACGATATATTTCTTTATTTCTGCTGATATTAAATTACAGTCATTGTAATGTTATATTTTAGGACTTATTCTATTTTTACAAATGCATCTTGCAAATACAGTAATCATATTTTCTTAAGTAAAAAATTTACTAAGAACGTAATCCATTTGCACTACTTAGCTAATAAATTTAATTGGCTTGAAATATCAAATCATGATGTGCAAACAAAACGACTGGATTTGCAGTTGAAAAACTGCACCAATCTGGAAACTGGTTATCTGTAAAGCTGTAGCAAAATTAGGTTAATCTACTAATGGACATCACTTTTCATTCGTCCTTCTAAGCAAAGAAAAAAAAACATTGTACCATTAACTTGGGAGTTCTTACTTTTTGTACAAGTCTTCTGCTTCCCTGTTATGATGCATGGAACGAAGAGTTCGTGCTGCGTTTAGTAATGCGACAGTGTGATTTGGTTGAACTCGTAAAGCTTGCTGGTATTGTTGAATGGCTTCCCGAACTCGACCTGGAAAATACAGAAAGTAGGGCATTAGATTTTAAACTCTGGATGCTATTAGTATATCGAGAGATTTGAACTTCCCCAGGGAAATCTAGTAAAAATGATTTCTCTCTCTCTCTCTCTCTCCGTATCGAATAACGCTGTACCAAACGTGTGGCATAAAAATGACAGCAGCCAATAAATAGAAATCACACCTAGAAGATACTCAGTTGCCTGTTACTCCAAGAGAAATCGACATTAATAACACTGAAGCAAAACAAGTCCTAGGAATTAATGTTCCCAACCAAAGATTTACGTCCTGCCGATTAGCCATTTTAGACGTCAGTGGAGATTTCTTATTGGAAATTTATATCTTATGGATTGAGTAAGTTAGGATAGTAATAAAAAAACACACACGGATAAATTTCAAAAACTAAAAGGTTTTCTTTTAAAACAAGTTACATATTACAAAACTTTTTCTTGTCCTTCATTCTTATCATGATTTATCGAAAGTATTATTACATTTTCCATAAATTTAATTTTACAAATTAAATGTGTAGACTTTGAAGATTACCAACGCTTTAAACATACTGAAAATGGGTCAGAGACAGAAGACTTTCATTCCCAATAATGGGAACATCCCCCCAAAAGAGAAAGCACGCACGCACGCACGCACGCACACACACACACACACACACACACACACACACACACACACACACACACACACACACACACACACACACACACACACACACACACACACACACACACACACACACACACACACACACACACACACACACACACACACACACACACACACACACACACACACACACACACAAATAATACACCGACCTCAGTTGCTATTCCAATTGTCTTTAATTTTTGCATTTTTGCAGCTTTATGATTTACCAGAACGTCCATGCAGTTTTTTTTCTACTGCAGGAAATGCATAACAAGGAAAGCTTGAATACTTATTTCATTTAGTGATATAATAATAGACTTTCTGAAGATGTTCATTGGTACTTAAACAGAAAATAAAACAACAAATATAGTTCATGAATAAGAAATTTTAGGCCTGACTTCTTACTTCCTGTATATGATGAAGACAGACCGATTAGTTTTAGATGATTCTCAGAGGAAGAAACACGCTATGGCATTTATTCTTTCTTCAAAAAAGAGGAAACTTTTTCTGTTTCCTAAAGAATCGCATAATATCATCTTAGTATTCGGAAAAAACTCAAAGATATTTCTGACAGCATTCTTTCGTATGGCTGCTGGACAGAAAGAAGCATTAGTTAAATAACAGACATTTGATTGTAAGTAATATGCTTTAAAGGAGACATGCTCTTTCATCTCAATACCACAAAGAAGCATTCACTTACCTATTTTCTGAAGAAATGTTCCGTAGTTGTTAAACGTATCTGCATTATCCGGACCAAGTTTTAAAGCCGTAAGATGGAGACTCTCAGCATCTCTCTGTCTCCCTTGCTCAGCATAAATGGAAGCCATCAGGGAATATGCCTCAGAAAAGTTAGGATCCAACTCAATTGCTCTTTTCAGTAAACCAATAGCCATTTGTCTGTGTCCCTGTTTGCTATATCGTAAGATTGAAAAACCGATTAGTCTGTGAGCTGTATCTTATTGAATTAAAGGCTATATTACAACCTTTACTATTACTATTTCAGAAAAAAAAATTACCAGCATTAAAACTTACCTGTACATGGTGGCAAGATTATAATGAGCTCGGGGATGAAGAGGATTAATGGAGAGGGCGGTCTTAAAGTGAAATTCAGCTTCAGAAGTGTCAGATAATAATGTTCCTAGATTGTTATGGGAACTCGCATGGTTTGGCCACAGCCTATAAAATGTTATAACCGTTATTAAAAGTCATGCAACATTGGTAAACGTATTGTAGTATTTGTATATTAGGCCTTATGGTGCGAATTCACTTATAAACATGAACAAATGTTAACTTATCAGTCAGTTAATAAGTCTTTCTATATTAAGAAGCACATTTTATATTTCCTTAGTGGTTTTACTGGTCGCCTAATATTACTGTTCATTTTATTTGTGAAACACTCTTTTAGATAAATTAGAATATCGTTGAGTACCTTACCTTAACGCAATCTTGTAATGTTTTATGGCAATATCATTATTGCCAAGATCCTTTTGTAAGTTGGCGTAGTTGTAATGGACTTTGGCGTTATTTGGAACACAATCTAGGCCGGACCTAAAGTAAAAAAGAAAGTCATAATCAGATACCACACTTGGTGATAATAGTACAAATTAAAACGATTCATTGAATAATTAAAATTGAATAAGTGCATTTCATTTTAAACTTGGACTTCGGCTATATGTTGTATATAAAATAAAACTGTTGTTTGTTGTTATTTCTCTGTTGCTTATGCACCAGTTTATGGATTATGATTATTTTCATGTATTATTTCTTATAAATAAACAAATAATTTCATTTATTAAATGCTGGAATTAGGTTTTGCTACATCAGTTTACAAAGATTTATAACTTTCACGCAAACAGTTATTTGGGGAATGGAATGATCTGAAAAGGGCATGGACAGAGTTGCAAATAATCTTTTCTCGATAGCAAACTAAACACAGAGATATCCGTTTCCAATCTATGTTTATGGTAACCTGGGCCATTCATTCACGCTAGCTAGCTAATTAAGTGTCACTGGCGTGAACTGGACACGGTGAAAGAATTACAGAACTATTTCATTAGATATTTGAAAACGCGACTCCATTACGAAAATTCATCGCTGCACAAAGCACATAATGGATGGTAGTTGCATCATTTTGTACCAGCGGAATTTGCAAGCAAATTCCAAGTCAACTAAAATTCTTTCTACAGATCGGGACGCACTACTGGACTAAATAAAATGAATTTGAAGTGCAACGAAAGATAAACAGTATTCGACACCGTCTTTAAAGACTTAAGTACAGCTTTCTTAGATCTCTCTCTCGCTGTGTGTGTGTGTTACAACTTTTCTGTGCTAATACTATTTGCTTTTTCATCTGCTTTTTCTATTTGCTTTTTCATTAAATAAACAGGAAATGAATTCAATATGATAAGCAGGACGTAACCAATCCATCAAATATATTAAAAAAGTAGCACCCAAGTAAATTGATTCCGCTCAACTTTAACAATTTCACATAATAATAACGACATAGCCATATTTTGAAATTCTAACTAAAGTCGAATCTGTCTTTATTCTGCATTAAAAAATCTTACAATTTAAAACATATCGAAGTGCTCTTTGTCTCACTTCTGTTCATAGCATCACGTACTCTCCCTCCTCAAGAGTGTGGCCTCTTTACTAATGAAGATGCCCAATACATTATACTGACGGCCATAATTTCCCAATCATTAATTAATTCATGTAAACTGATTAGAACTTTTTACATTTAAAAACGGACATATGATAGGTAAGAGTAATTAACCTCACATGAAGTGGTTAATTACCGTACAACTTTCAGTATTGTCTTTGTACGAATTTTATTGATTTTATTTAATTTCCATGTGGAAAACTTATCCTAGATTATATCCCATGGGGTCTAGTGGTTATGATATGTGGATGTTATTGAGGAGAGCTGGGTTCGATTTCCTGCAGGATTTTTTCCCCGTTTTGCTCGCACAGGGGCAGTGTTGTGTTATAGATTTTGTGATCTCGTGAGTGCGGTGAATATAAAAAAAATGCCAGTATTATACATATGGTATTACTTTTTATTTATTAATCACCATCCTTTCATGAAATTTTATTAAAGTTAATTGACTGGTATAAAGATTTATTGTCATTTGACTTTAAATAATGGTTTGCTAACCAGAATTTTTTTTCCATGACAGAAAGATATTTCAAATGAATCTCTAGCGTATCCGAAAAAAGCTTTTCTTTTTCATTATTTCATATTAAAATGGGGTGGATTAAAAAACTAGATCTCTAGCAAAGCATTTATTTATTTGAAGAATACATATACATTTCCAAGAATACGCGAATCTAAAATAAAACAAGTCATTATAAAAATAAAATAAATCCCTTTGATTCTTTAGTAGCTTGGAAACTATTTTAGTTCTCAAGTTGCTGGAAATCGGTAGGCTGCCAGCCATAATGATAATTGAGATCATCTCCACTAACCAGTTTAATGACAAGAATACAGACAACGGCCATCTATAATTCTAATTCTAATAGGTATTTTGTGTAAAATACTGTAATACCCACAATTGGATTTTTGTTGAGTTTGAGAGTTAAAACTTAACTTTCCAGGAGAAAAACCCCTATTCACATATTTTTCTTGAAAATATGAAAGTTTTAGTTGGCAGAGAATACAGGCAGACAGAATAAGAGAATAAGCAGGTTCAGCGGGTTTGTACCTGGACTGTAAAAGGATCGTAGGAAACTGCATCTCGTGTTTTAATAGACCTGGTTGAAAGAAAAGAACGATGAATGTTGATTTGATGGAAGTAAACCCATAGAAGTACCTGTAGGAAATAAATAAGGTTCAAACAGAGAATTTTTGAAATAACGGTTGAAATGAATCAGAGAGAGAGAGAGAGAGAGAGAGAGAGAAGCTTTTGATACACCACTCCTAAATTCCTAAGTTTGGGCAGGGTTGGAATTTATAAGGAATTAATTCCCAGATAGGTAAATAATAGGTTTCAAACAAAAGAGGATGTATATTTCTTAGAAGTTGAAGAAGCCATTGTTATGATGTATTTTTGCCAGGCAAGAATGGATGCGGTATTAAAAAAAAAGAGACACGAATCGCCACCCAGCGTGGCGATTTGTGCATTATAAGAGGTGGTGAACTGAGAGCCTTTCTGCAAGAAAGAAAGAATGCAGGACCGAGTTTTAGTAAATTTAAGGTGATTAGTTATCTAGCCTAATTGAAAGATATTGAAGATATTTATGTATTGCAAGGTTGGTTAAATGATAGAAGAAAAGAAGTGTACTGTCTTTAACAAAGCTATGCATAGGGTAACTGGTCAGCGAGAGATCACTTAGGTATAGAAGTTAAGAAATCTGGTAATGCTTATTGAGAGTATTTCTTTTTCTCCTTCTGTTATGTATTATTTTCGTATTTGTAATTAGTGTAATGCAACCACAAATAATGAGCAGAAGATTACTGTTCGCTGCTACTACATGTTACTCATTCTATAAATTGCTAACAGACAGTATATCTTTAGTACATGGAATAGAATGGATTAGACAACCCGGAAATCTGCCTTTTTTTTAAAAGACTTTTCTAAGCAAGTTCCGTTGATAAGGGATCTTACAAACTTAGATACGATATCCAAGCGAGATTCAAATACACAACCTCTCCGTTGGAGAACTGGGCCGCTGTCCGTTAGATCGTTAAATTCAGCTGAATAATACCTTACAAGTTCGATTCTAGTTACTAACTAGAGTAAACTTTTCTAAACCTTTGTTCAACAGATTCCTAAATTAACAGTTTTTTGTAACAGATAAATAGGTATTTCTCAGATAAATAGGAAATTCTGATATTGAACGTAGCCTTTGACTTCAGTACTCTGGCAGTTATAATGATCTCAGCTGTAGCAATTGCAGACCAGGCAACTTACGATTTCAAGACGTTAGGGATAAAAGAATATCACTTGCTCTCTTTGGGGAATAAAATTCCCATAAGGGAATTTTTAGAATGTTTTTTCTTTATATCAGAGAATGTCGATGTTAGGAAAGGTTAATGTGGATAGCATAATTAATAAACAAATGGATATAATTTTGAAAGGTGCTAGTTATGAAAAAATCCTATTTTTACTTAGATATTACAGGATTCTAGGTTCTGGAAGTTTTGTTTTAGTTAAATATTGGGCATAACGGAAAGAAATATTTCACAGAAGAAAAACAAACTATGCTGTCCATCGAAACCTGTCAAAATTACCTTTGAATATTAAAAAAACTTCTGAACTCATTGATATGATTAAAATAGACTGTCCTCATTTAAATCTGTTTTTTATTTTTATTTTTTATCAGTAACATGAACAGCACACGGTTTTATAATTATTAATCCTATTATTTATTATTCTAACTGCTTATTATTTATCTTTCTTTTCTTAGTGAAAATTCTGAAAACTCTAATTATACGTAAAACAAATTCCGTATTTTGCAGAAATATTAAATAAAATTCTAGCATGGGTTTAAATGCTAAATGAAACCAACTCACTTGAAAAGGGTTTCCCTAGAAGCCCAATCGCAGTTCCTCCTGACCGTCCTCATGAAGAACAGTAAGACTAGAGAACACGTGAGAAGTCGCCATACCCAGGCTATTTTTGGGCGGTATTCCTTGAGACGCTGCAGGCCTATAGTAACTAGGACGCAGTACCCTGTGCTGTCAAAAGAAAATGTTCTGATTAATTACATGTTCTGCAAAACAATGAAAATATTAAAGACGTTTAAGACATAGAAACGGCAAATGCGCTTCAGATGAAAAGATGACAGGTCGTTAAAGAGAATTTAACTCTACAAAGTAGCCGAGTGAAAGCCCATTAAGGGCTACCTGCTATGTTAACTAGATTTTAACATCTTCCTCAGATTAGTGCAAATGGAATTCTAACGACATCTGATAGTTACAAGAAGCATATTGAACTGTTCCAAAAGTTTCTTGCTATACGATGTTGTAATAAATATTCCACGAAATAACAAAACGTTTGCTCCAGAAATCTGTAATACAGAAAGATAGTCATAAAAATCACATTGTTCAGTATTATTTCGTGGTCATCCAACTTCGGGACCCGATTATGCAAAAATTTTGCATTACTTTACCATAACATTATGCAGATTTGTTGGTTGCCTCAGTGCAGCATTTGAAAAATAATGCAACTATTCCATTAATGATATTAATGTTGTAGGAGACGTCGTTCGTCTTTGAGTGACGGAGACAGATCCCCCCCCCCCACCACCTTCAGAATGAATGATATTGATAAACGAAATGTTTTTCAAGAAAAAAAAAAATCCCCCAAAGAGAAAATCGAATTCATTTATTATTTATTTAATGAAATTATCACCCTGGTACAAATGTACGCATGATAATTCGTAGAATTTTAAAATTTTAAAGCGACTAATTTATCTTAATAGATCTGAACAATCAGATGCTATAAATGAAATTAAAATCTTAACAGTAAAAATAACTAATCATTGCAGAAAATGGAGTATTTAAGTGTTGAGGGTTGTCAAAGGAAATGTTCGAATTTATTTAAGATATTTACTGCACAAACGCAGATAATCAATGATAATAATAAAGATATTAAAATAACAAATATTATTATCATCACCATCATTTTTGACACAGGTACTCAGGGCTTTTCTCCCTGAGTGAAGAAAGGTTTTTAATTCTTAAAATGCCTCAGAATCTACCGTAGAACACCCATAAGTACATACAACAAATACTAATTAGGAATAAGAATCATCTCTAATATGTTTGAAAGGTGAGAACAGTTTACCTTTCGATTTACAAATAAAGTTAACGCTAAAAAAGGATAAAGCCTATAATAAAGGATAAAAAGGATTTTTTATCCTTTATTATAGGCTTTAGGGATCGAAAACGCATTGCAGGATTTCCTTAATAACAATAAAGAAGAAAATTATTATTATATTCCAACGTGCAAAGATTGCAGGAAGGAAATATGGCATCCTGCCATAATGAAGCAAATACCATAATTATGCAAACATGCCACACAATATGCTGCGCAGTTAACAGACATAATACATTGGCCCAAAGGCATTATGATTCATCTGTCACAGACAGACGACATTAATTTGGCCAACCAGCTGGCTAAATATTCAAACTGAAATATTTCGAGGCTATTTCATTATGTAGCACTATACGAAACAAATTCACCGGCAGCTATATAATAATTATGAGAAGAAACAATTAATATATTGAAAGTAAAGACGAATACAAAATTAATAAAAAAATAATGCGATAAATATTGCCCAAGCTTAACCTAGTCAAACATTTGATTCATCAATCTTTCTATTATTTATTTTTCTTTAACGTAGATCCTAACCCTGAATGATTATAAACCAGTAATATGAGTATATTATGAGTGGGTTAGAGTTATATAATTTCAGGTCACTTCTGGCCCCCAATAAGCGTGGAAATGGTCCTCATAACCCGCCATAATTCATTTACTACTTAAAGACTTTCATAAACATCCATGCCCACAAGGACTGGAATCCACAGACAGGCCATCCACTCGGCCAACCAATATCATATCCTCGTCATATATTGAAATATGTGACGAGGAGATCTGCGTAATATATAACACAATATATTCCAGCATTAAAATAAATTCTAATTATCTCCAAAAGATGGCACTGGGAAACCAGGATGCTTATTTGTTCGTTTATCAAGAATCAAAGCAGAGGTAAAGCAGTAAAATTTGTATAGTTTTATATTTCCAACACCAAAGACTTTAACTAATAGTTGACCTTTACGGTACAATGGTGGAGATGAATGAGCCCAAAGTTCGCATCTCACAAGAACAATTGAATCAGTTGATCCCATAGTGAACTAAATCCACGTTAACGTCTTTCAAATCCTTCCACTGCACGTGTTGTTATGATCACGAGAACAAATGCATTGAGCGTTGTAAAGTTCACGACGCTACATATCAGTAATCTGTCAGAGCAACGATGGCGAAGTTTCAGCGTGCTCAAATTCGGTAATCAATACTCATAAGGCGTCAACACCCAGTGGTCCTGGTGGGATACAATTTCCATTTCGGTTAACATGGATGCTACAGCGTTTGGGACTCATTTCGCACGTTCCCGATGATAGTCGTGTGGTGTTGCGGTGACTGGTTTGCCAGAGGATCATCTGTTCACCTGATAGTGGTGATTTATGCTACAATAAAACTGATCGCTTCACTCCACAACAATGCTATAGGTATGTATCAATATTACGTCGCCTTACCTACCATTCTGGGTAATTTAGGGTCGATTTTAAGTCAACGTCTACTTGATGGTGAAATATCGAGCGTAAACAGTTATTTATTGCAAAATCACTAAGCAAACTGTTTAGCTATTCCTATTGTTTAAACGACATGAAGTTTTACGTGTTTCAATGTATTAAATAAATAATAACAATGTTTTAGGTGCCTAATCAGCATTGGATTGTTAAGCCGCGCATGCGCATATATAAAAAGTGTCTTTCTACATACCAAAGGAAGTTGAAATGTCATATGTAGAAAGAAAACTTAAGAAAAATCATTTTAATTCGGCTTAAAAACACGATGTTAAAAAATATCTTACCTTGGTATATATAATACTCTTTCGGCCACTACAAAACCTACGTTGACGATGAAGTTTGAAGCTGGTAAGAAAGATAGACAGAGGACTGACAGAGAAACTGTTATAGCTCTTCTATCACGTGACTGTAAGAAAAGACAAAATCATGATATTCGAAGAAGAGGGGCGAATTCAAATAAATGAAATGAAGTTAGAAAATTTAATGCACGCATGAGTGACAGTTTAATTCGATACATTCAAAATCAATATAAACTCATAATTTTGTAATATTGCAATATCATATGCAAATTATTTTTATTCAGACATAATTACTCAAGCCTATTATTTTGTGAAATTGGATCGGTACAAAAGTAACCCAACGTAATCAAGAAAAAAATCTCCTTTTTTGAAATATGCATTGTTATAATGACAGAAAAAGTTAGAAAATGCTCTTAACTTTAAAAAAAAATGTCTTAAGATTAAAAAGAAATATCACTTACCTTCATACAAATATACCACACGCAATTTTTTGAATATGTTTTGATATAAATTCAATTAATATTTGAAGGCAAGAACATTTCTATGAAGAAATCGTAACATGCATTCTAACAGTAAGACACTTCCCTTGTATATTTCTTTGTAAGCTGTGATTTCTATCGTTTACTGTTTGTGCGGTGGATCGATGTCTATCAAAGAGTCTTAGCAGCAATGCAGTGAACACATTGAAGGCGCCTGCTGTATACACACAGCCAACGCTTTGAATTCTAGTATACATAAGCGAATATACATTATTTCAATGACGACTATAGAAAATAACTGTAATACAGCAGGGTTTCAATGTAAATATTTGTCCATTTATAAATACAATACCGAAGGCATCAGTATCTCTACTCAGTTTTATTGATCGTATTTCTGATAACCTCTTGAAATAAATTCTAAAAGTCCTAAAAGGTCTGTTGAAACATGTGGTTTAGATTGGACAATTGCAGAAGCAGAAGTACGTAAAACCGCTGGAAAGAATTTAATAATAATAAGAATAAGAAGAAGAAATGATATTTTTAAAGATCCACTAATAATGCCACATTTCATTTTTAAATATTGCTATGGACCGCTGTCATTTGTATGACAATAAATAATGTTTCGTATATCTGTCAAAAAGTATTTAGATTCATTTCTTATGATAATGAATGTCATCACTATAAAAGAAAGCTATTGTGAAACACTATAAGTGCAGACAACAGAATTTTTCATTTGTAACATAAAATTTGGTAGATTTAGAAGCGCATTTCTTAATTTTGCCATAAATTGTTCCCACAGAAATCAAAATAATTTAAAAGAGAAATAGTTTTTAAGTCACAATAATACGTCGCATTTTTTGTGCATATTCAATGTCATTTTATTAGCATTGCCATTTTAGAATGAGACTACCGCGTGCGCATGCGTATATGTGTACTGTCTCTGAGATACATCACGTATCACTGCCTGAGTGCAAGTGACGCATTTGCTGCCTTTGCGCAGTCTCAAACTTGTGCATGGTTGTGTATTCCAATTCCCATTAGCTCACTTCAGACAAACTTAAATGTTTCGGTCGTTTAATATCAGATTACGTGCCAAGCAGGTCCCAACACTGAGGTTGCCAATAATATAGCGTGGACTTCCAAATAACTTCGACGTTATTTAATATAGAATCGATTACCCAGCAGGTGTAAATGTTACTTCTGTCAATAATAATTGTGAAACGGGGACCAAGCTGAGATTCCTGTATCGGCCACGCAGTTTGTACAATTAGAAACATCTCGTTAACACATTTTAATGGTACATCATTTGGTCATCAATTTCTCGCGCTGAGTCTATCTTCCGGTTAGGTTAGTTATGCAAATTAAGTTACGTACGAAGTTGAGATCGATAATGAGTAATGCAAATTAGGCGATAAGCAGGATTAGTTTTGTAATAAACATAGATAGTAGGATCGACAGTAATGGACCGCGATTTGACAACTTGCATTGTTGAGGGAGGAAGAGGAAGGGGGGGGAGCACGTGCTATTTGAGCAAGTTGTAATCGGTAGAGAAGAATTCCTGCTTCCGATGCATCCATCCGAAATCATATATTTCTGGAATTCTTAGCAGAGTAATTATTACCCTATTTACAATAATTATCGCTTCGCTTTGTTCCAGGAAATTCAGTATTGCTAAATGAATTTGAAAATCGATATGTGGAGAATTTAGATTTTCTTCTTTCGCTAATTAAAATTTTGTGCCCAGATTTTGAAATTTCAAATTCAGGCAAAATTAATTTTTTACACCTTTAGTAACCGTATTGTTATTATTTTAAATAATTCCACAGGCAAAATCAAATTTTTACTCCATTGATAGCATATTATTATTATTTTATAAAATTCGATATAATCTAATTTATTGTGTCTCGATATTTATCTCCAATTATAAATAAAATTTTTGGCATATCTTTTAAAATTTAATAAAAATAGAGAATTTATTATTTTTTTTCCATAGTTTTTTTTATTAAATTATGAATTTGCCTACAATACTTAGATTATAATCCAGAAAAAGAGTGCGTTTTTGTCCCATCAAAGAACCTTCTTTCTTATTCTGAAACTTTCGGTTCTTTTGGCCAACTACTTTCGTAGTTTGTAACTAAATCATCTCACCAGTCCACATCTTCGAAATTCTATACAATTAACTATCGAGCGGGATGTTGAGGGGGGGGTATAATAAATTACATCTCTAATACTTGATGGCTTCCCTAAGTGGGCGTGTACAACTCCTTTCCGTTTTGTTTCAAAGATTCCAGCAAATACCGACCTTTTTTTTTTTTTTATCAGCAGATGGTAAGGAAATTGCAAATTAAGACTGTCTGGGGTTCTCTGTAATCCATTAGTGTTCTGGCAGGAAATTACTCCTTCAGTAATTAATTGTACGTACGTCGGAAGGTCTGTATGTCGGTCTGTCGTACTTTACCCCTGAAATATAATTCTGTCCAACAGTGACTTCTAGAATGCTTTGCATGTAGAGCATAGGACAAGGATGCGGTGTTGTCTTAGAAGTCTGACTAGGCAATTTAAATACGATGTATTACTCAAGTAAATGGGAATGGGGTGAATTTAATGTAGTGCTCATGCTTTGAACATAGAGAAAGTCGAAGTGGATGCATACACAGTGACTAAGATTTGTGGTAAGAAAAGTACGAAAATTGAAAGTAGAATGGCTGAATGAATTGGCATCGAGGATAACATGAACTTCGAACTGTATTAAAGTGATTTAAAGAACATGCTATCGGGTTCTGTACATAAATAATATCAATAAATCAACGATGTCTGTGCTTTATCTGCTGTTCTTTTAATAATGGAATCAAAGATAGCATCGCAACGAATACATTATGAATAAGATATGATTCAAACTTCTGTTAGTGTTTTCATTTAATAATGGTTTGCACAAAATCAAATAACTATAATAAGCATGTTAAGAAAAAGGAAGAGTAGCATTGTAATATGATTAATTTGAGTATCACTACCTGCTAATGTAGCGAAATGGTTTAACATGACAAAAACATGAAAAGTGAGACTTGGATGTAGATGTACATTGGTTTAATGCGGTATAGCTAATGTGTAGAAAAATATAGCTAATATGGTGTAGAAAAAATATTGTATTTTTCATGTTCCTGGTCAGTTCTGTTTTTTTATCTTTGATTGAGTAAAGACATTTACAAAATAAAATGTGGGAATTTCAAATTGTTCCTAGAATGACTTTTTACTTTTTTTTTCTTCGCCTGAACGTTAGCTAGTCAGGCAAATTCAAATTCATACCTATTGTCTATTGGTTCGAATGCCTACTTTTCCAACCAGACGGTTAATTAACAGAAATTTACTCAATTAATAAAGGCACAGAATTTTCTCATAACAGGTGTGAAACTATCATTCTGCCTACTGGAGGCCTGAACTGAAAGGTTCTAATTTTGAAGTATGCGAAGGTGTTTGTAAAGCCTGCTTTGTTAACGATGTTTTATAGTTTCTGAAGTTTAATAAATATTTTTTAATAATAATAATAATAATAATTCGGTGACTAGAAAAATCACCGAATACAGCAACTTTAAAAAATTAAATAAAAAAAAAAAATAACTCACCCACTCGAACGAAACTAGTTTTCATTTGTGTAACTTCGAAAATTCGACAACTGAAATCAGGATACAATACTGGAAATTAGCAACACGAGATGGCAGCAGCTGTCTGCTATTCTTCGCATTGGGTCTAGCACTCTAATAAAATTCAAGTCCTTTGGTAGGAAAGATCTGGGTTTGAAGAATCTTTATAACGGCGTTTTCTGATGAAGTGGTATAGTCGTTATCATACGGAGACTGCGCAGTTTTATGCGTACCGGAACGTGGGTTTTTCATCTCGCAACTCAGGCAAACCGGTCAGAAGAAGAATACCTAAGTTATAAACAAAACGCCTGTCCTCATAGCCTTAAATATTTCAGCAATTAAGGCTACGAAGACGACTAAGAGTTTTGCATTTCGCCTTCTAAGGAAAGAAAGGCGTTAAAGAATTAATTTCGTATTTTCTATCTTTACGACAAACAAATTTCTGAAATCGTTAGAAGAGCAATGCACCTCTTCATAGACAAACTTACCTTTTAGCTGGAACTGTTATTCTGAATGCCATTACTCTCATTACATCTTTCATAACATTTATCTATGTAATCCCATTAACAATAACAATAGGGATAGCAGCGGCATTTAGCAATAAAATATCATGAATATATTTTATACGTTATGTTCTAATTTATAATTATACTTAATAATTAATATCCAAAATAAATTACACAGGCAAATTAAGTTTCCCTCCTAGTGAACACTCGCGGTTTTAACCCGGCATCTCATTAATTTTAACTACCTAACCACACATTAAATATACATTGCTTTGTCAAGTATTCAACTGCAAATAATAAAATCTTTGACTGGAATAACAGGTTCTCTTAAATAGACTCCTTTAAAGTGTAACCATATTTTTTTAATCGTATTTAATTTCGAATAATTATATCCATGAAAATACCCACGCATTAAGCAAATCATTTTGAGTAATTCATGTACTTGAAATAAAGATCATACATAGACAACGATAACAACAATAATAATTACATGATGCAGCCATGGAGTACCAAAACTCTTTGAGGAAGGCCATCCAACACTACAAAAAACTACATGATCCACAGTTTGTGCTAACTATATAAATCTACCATCAGCACTACATCTATCGACTACGTGTGAGCAGTTTGCCTGTTCCGTTTCCCGAAGGGAAAAAATCCTGCTACGTCCATAGGAGAAATGGATCACACATCTTTAATTGTAAGAGTTTTTACTAACGGAGAATACAGTTGTTAAAAATAAATTATTTTATTCAGTAGTTGAGAAATGTGGCTATGAAGTTTACTCTGTAATGTACAATAGATATGTTTAAGCATTTAAAATTCTTCTTTACATTATTTAATGCCTATGAAATAAATTCAGGATAATTATCTTGATAGACTTCTTCAGAATGTTTTAATTCGTTCCATTTGCTAATTATTAAGCCTCCAACTATTGCGATAACTTCAAAACTCTATGGAGAATGTTTGGATTTATTCTCATAAAGGAAGTTGGACTGTTTCTCATTTGTGTTTAAGCGTCAATCTGGAAATGAAATTATTCTGAAATCGCAGTTTTCCAAACATCCACCTACCTCTTCTTACCTTGGATATAGTTAGTGTCCCACAAGCCAGGAAAACAATGTATGCTGATAGAATAACTGTCGCCAGGTTTCGAATGTCCCGTATGTCTTCCATGAGTGGAATACTTCCCATCTGCCAGTCGTAGGATAATGTGATTGGGGCCAGCAGAAGCCAAACGTTGAAGGCAGCAAGATAACAGTAAGTCATGAACCTGAGGAAACACATATTTGACAAATGAATATTTTGTTCTATTTCATACCTCTGCGTTATAACATATGATTTGAGAGATCGACATATATTTTTTTATTAAGAATATACTTTTATTTAAAAAAGATATTATCAAAAATTTAAGACATTTTATAAGAATGTTTTTTTTATTAAAGAATTTTTTTTAAAGAATATATTTGTGTTTAGATATTGAAAATAGAACAACAACGATGAACAATTCATATGTCGTCGAAATATAATTAAAAGGACTGGCTAGATGGGCGAAGCAAGAATGCTTTTCATATTCCCCGTTATCTGTAGAGGACAATGTAAGGATAGGGTGCTATTCAGCTATATAAAGCTCTGATCATGGCAGGAGGGTAACAGCAATAGCTGAGCCTCAGTTAGAACTTCATTGGCTACAGCATTGCCATCCATTACCCTCCAAGGGTATTAATCTTTATCACTGCATCTCACCTTTCGAAATGTAGTTTTGTTTTTTTGTTTTTTTTGCACCTTATTCTTTAAGTAAAATATACTCTTGAAATATTTGGTGTGACAAAATTTACTTTTTTATATCCCTTTTATTTCGTAATTAAAGTATCGCTAGCTCATTTCCATGTTATATTAGAAATAATATATTGTTTTATAGAGAGCAAGTTTTTTAAAATACAATTAATGTAATAAAGTCTGATTGAATGCTGAACAGCAAAAGGTAGATAGAGCGTCGCAGTCTGTTTGATTAAACGTATTACTAAACGTTTACATTTAGTAAACATTTTTTTTAGAAATTTTTTTCTGTATAAATAAATAATAAAATACTTAAGACCAAGTAAGGCCAGAAAGATATTTCTGCATCAGAATAACATCAGTATGATATGAAACTAACAACTTGAACTTGAACTTAATTGGTTGATGGACTGAGTCCTTGACTCTTTATCCCTTCATCTGGATTTTAGATTGTGGGTGATGAGATTATTGTGGGTAATTTACCCGCTCATTGTGAGCATTGAGGCTGTATCAGCTTTCTCTTGCGATGGAGGATTTCGGTTTTTTATGTTTGAAACGATCTGAGGGCTTGTAGTCCGCTGCCTGTCGAACTAACTGATTTGGGTGATTATCCGTGATTGTGAAGAATTTCTCTGCAATGTTTGTCATGTAGGTCTTAATATCTGGAAGATTGGCTTCTTGATGTAACTGGATGTTTCTGATGAACCATGGGGCATTAAATGCCATTCTTAGGCATTTATTCTGTATTATCTGAAGTCTGTTGATGTTGCTTTTAGTCGTGTGACCCCAGGTTGGAGAGGCATAAGTTAGTTGCGGTCTGATTACCGATTTCAAAAGTAAGATTTTGTTGCTTATGCTTAGGAAGCTGTTCCTGTTCAAAAGTGGATATAGCTGTGCTATAGTCTGACTTGCCTTAGTGGTAACACTATCCATATGTGACTTGAAGTTTAGACGTCTATCAAGATGAATTCCCAGATATTTGGTAGAATTGCGCCAAGGGATGATTTTACCAAACATTTGTATGCTTGTATTCGGTTCTGCCTTACGTCTGGTGAAAAGTACTGCAGAGCTTTTGTTTGGATTAATTGCGATACGCCACTTGGTGTACCAATCCTCCAATTCATTGACTGCTCTCTGCAGCTTGATTGTGGCCAGGTGTGGACGGAGGGATCTGGCTATAATGATTGTATCGTCGGCATACAGAGCGGTGATAGCTGGAGACAGTTTGGGGAGATCTGCCATGTATATGGAGAAGAGTAGGGGAGATAGTAGAGAGCCTTGAGGTACTCCGGCCGTGATTCTCCTCTCCGTGGATCTGATACCGTTGAGTTTTATTTTAAATTTTCTGTTGTGTAGATATGATTTGATAAGTAGCACTAGTGGCAATGGAATACCAACTTCGTGTAGTTTAAAAATTAGTCCATGATGCCATAATCTATCAAATGCCTGAGTGATGTCTAGAAAAACTGCGCCAGTGTGTTGGTGCCATTCATACCCTTGGGTTATATGTTCGATAACTCTGTAAATTTGTAGCGTTGTGGAGTGATATTTCCTAAAGCCGAATTGTTCATCTTGAATTATATGGTTGATATCTGTTGCCTCTTGAAGCCGTGTGAGAATAGCACGTTCGGCTATCTTACCTATGCATGAAAGAAGACTGATTGGTCTGTAATTTACAGGAAACTGTGTATTTTTCCCAGGTTTGGGAATTAGGAAAACGTCGGCAATTTTCCATCGTTGTGGGAAATAATTTAGCCGGAAGATGGCATTAATGATGGCTACTAGATGCATAACCCCTTTGCGAGGAAGTAACTTGAGTACCTTATTTGTTATTCCATCTGGACCTGGAGCCTTTTTGTTATTTAGTTTTCTTAAAATCTCATATACTTCTGTTGGTGATACGGATTTGTTATTGGATTGGAATGAGACATTTTGAGTTGTTTTACGCACTTGGGTGTGAATTTTACTTATGAAATTTATATATGTATTGATATAATTGGGGCTGCATTGTTTTTCTAAACTATCAGCAAATGCTTCAGCTTTTTCCTCGTCGTTGTAGACAACATTAGATTCACCTTGGATTGGAGGAAATGTAAAACGCTTTGAACGGAGTGATTTCATCATTTTCCATATTGATTGATCCTCTGTGTTTAATTGGAGAATTTTGTTATTCCAGAGTTGGTTACGGTGGTCCTTTAGGGCATATCGAACCTGGTTTGTTGCTCTATTGACTGCTTGTTTATCCGCTGGGTCCATTGTTCTCTGATATTGTCTTCTTAATCTGTTTTTCTCTTGGATAAGACGTTTTATATCCTGTGTAAGTTTATTTGATGGTGTATATTTGGTTATATTTGTTACCTGCGTTATAGCTGTCAGCAGTTGTTTTTCAAGAGTCTTCACTGCTTTTTCTACATCTTCAGCAGATGTTATATGCGGTATTGGACCAAGGTTTTCCTGGAAGGCTGAGGGAAGTTGTTTCCAATTTATAAATGCGGTGGTGTTTTCTGTTATATCTTGTATGGTGCCTAGTTGTAATATGATGGGGTTATGATCAGAACTTAAGTCGTTGATTGCTTGTATCTGATAGCTGTGCGCTATGTTTTTTAATATAGCTATATCTAGTACATCAGGACGACCGGTATCTCCATAATGTGTGGGTTCAGTGGGTCCTATTACTGTTATATTTCTTGAAGTGGTGTAAGAGTTGAGTATTCTTCCATTAATATTTGAGTTTCTGCTATTCCAGACAGTGTTTGGCATTAAGATCTCCGGCTATAATCACTGCTCTGCCTGTATTTAGTATCACCTCTAAGTCAGATTCAAGGAGTTTTTTATTTGGGGGGTTGTAGGCTGCATATATCGTAATTCTGCTTGTATTTTCCATATGTATTTCTATTCCTGTAGTTTCCATGTGTTCTGTTTGGGGTTCTGCTATTGAATTATGTTTTATGTTACTTTTCACAAAGATGGCAGTGCCTCCACCTCTAGCAAAGCATCTGTCTGTTCGGTAAGTGCTATAACTATTGATTTTGATTTTGTCACTTGGACGAAGATGTGTTTCATTTATGAGGATGATGTCTGCTTGAGTTTCTGCTGCAAACTCCTGCAGCTCCTGTAATTTGATAGATAAACCATTTGCATTCCATGAAACAATTTGTAATGATTTCGGTTTTCTTTTAGATTTATCCATTAAGAATTTCCATAAAGAGTGATTGTGTATGCCTTAAGATGATATCTTTGGCTTCTTGAGTTGGGTTGGTTTGTTGGAGTTCAGCAAGCATTTCACCTAAGTGGCTTGTTATGTTCAGTAGGATAGGTTTGTTGGTTTGCTGTGACTGCTTTGGTTTTGGGTCTTTTTGGAAGGTCGATCTTGTAACTTCAGCATACGATCTTCCATCCGTTGTGGAGACTATGGTTTGATGGGAATACGCTTGTTCTTGAAGAGGTTTACTGGTTTTGAGTTGTAATTTTTGGTTTTGAGGAAATGCTATACAGCCCCTATAGTTTGCAGGGTGTGGTCCTCCGCAGTTTGCACACTTTGCTGGAAGTGTACGAGGTTTATGGCATTCATTTGATGCATGTTTGCCACCACATTTAACGCAACGAAATTCGGCCTTGCAGCATCGTTGGGCATGCCCAATCTTCTGGCATCTATGGCACTGGGTTGTAGTTGATTTATGTTTCAATGCCTCAACTTTTATGACTAGATCACAGATGGTTTGGAGATTGTATATATGATTTTGGTCTTTGCTTATTTCCACTAGAATTAGGGGATAGGGTGTTTTATCAGCTCTCCGCATTCGGCTGACTTTAATTGGGCTAAATCCCTTAAGTTGGAGGTCTGCAGTGAGGTCTTCTATTTGTAATGTTTCAGTTACTCCCCTTAACACTACTTTTAAATTTTTTTCACTGTTGAGTGCAAAAGTGTGATATGGCAAGTTGTTGTCTAGAAGTTTGGTCATTTTTCTGTAATCTGATGATGTTTTAGGTTGTATGCGAATTCCTTCTTCTGTGTTTGTGGCTTTAATGAAGGTGATATCTGAAGATTTCAGTGTGGATGCAACAGACGTCCAGTGCTCCTTGGCCCTTAGGACGACTGGGGGTTCCCTTTCTTTAATTACATTATCTGGTTCTATCTCCACTGTTTTGGGTGTATCTGCAGTAGAGGAGATTTTCCTTTTCTTTTTGACTGTTTGAAATTCTGTGTTAGTTTCCACAAATTGCGGAGTATTATCCTGAGATGCAGCATTCTCTGTATTCGTGGAGTGACTTGATTCTGGTTCAGTCAACATACTTCCTTCATTAGAATCATCCATCCTATCTTCTGTGACTGCTGTAGGGGGGAATGTATCTAAGAGCTTTACTTTCCCTGGCCAGTTGTCGCTCAAAAGTTTTCCTAATCTTAGTAATTCTTTGTAAACTTCTTCAAATATGCCTTCATTGAGAGGTTTTGTCATGATTAACAGAATGCAACAACTCTATTAAAATAAAGTTTGAGAAGTGGGACCTAGAGCCCAATGTAAATATCCCGTAGATCAAGTCGATCTACCAGCAAAGGTAGTAAATGTTGAAACTAACAAGTGCATCAAATTCTCTCTTAATGCAAATTTATGCATTCTGGAGAAAGGTGTGACGCAAAATGAAAATACATAAAACGAACAGAGCTTTTCTCATATCAATTTCTATAAACTTAGGAAGATTGTGAGGAAAGCCAAGACTTGTTTATTATAAATATATATTTATTACTGGGGGGGCTCCTCCCCCTGACGCCTACGGCGCCCAATCCTCCCCCCCCCCCCGAGTTACGGACTGGTAGGCCGGTTCTCCTTGAATTCTGATGACAAATTTTGAAGACTCGACACTCAGGGTAGTCCCTGAATTTCAAAAAGTTTCAAATAACTTGAAAATAATGTGATACAAAAAAGGTTATCATTTTATATTATAGATAGATAAAAGATGTATTATAAATATGCCGCTTTTTAATGGCATTTTTTAAATGCGTTATGTAGAAGATTTTTCATTATTGAAGCAATATGTCTATGCGGAAATAATGACAGAATGCAGATGATATATATATATATATATATATATATATATATATATATATATATATACTATCATCTGAATGTTTATTTTGTTAATTTTAATAAACCTCTTCATGAAGTGTGTGATAAGCATTGATCATAAAGAAAATCTCTTTATAATCAATGAGCGAGTGGAAGGTTCAACTCGATAGACTACAGCACTTGATATGAGACTATGGTCTACTTGATATACTTGATATATTATTTGTATCACCCCAGAATGATGCCAGCAGCTATTCCTCAGTTTCCTTAGGTTGTCGAAACGAAATGAATCCTAAGATAAAAAGCCAAACGGCTATTTTTTTTGGTGAAGTTAATTAAATTAAGCGGATAAAACCAGGATATTCTACCAGCATATGCTGGCTCACAGGAAGAGTTCTGAACGATTTTTGTTGAAACATTTGTAACACGGAAAGGCAACGATTAGATTTTATTTCGGTGATTTGGCCAGATTCCTCTCAAATGATATGCTAGTGATTGTAGCTCAGAGAGAGAGAGAGAGAGAGAGAGAGAGAAGGAATCAAATGTACTGTATTTATTACATCTTTATATATATATATATATATATATATATTTAGTTAGTTTAATTCAGCAACAATAAATAAGACATGGAATAAAAAATGTACCCCAAGTCAATAATTAAACTTTAGACTGAATTTTATGTTTGAGATCGAAGGTTGACTCTAAGAGGTAAACTATTAACTCCTTGAAGGAATACCTTTCACGTAAATATCCACCGATTAGGCAACAAACTCGCTCTGTTGATGAAGGCCAAATTCCAAAAATGGCAATAATAGGAAATCGTATCTTTTGTGGAAGCTCCACCCTCAGTATTGTGTAGTGACCATGGATGTCATTTAAGTTATATGGAATATGGTAATTTTAAATTGTAATGCTGACTACAATGAATTGTAGTTCTGGGTTCGTCAACGTTGTCAACTCATAAGTTTCATTAACTAAACATTTACGGTATTTTAAGGTGAACAGGGAACAGTTAATATTTGTTGATATTTACTTACCTTGTAGATAATGATGTGGAAAAGGAGGCAGGGTTATCTTGGTCGGAGAACTGGGGCATGGATCCCTGAAGTAACCATATTCTGAGCATAACAAGGGCTAGTAACTGTGTAAAAATGAAATAAATTTAGATTAATGTTTATAATATAAACTTATGAACTTTAAGAACTTTTCGAAAAAAAATTAAAGAAAGCTTACTGACGACTCTTTAACAACTAATAGAATTTTAAGAACTGATAGAATTCTTTATTGTCAGATAAATAAACCAATCTGTGGCTCATAACTTTTTTTAACTTAGCAAATAACACGATCTATTCTATAAACGATACAGAAACTGCTTTCTTTAAATTGGTTTCCAAAAAAAGTGATAAAATTTTCAGATTCTATACAAAATGTAAAAGGTTACAGCTGTAGTACGATAGGGTGTAAGGGAACGAAATATGTGACGTGGCATTATTTATGAATGATTAAATTCTTTTATTCGTCCTTATGTGTGCGTATGAGAATATTTTCCGAGAAAAGAGACATAAGACAACGCCCTATACGTAAAATGTCATAATTTTATCAAAGTACACGGAATCTTATCGAACAGCAGGTCTATGATTAACATAACATATCAAAGGTTCGGGTATTTTACACTTACGAGAAGTTATGCAACTAAAAGCACTTCGTGCCGAAGGAGTGATGGCCTTCAACAGAATGAAAGGAAGTCTTTTTATATTTTTTTTATGGAATTATTTTCATTTCTGCTAAAGGTATTTAAATTAGGTGTGTTTAGTAGCTAATGATACCTTGTAAGTGAAACCGTGAAACGCACTACGGGGCAGATGTTTGATTGCAATTTGGTAGCTGCTCGCTTACTAACATTATTTTCAATTACTGCTTGAATTTCATAATATCAGCCTCGTATCCACTTGTTAATTGCAGCCCACTTTTTATTTACTCAGTATTTAGCTTATTTTTAACACAGAGGAGATTTTATGAGATTTTACTTTTTTTGATTTATTTTATTCGTGTGGGGTTCTACTTCCCCCACCCCCCGTTCCTGGACCGCCCCTTAGGATTGGTCGAGCCCTCCTAATGAGGTATTAAGTATGTATTTTTTGACTGTAGCAGCGTGTGTTCTGTATGAGACCGGCTAACCCACCTTTAATCGAAAGAGACCAGATAAAGGTTCCTCACGTCAGGGACGAGAATCGATCCGAGGTCTTTCCGACAAAAAAGCTCCGTCTATACCGACTGAGTTACGGCGGCTCTACTTTTATTGGATGAAAAAGGTAAACAGTCGAGGAATAAATTATTAAAATTGGTTGAGTGATTCAACTTGTATCTGAAGCATTTAATTTTCTTTATTCTCCTTTGCAATCAGTCTTTCATTTTGGACGAATGGTTGCAAAGGAGGGGGTGGGAGGAATTTAAGCAGTATAGGGAACAAGTATAGTCGAGATTTGGTCTTAAGTGAATATATAAATGTGACATGCACTGCAGAGGTGATGGCTCTCTCCTCACAGTCCTATTATGTTCGTCCTACTAGGCTGAAATTTTTATGGGAGCATAAAACAACAGAATGAAAAAGTTATACTCCAAATGTAGTCGAAACCTGTTGAGCGATGTGACGGCAGAGGTCATCTAATTCAAAGCAGCGTAGGACATATTTCGTCATCGTAGCAAGCGATCCATACGGTACAATCCTCCCGATACTTTAAGCCGATTAGGCTGAATATTTTTTAGATCCCAGACATTCTTAGGAACATATATTTCAAATCATCTGAATGATGAGACCTGTTAGTGGCATCTAGGAAGGCTCGACACCTCCACCATAGTTGTTCAAATAGAGTGAATTTCCAAGGAGGCTTCCGCAACGGAAATCTGACTGTATTTCAGATTTGATGGGAGTTGGTTGAAGAACGAAAAGAAAAGAAAAAGAAGAAAATAATTTTTGATGTTTTTTGAACTATTTTCAGTTCAGTATTTGATGCTTCAAATTTAGTAGCAATACCATGCTGAATATCTCTTTTGAATAAAAGTGAAGGATTGATAATTGTTAACATAAATGGATTAAAATTTGGCCTTATTGATATTTAGAATAGCTACTGGGCTCAACAAGCAATGCTGGATCGCTTGATAATATTCATGCCAAGTTAAGTAAATATCCCAAGATATTGACCATCAAATGCCATTTGAACTCGAAACGGAGCAACGATTTTAATCCAGAAATTGATTAATTTTAGTTGTTCGCTTGCTGTCAAAATTGTTAGGGATGTTGGCAAACATTAACAATATGCATCATATTAAGTACCTCATTTTCATTCTTACTTGGGCAACTTTATGTAAAAGTCCAGGGCTGTGTAAAGAACATGCTTGAAGAATGACACAGTTTTGCGAGGAACAGTGATTAGGTGTTTTTTTTTTTATATTCTTTTTTGAAAGAATAGTGAGTGATGACTCTTCCGAGTCATCGGATGTTTTTTTTTTAACCTGCATAACAGACATAATACTTAATTTTGCTGTTTTGTTGCGTCAGAGAATTCTAAAACACTAAAAGCAACAAGGGAGGAAAAACAGAAGCAAAAATAGAAACTAAATGATATTGAAAATTATTATTGCTAATAATTCAAAAAATTATTACTCAGGTTTCAACAGTGTGGTGACTATAATGGAAATCTCATTCTCTTATTGAAATTTGAAGAGGCAGAAAATGCATTTTAATAGTCTTATAATTTGACACAGTATTGAAGGAATGTGATTTCGATGACAAAGGTTGGTTACAAGAAACGGAAAAGAAACTGGCTTTAAGTGTATTTTCAGTTCTGTATACTAGAAGAGTGTGTTTTTATTTTATTTTTTAAATTTAATTGTGATAAATTTAACATAATGCTTCCAGACGACAACAAGATCTGATTAGGTACAATGTTTTGTTGTCCTGAACGAACTAGGCGACGCCCACGTAGATCAATGGTAAGAGAACACCGCGCCATTTCTAAGCATTCTCTGCTTGGATTTACTTTTGATTTGAATTGGTGGTGGGGGGGGGAGAACAAAACAGATCATAATTTAGCTCTATAAACACGCGCTTTTTAAATTAGTAAAACTGTTGAATTTTTAGTTTATTGAATAATTTAAAAATATTAGAATTTTTTAAATTATTTTATTAGAAGATTTTTTTTTTGTTTGTTAGAAGTCCGTTTATGTATGCAACCATTATCCACCGTTATCTACTAAACTGACCGTAGGACTCACAATATTTCTGATATTAATATACCAGTTATGGTTAAGGAAGACCAGATGGCAGCAGTCGTTTGCCTTATTGTCTCTCCGAGGACCTGAAATCGTCGGTAGGTGGCCTGTACCTGCTGTCGACAATCAAGGACTTGCTACCTTCCTATTTCTAAAAGCTAGTTAAGACTAAAATAGTTCCGCCTATTTTCTTTAGGAATAAAAGGTGTTGGTGGGTTTTTTTTTTGTTTGTTTGTATAAAGCATAGAAACAAAGTACATTTTTTTTTTACTGTTAGAGTTGAATATATGTGGAATGGTATTCGGCAATAGATATTGAAACGATAAATTTACTTAACTTTAAGAAATAATTAGATAGTTAGGAAGCCTTAGTGATAGGTGAATTAAAATTTTATGCGTAATAATTATATAATCTTTAGCCCTGTTAAAGTTGTCGGTATTCTTGTTATGTTTTTGTGCTTAGATATGGATGTAAAAATAGCAATATTTAAAAAAAATAAAGATATAATATAACAGAATGAAGGACCAAGAGAGAGAGAGAGAGAGAGAGAGAGAGAGAAGGAATGAATTATCGATCTACTCGGCTGAGCCAAGGAGGTGCTTTAATTTTTCCTTAAATAATATTAATGAAAATTAAAATTGAAGAGCAGTGTTTCTTCATCTCCAGTCCACAAAAAAACGTTCAAATACCAGATTTCAAGACCTTCTTATATACAACTGACTTAAACCATGTGTATAGACAATAATATTTGTTTCCATACCCATGGTATTATCTAAAACCTGGGTTCCCAGCCTGTGGGTCGCGAGCCCACAAGAGGGTCACAAAGTGTTTTCTGGGAGTTCTTCGTTATTTTTAGCTGGAATTAATTTTATAGGAATTTTCACCACGAATGTTTTCGACACTTATTTCAACATGGCTACACTGCAATATTCTACTAGGGGGTTGTCACCTGATTTTTGATAAATGAAGGGAAGTAATTAAAGATCCACCGCGGCAGCTATTTTAAAAATATCAAAGGCCCGCCGAGTTCATACATATTAAAAATTGTATATTATTTTAATTACTTGCTATGGTGGACCTTTAATATTTTTTCAGATTTCCGCCTCTGCGGACCTTGATTCACTCCCTAAAAATAAAATACACAAATGCAGTGTTATTATTTGAATAAAATTCCATGTTTACAAATAGTAAACCGAAAAAAATATTCACTGTGATGCAAAATTCAATATCGAAATTCATTTTTGATTCGGTTTCTCGATGTTTGAATAACAGATGAAGTCTGCAGTGTGGAAGACGAATCTGAAGATTACTGGGCACCTTGAATCCCTTGAAAAAGAATTTCAGCGGTACTTCTCTGAGCTTACAGAAGAAACTGCGCTGGTACGAAACCCATTCTCTGCTTCCTTGAAGGTCGACAGCATTCCCGATGAAGTACAGGGTGAATTCCAGGATCTGCAAAACGATTCCTCAGCACGTAATTTGTTTTATAAAAAATTGCTTACTCATTTCTGGTGTGCTATGAATCAGCTATGGCCAAATGTCACCATGCTTGCCTTTCGAGTTTTGCTTCCATTTGCCTCTACACGTTCTTTATATCAAAAGAAAGGCAAGAAATAGACTGAATGTTGAGGATGATGTGAGGCTGGCTTTAACAAACTCAGCCGCGAATTTTGAAGCTGGTTGTCCAGATGCAAGTACAATCATCGCATTAAATTAGGTTAATAAAATATTAGGTTAGAATTATATTCTGAAAAATATTTTAATGTGTTTTCTTTACTCTATTAAAAATATTTTTATGCAAATGTGGCAGGGATCTCAGGTTACTTGGCTATTATAAAAGGGGATCACGACTCAAAAAAGATTGGGAAACACTGATCTAAAACAACTAATAACAATATATTTGTGCGATTCAACTTTCATAATTAATCCTTCTCTTGAAATAAATCAAACATTTGCCGTGAGATGGAAAAATTGTGTAAATTATTACAATCACTGCATCGTTTCAATACAAACATTAATAAAAATAAAGAAACGAAACAAAGAGCACAATTAGAGAAAAAAACTCATATATTTATTAATATCTCGAATTATTTCATATTAGTTAGAGTACCATTGCAAATATAGGACTACAGAATTTAAGTATGGTCATCCTATAGCGTGGATAGCTTTGATTGATTGCGAATCCGATTTCATCTTATTTAATGGGATGATATCATAAGTACTCTTTCTTCCTGATAGATTACAGGATTTCCGTTTATTGTAGCGAGAGAAATAACTATCCGTACTTACCATTACAAGGACAGACACCGGCCTGATGTCGATTAGGCGAACTGTGGAGATTTTTGTGGCTTTCGTTGGACTCTGCCTGAAAAATCAAAAAGATACATTTCATAAAGACTGCTTTAAGAGCAAATTCAGTTTTTAAGAGGCGAGGAACTTTCTGATATTCTAAAGATCTCAATTAATATTTCCGTTGAAATATAGAGAAAGAATTCGTTCGATATCGATCAAAATAATAAGCATAATTATAATGGTGGTAATTACTAGATATTGCAATACGTATATAATAGAACTGATGACTTTATTATTCTCCTAAATTAAACTATTATTTGTTTAATTTTATTTATACTATTCTAGATGAAATCACAAGTTAATGCTTATTCAGGTCAACAGAAGTCTACGGATGTCTTTACACTGTGAAAGTCAATTCTGGAACATGCGAGATTATGATCTCACCCTTGGAACAAATTTAAATAATTCAGAGTAATTTATGAGCATCAAGCTGTGGGGGCTGAGAGATTAAATGATATCATTGGAGAGTAAATGGCTGTAGGTCTTTTGGGTTTGTAAAGGTCGCATTCCTTGTAAACTGCAGCTTGTTGGATTAGTTGATTAGGGTGCGCGGCGGCATTTGAAAAGAACTTTACTGCTAGAGAGCACAGGAATGAGGAGATGTGTGGTATACGATGAATATGTGTATTTCTGATAAACCATGGAGCATCTAGTATCATTTGCAAGCATTTGTTTTGCGCTCGTTGCAATTTTAGTATGTTGACTTTGGAGGTATGGTTCCAAGCTGGAGAGGCGTAGGTAATTATAGGACGAATCACCATCTGATAGAGTAATAGTTTGTTCCTTGCGTCTAATTTGCTGCGTCGATTAATGAAGGGATAGAAGTGAGCGATAGTTTTGGATACTTTCGCACAGATGTACCTGATATGATCACTGAAACAATCTTTTGTCTAGTAGCAACCCGAGATATTTGGTTTCTGTTTGCCATGGGATTTTGGTACCAAACAGATGAATGTCCTCTTTGGGAGATGCTAGCCTTCTGGTGAAGAGCATGGCTACACGTTTTTGAGGGTTTACCTGTAGTCACAAGTCTGAGAATCATTTTTCTAACCTTGAGTTGCTGTCCTGAAGTTTTTTTATTACAAGGGGAGGACGAAGTGATTTAGCTAATACTGCAGTGTCGTCTGCGTATAAAACCGCGATGGACGCCATTGGGTTCTATGGGATATCTGCCATGTAGACTGAGAATAAAAGCGGGGCCAGTTAAGATCCTTGTCTAACTCCAGCCAAAATTCTACGATGAGTAGAGTTTTTCCGTTAATTGTGACCTACATTTTTCTATCGGTAAGGCATGTGATTGGTTAAACGTATTATATTCATTGATATGTTGGCTCTAATGAGGTTGTATAGGATACCATAGTGCCGAATTTTATCAGAAGCCTTCGCAATGTCAAGGAATACAGCACCGCTGTGTTGCTTCCAATTGTATCGCATAGTAATATACTCTCCTAAAAGATGAATCTGTTGGGTGGTATTCTGATTCCGACGAAAACCGAATTGTTCACATTGTATGATATTTAATCTGTCTATTGATTCTTGAAGTCTGGAGAGTAATTTTTTTGGCAATTTTACATAGATTGGATAACAGGCTGATGGGGCAATAATTCTTAGGCAAATGTGGATCTTTACCCAGCTTGTGAACTGGTGTAATATCAGCAATTTTCCAGGAAAGAAAGAAATATTGTATTCTTAAGTTTACATTCATGGCGATGATGACAAGATGCACGATAGCTTTGCGCGGTAGCAATTTGATGATTTTGTTTGTGATGCCATCCGGACTTGGAGCTTTTTTTTTTTGTTGTTGTTGAGATACTTGATGATTAATTAATATTTAATAATTATGTTAAATATTTCTGCTGGTGAAGCAGGGTTAAGCAGATTTGAATTATTGTTAGGTTGTTTTCATGTGCGTCGAACATGACGATGCACCTTGTAAACATGACTGATGTTTAAATTTTCGTATGCAGGACTGCACGGTTTTTCCAAATTAATTGCTATAGCTTCTGCTTTTTCAGCATTAGTGTGTGCGAAACCCTGATTTGATTGAATGGGGGGGGATTTGTGTTTATTTATTTTTCTGAGATTTTTTAGAAATTTCTAAATAGCATGAACTTCAGGACTAAGAGATGACAATTCATTTCCTCCATTGCTGGTTTCTGTGATTTTTGAGCGCTTCTCTGACTGAACTGTTCAATTTATTGAGGAGGTTTTTTTTTTATCTTGTGGGCACGTGTGCTATGATATCTTTTCCTGGCTTTGTTCTCTCTAATTTTGGCCATAATATCTTCTGGATGACGGTTACGCTTGTCAATAGTTGTAGTGTTCGTGACAGCTGCTGCTAGTGCTTTGTTGATTTGATTAGTGAGGTTTCTATTTTGTTTTTTCAATCTCGTCCTTTGATTTTATGTTGGGTACAGGGCCAATGATTTACTTAAATCTTGAAGCATGGTAGCTAGAAAGGCAGTAATAACCGCAGTCAGGTTAGGATGTGTTTGATCCTGGCATGTTGCTTTCTTGGGGCCTGCCGCTTCGGCATACGTTTATTTATTTATTTGATGTGTATCTTCTTGATTTTTTGATATTGCTTGAGTCTGAGGAAATTCTACTTTCTTTAATTGCGTGCGAGGTTGAGAGGAAGTTCGATTATTTCTTACCGCCAATTTATTTTTTAGGCAGAAGCTACAACCTTTGTAATTTGCAGGATGAGGGCCGTTGTAGTTGACACATCTGGCCGGTATGGTTCTAGGCTTCGCAAAGGTGTTAGTAGCGTGGGTTTCTCCACATTTCAAACACCCGTAGTCAGCTGTACATAGTTTTTGCGCATGGACATATTTCTGACATCTATGGCACTGCCCTGCTGATATTCTTTTTCTTAAAGGTTCAGGCGTTTATCCTGAGCCCGCAGATCGATATTAATTCATAAATATTTTTATAGGAGTTGTGAATTTCCAACAAGCTCTAAACATTCTGCTCGCTTTGATCGTAGGCAAACTGTGATAGCTGAGATCCGTCGCTATCTCCTCAGTGGTGAGTCCTCAGTAACCCCTCTCAGTATGACCTTTCGGCTGTTTTCAGAGCTGAGGGAGAATGTGTGGTATTGTACATAGAGGTTATCCATTACTTTGCTTAGGTGACGATAGACTGCAGTGAGCTGAATCTCTATGCCCATGCGTAGGCAATGTTTTGATCCTTCATAATTGCTATAATCGACATCCATTTGCTTTTGTCTCGTGGGATGATTGGAGGCACTTTCTCTTTGAAGTATCTGTATTAGGAGTGTCATCATCCATTTTATCATCTCTGCGTACCTCTTCAGTTCTGCGTGTTTTACGCCCATGTACTTCTTGGAATTATTTAAGTGTTGAAACTACTAAGACTATCATTCCCCCCCCCCTGCTCCCATGTCATCACCTTCAGGGTCACTACTTGTCACTGAATATATGTTTAAGTAATCTGGCCACTCGACTTCAAATTTCTTTAATAGTTTTTTTTAAGCAGATCGAGTGCTAGTTTTTTGTCCAACTTTTAGATTAAGTCGTCTGTATCAAGATTTTCCATAATTTAAATAAACTTCTTACCTGTTGAACAGCTACTACTTTTTACAAACACCGAAGTAAAAATCGAGTCACTTACAGAACATAAATTTAACTATTTCACCTAATAAATTCATGATCACTCGTTATATATCAAAAACAAAAACTCCAAATCGAAACTAAGGCACATATTGCGACGACTTTTCTAAAAAGCAAAACAAAATGAATTTAATGGGTTTTTTTGGCTAGATGGCTCTCTCAAGCAAGAATGCGTTTCATATCCTCGTTATCTGTAGAGGACAATGTAAGGATAGGATGTTATTGAGCTATGAGCTCTGATCATGGCAGGAGGGTAACAGGAATAGCCGAGCCTCAGAACTTCATTGGCTACTGCAGGGTTTCCCAAATGGTGGGTCACGACTCGGCACCGGGTCACGGAAGCTAAATGCCGGGTCGCCGATTTGAAAGTCGAACCGGATTTAATAATAAAGTTATCATCTTCTCCTCCAAACCTGAAGTTTCTAGTTTACAAACAACAGCATCACACTTCTCATTAATAAATTACTTGCCTTTAGTTTAATTTCTTTATATTTGTGTAAGAGTAAATGCTTCTTTATAATAATAACAATAAATGAAAACTCTATGAACATTCAAATGTGTTTTATTTTACCTATTGGCCATAAAAATTTTAGTGGGTTACGAAGATAAAGTATTAAAATAGCCGTGTCATGGGGGGAAAAAAATTGGGAAACCTTGGGCTGCAGCATTGCCTTCCATTACTCTCCCCGGGTGCCCATTTTAGCCGCCGCATACGATATGCATGGGCTGCAGTAGAGCAATTCTTACCGCGGCCACCACACAGAGAATGTTACTACTTAAATAAAAGTATGTGAGCTATATTTTGGTGTTTTATATTTTAGCAATATTTATAGTTAATAATTATAGAAAATATATTTGTTAAAGCAGTATCTTATTTTATTATTTAATTAAGGGGATATTGAATCCCACATTGTTTTAAAACCGAATAAGAAACTCAAGGATCGGAATCGAAGAGGTTCATGCCGAATATAGTAACTATAAACGTATCGGTGACTACTAGCGTGAGCTAAAGTACGTAGTTCAAGTACGTAGTACAAACTAGGGCAACTCGTTGCAAAGGTGGAGAAAGTTCTGATCACTATTCTTAGTATTTTCCATAATGTAAAACCCATCTCCTAGGAGATATATGATGTTATACATTATGGTGGGAGGTCACTACCCAGACCGGTTTCGATCTTTATTGAGATCTCATCAGTGAGTAGCAGACCAAAGTATAATACTAAGGGTATAGCGAACAGAACTTATATACTCTGCTACACGAGTTGTTAAAAAGGTGCACCCATAAATTATTATTTAAAATAAAGAGCCAATAGGGCTTCTCACTGATGAGATCTCAATAAAGATCGAAACCGGTGTGGGTAGGGACCTCCCACCATAATGTATAACATCATATATCTCCTAGGAGATGGGATTTACATTATGGAAAATACTAAGAATAGCGAGCAGAACTTTCTCCACCTTTGCAACGAGTTGCCCTAGTTTGTACTACGTACTTGAACTACGTGCTTTAGCTCACGCTAGTAGTCGCCGATACGTTTCTAGTTACTATATTCGGCATGAAACTCTTCGATTCCGATCCTTGAGTTTCTTATTCGGTTTTAAAACAATGTGGGATTTAATATCCCCTTAATTAAATAATGTTTTACATCGCCGAAATGAAGCCTATTGGTTCTTTATTTTAAATAATAATCTTATTTTATATTTTTATATAAATAATATTTTAGAATATTTTCTGTTTATTATTGATATCTAATCTGTATAAATCGTGAACTTATTTCTCTGGGACAAGATGGCTCTCTCAAGTAATATATATGTTTTGCATCATTACAGCGTTTATGTTCTTAGCAGTTACGTTTCTCAAGAAGTGTTGTGAAATAGAAAATTCGGTACAAATAAGCGAAGGGAAAGTATAGTTTTCTAGCAATGCGGGCTGGAAATACAGCATCGTAACCATTTAGGATGGTCTTGCTCATATAAATCAATAGAGCTTAGTTCGCGGGCCATCTTCTATCATCGATCGCCAGAGGCAGCAATAGAGTCTTCCTGGCCTACTGATTGCAGAAGCTGTCATTACTAATGCCTAACATAAATCAACGAAGAAGGAAAAGCAATAAAATGTTTCCCAGCTCACTGAATTTGAGTTCCTGCTATTCCGCTATAGAATATTTTAAGTCCTGACTATTCCCATAAGGGTTTAATTATGAGATTACTTTTGCGAGGACGAGTCTTATAGCTACAATTAGCTCATATATTTGTCGAGCTTAAATGTGCTTATGGGAACAGGAAGTTTATTGCACTTTTAATTTCAAACTGCTCAACTTTTCCTTCGGTTCAGATTAATCTTAAACAAATCCAATCCTTCAGGGTGCTTTAAAACTGCATACGTCTTCTACGCAAGAGAAAGGGATTCACACTAATGCTGGAATATATTTTGAAATTGATTTTAAAGTACACTTTTTCAAACAAAGAATGCTCTAATATTTAATCAATTTCGACTCGACTCTTTTTCTTTTTGGTTTGAAGCGACCTGAGGACGTTTGTTGGATATTAAAGGCATGTAAGCCTTGCAGTAACTTCAGTCGTCAGTTTAGAATCACTTAATCCTACTTTATAAATATGGCTGCGATCATTACTTTTCATTAAGTCCGCTACTAGATGTCACTACTGTATTACAAATTTTTGTAGGAAAAAGTTTAATATATTTTGGATTATATAGCATGCGTATGTTGTACAGTGATTTTCATTACAAAGTGTAAACTATTAACTGCAAAAAAGGGCTTACTCTGGAATACCAATCATGACCCCCCCCCCCTTGGTTAGCAACTTATTTTGGAAGGGCATATTTCATTTACAGCCAAAATTGAATGGAAAGCAAATAAATACCAGTTCTAACTTTCCTGTAAGAGTATCTCATTGGATTTTTTTATATTTTTCAGTAAATTCCTGTAGTGAAAATTGGCTTTTGTATCCACAAATTTATATTTCTCTTTCCGAATACAAACAAGTATATTCAGATACATTGGACATTAATAATGGCACTACTAACATACTTCAATAGCTCAGTTGGTTTTACCGGAGTCCTTCTCTGGTGGGGAAGATCAGTGTTGGAAGGACCTTTTCCAGTCAAAGGTGAGTATGCAGACCTCATAGAAAAAAAAATGAACGAAAGTTAGTTGAAAGGTTCACTCTTGTTTCTGCACCTTCCAAAAGGAGCTTAAAAGCAATTTTGAAGCATTACAATAACGATAGGCCTACTAGACCCTCCTCTCTCTCTCTCTCTCTCTCTCTCTCTCTCTCTCTCTCTCTCTCTCTCTCTCTCTCTCTCTCTCTCTCTCTCTATCTCATGTACTACTAGATTGCTGTCTCATAAGGAATGAGGAATAAAACAAGCGTAACTCTGGGCTGTGTTCTAATACCTGCTCTCTTTCTCTCACATACGTAAATGACATTGTCTCACTCACCACTAATCCTATCCACAACTTTGTTGACGATAGTATACTCGATTCATGCTATTCATCGACAAACCTTGCAGTGGGCTCAGACATCCCAACCATCAAGACTCTATTCAACCAGTGGCTTTAAACATTGATTTTCAAGCCATCGTTTAATGGGACAAAGGTATCCTGGTCACCTTCAATGCTACCAAAATGCACTCATCGTTTTATCCTTATTATTTCTTCAACTACTTTGGTACATCTTTTGTTGATGTACCAAACTAAGGTTTGGTACATCAACTAAGGGTTGGAAAATGGATGGGGATTTTGGTTTGGATAAGAAATGGGAGCCTTCATGCCGGTGACGATAATTTCTCTTACTCGCTCAGAACAGATGTTTGGATCGGTAGAGCAGAAGCAATAGTCTTATAATGGAAAGGAATGGTAGAGGTTCCTGTAAACTTTTATATGTTGCAGGAAGAATGCCTGAAAATACCTCATTTATAGTATTACAAATGGTAAAAACGATATCTAGAATAATTGGTGAAAATGTTAATCGGGATATAATTAGAAATCCTATTAACTAAGACTTATTACACTGAAATTAATGTTGTCACAGACTTGTTTCAGAATAGTATATTTTTTGAGAGCATGCTTATTATTAAAATAATATGGACCATCCTCATGTAGCTTTACGAAAATTGAGAGGATAGGGTAGGTTGCTGGTTGCTAGATGTATACCCTGCATGGAACAAAGTCAACGAACATCATAGTGTAAGGAATAAACAGCCATGGTGCCCACCTTAATAAGATGTAGGACCACCTTTCGCTGCGATGCTGCAGCCATCCTACAGAGCATACTTCCCACAAGCGTACGATAGTGATCAATGGGAATTTTGGACCATTTTTCCTGTAGGCATGTAATGAGGTCAAGGGCAGATGTACCTTGACCTCATTCAGGGGAAGATCAAGGGCAGATGTCCCTTGACCTCACCCGATGCTCTAGTTCATCACATAGATGTTCAATAGGGTTGAAATCAGGACCATGTGGAGGCTAGTCAAGTGTAGTGACGTTCGTGACCGCAAACCACGCAATTAGCATCCTATAAGAGAGAGACAATTGTTAGCTCCGTAGAAATGCCACAAAGTGGAAAGCACGGCATTGTCCAAAATGTTCAGATACCTTTCGGAGTTCAAGTTCGTAGCACCACAAACAGAGATCCGAGACCAAACCAGGAATAAGAGAACCATACCATCATCATCGCACCGTCGCCTCCGAATTTTACAGTTGGGGTTATGCACTCTGGCAAGAGACTTTCACTGAGATTTCGCTATACTCCACTCGTCCATCTGCTCGGTAGAGGCTGGAGGGTGTTCGTTGCTCCATAATACAGCTTTCCAAGCTTCCATATTCCACTGTACGCCCTTTCTGCACCACTGAAGACGATGCTCCATGTTATTTCGGGTAATCTGGGGATTGCATATTGTAATCGTACCATGGGACCCATCTTATAAGCCCCAGTTCTGAATGTTTTGGTGGAGATTCGTGTTCCAGTCAATGCACAGAACTCCGCATTCAACATGTCCGCATGTCGGCCGACGAATAGCGGTTTTTCTTTTTACATGTTATTCTTCGTAGCACCCTATGGTCACGTTCGGTGAGTGGGGTAATTCGTACACTGCGGATAACACTTGCAGTTGACTGTCTGCGCTTCCATCTCCGTATAGTATTAGTGATTATCGATTTTTGAAGGGTTTCCTGGACTGTAATAAAATGAATATCATACAGAACCGGACGATTGATCTGAAGTGGCCCAATTTGTCAATAATTTGCAGAAGACGGGCCTACAACATGGCATCCTATCACAACTTCTCTTTGAAACTCCGTGAGTTCCCTTCTCGTAGTCATTCATCGGACACAGTCGCACTGACTTGGGAGCATCACATTCCTCCAGTTTTTACATGCTAAAAATACATGATTCGTTACAAGGCACCTTTGCCATGGGGATATCCGTTCACTTTTTTCCAAGCAGTGTTCCAAGACTGGAGGAGACAGGTTGGCTGCTAATTTCTGAAAATAAGTTTGGCCTCTTCTATTTGAGAAATAAATAACTATATAGGAAAGAATAAGTAGATGATGGGTTGTGTGTTTGGGTGTGTGTGTTGAACGGATTGGTAATTTGATTTCGAAAAATGATTCCACCAGTGCAGACACGATGAACAAAAGGTGTTTATGAAGAAGGGAATTTACCTTGAAGTAAACTAAAATCCAATTTCTGTCCCTTATTTATTAATTATTATTATTATTATTATTATTATTATTATTATTATTATTATTATTATTAGCTAGGTAGCTAGGTAGGGTATAAATGCCTCGCCTACTCCCTATAAGGGAATAAAATGGCGTTAGCTGATTATTATTATTATTATTTTGTAATCTTATCAATCCGGATACTTTTTAGACGAACCTCATTTTGCTATTATTCTAATTAAATAACTTAAGAGTTACATGCACGCTATTTCATTAAATAGAGATTCACAACTAGCGTTAAAATAACGTATTTTAAAGTTTTTTGAACCTCCTGATCAGAGAATTTTAAAATGCCTTTAAAATAGCGTACTAGATTTGAAATAATAACATTGGTTATTGCGATAGGGCAGACATTGTTTGGAACTGTTTATAAATCTACAATGTTCATATGATTTGAGTTAATAACATTCGCGTAAGCATTTGAAATAAATTCGGTAAATACGTGAAGAAGATAAAAGCTTTGTAGTTGATCTCGTTATCACTAGTAATGTAATTGTGGCAGTGTTCATTTTTGAAATTGGTATGCGTCACTTCAAGAAGGTTCGAAAGGCTTTTTTTTATTCTTACTTCATCAGATATCTGTGAATCGTGAAAATATTTCAAACTGGGTTTTCTAATGGATAAATATTCTAATTTAATCCCTTTCCTTATATAATCTCGCCTATCTCTCTACTTTTTTTTTTAATATGCGTATAAACTCCTTTTGGGTTGAGCAATATTAACAGCGAGCAGATCACACTAATTCGCTTCTCTGTTATTGCCATGGACGCTTCTGCAATATTGAAGAGCAGCGATGTCTAAAGAGAAACCTCCCATCGTCTAAGAAGGAATATAATCCTGTGTTCTTTTGTTACAGACCAACTTTAAGTAGAAATGTTTTGCTCTAAAAAAATTACAAAGAGCGACTTTTACTGTTTCTTTAATTAAAGTCACATGGGATTATCAGATAAGATCAAAGATGTTTGATCAGCGAATCTGTGGAAAGGATTTGTGTAAAGTTTTATAAAAACGCATTGACGATACAGAAGTTGTATTCAGATAAAATGTTTGCATGTTTTTCTTTCTTCCGAATTCGAATCATTTTAGTCAAATGATACAAGTATGAGTACATTAACTATTTAACTATTTAAATAAGTTAATTTGGATTACTTATGTGACTGGATTTCTATATATTTAACCTCCATCGCCATGTTAAGATTTTTTTCTGATAAGATCAATTTTGTGGTTTTGTGTCTTAATATCAAATTCTTTTATTTTCCATACGGGGCAGAGACTCTTTCATTTCTACGTTTTAGGAAATCGGTAACCAGCTGGTCAGCGCCGAAGTAGATTGCATTCACACGGCGTGCTAGATAGGAAGCAATGTTATTAACTTTGGCTAACATATATTTGCAAATAGACGTGCATATTCCGATCGATTTTTTGGAGTTTTGAAATTCGAAATATCCCTACTTACCAACACCAAAAAACGGCCATCAAATCGGCAGAAAAAGGCTAAAAGTTCCTGTAGTTGGTGATTGTAACTGAAACAGTAACATGTAAGATTCTTTTTCTACCTAACATTGTTATTAATAAATAAATGTCAGTTATGCAGCATTTTGTTTAACAATATTACTTTTAAAATTCATTTTATGTTATTCAATACACAGAGTAGGTGAATTTTTCTTTGATTTGCTTATATGCATTCGTGTTCTTGTAAAGCAGGATAACCTTCAATTCAAATGTTGTAATTTCGTTAGAAGTTTAACCTCGTTCGTTTATAATTCGCATGAAGCAAATTATTTTCTTAAATTTCGTCATGTTCACATGTTACTATCTATTTTTATTTGGCCAGAGAGCAGATAGGTGACACTAAGTTATGTTAGGAGTTTTGTTCACTGCACTTTGGAAGATTACTCGAGCAAGCAATAATAGATAAAAAGGAGCAACTGTGTCTGTTATTTGAACAGAGCTAAAGCTATTGGATGTTAAAAGCGAGTGCAGAAACCACATGGGGGAAATGCTAGTGAAGATATATTGATCTTGAAGTCATACTAAAATAGATATTCTCAGATATTGATTGCCACTACGGTGTAGCAGCAAGTCAACAAAATGGTTTATGACTTATGAAAACTAGACTAGTGTATAATGTGTATCTCACCCAGATTGACTAAAATCAAGAAAATGGATTAGAAATAACAATACAATCGTACTTGGCAAGATTTTAAATTGACGAGAACGGAAAATCTCAGTTGTAGTGCATTTACTCTGAACTCGTTCTTGGGAAAGTAATTTTAATCAAGTAGAAGCTTTTTATTAAAAATAGAAATGATTCAGTGATGAGATCGAATGCGTATAAATGTTGAATGGATTTTCAGTATGAATATTAAAAATATATAAAAAATATGTCCTACCATTTCTTCTGCTCCACCACGAGATGTAAGTGATACACTAGACAGACCGATAAAACGGTAATGCCCTGCTCCTTGGATATCAGTGCGAATGCTGAACAGATTATACTTATGACAAGCCATTTCTTCTGTTGCATTTCGTCTGTGTAGGATCTGTAAGAAAACGGAACTTTTTAAGATTATAAGTAAAAAACAAAATTGCGTGAAATTTTTTCTTTCAACTATAATTTAATAATTTCGCAGCAAATGCGATAAATTGAACAAATTTATACCGAATTGCTGAGCTAACAGACAGGAAATTAATGCGTTATTTGATTTAGTCGCTTATTAACAGTAATTCACATAATTTTGTTTTAATGATATCTAACGTGTAGTTCGAGCCTCCTTAGCTAAGATGGTTTAGACGAGTCTTTTGTTGGAAAGAACTGAGTTCGAGTCCCGTCTATGATATGAGGAACCTTTATCAGGTGTTTTAAATCTGGTGAGTTAGCTGGTTTCATACGGGGATGGAGGATTTTATCGACAATCTTGGGTTTTTTGTTCCTCAAAGCAGACAAACCAGTCCCGTGAACACACATATTTACATATGTGTGTTCACGGGACTGGTTCTTCACTCATCTTTCTACTGAACATTATGGATCTCTGATAGAGATCCATAATGTACAGCTATGGATCTATCCTCCATAATAGTCAAGCTTCTGGATAAAGATGACATTTGACGGCATAGGAACGTATAGTTGCATTTTATTTTGATTTTCATATCTTCTGTAAATATCAAACAATCTTCGACGAGATTGAATGAATTATTAAGACAAAGATACGATGAGTAAGGAACAAAACTAAGGAACGGAAACTGTGCTAAAACATGCAGACTTTTTACTGCTCAAGAGTACCACACAGCGCCGACTCAATCTCGTATCGGCGCTGCAGTTTCTGACAAACGGTCCTAACCACACTCAAGTCAAATATTATGACTTCCTCCCATTATTCCACAAACGACCATTCCATCCTGCCAGGAGGTACTCGTTGCACAGTATAAACTTGAATATATGAGGGTGTAAGAGTGTGACGTACTGTTCACAAGTTGTTGATCGATATGGGCAAGGGACATGATCTGCTGAACTTGAAAACGGCATAATTTTAGGGAATCAGGTCGAAGAGTTGCAGTATCCAGAAAACTCCCAATATCATAGGCTGTCCCCAGAGTGCTGTAGATAAGGTGTTCGACTGAAAAGATAGTGGACAAAGCAGCAGTTGCCGGACCAACGGTAGGGGCCCACGTCTCATCGATGATCGTGGTGAACACAGGTTGTTCCACTCTATACAAGCTCATAGGCTAAAAATTATTGAAAAATCGACCATGGAATTTAACCAGGGTACGGGTGGTGGTGGTGGTGTTTCTCAGTCCTTAATCCAACACAGCATCCCTCGTATGCACCTAAACAGGCAATCAGTTATGTTACACATACTTACGTCGACGACTACGTTTACAGTTTACTCCTAAGCGACATCATTAAACCAATGAAGGCTGGAAAAAAGTTACCTTTTTGGATACATAATGTGTCCAGACACACCGTATGGATGGCAGGTGGACAGTTAGGCCAAAACCCAAGGAGAGAAATCATATTAATGTCATGGTCTAACAGAAACGGGTAAGTGATGACAGTAGTACTCGTATGTTATGGGGACGGAATGTTTTCCTGAGAATCCCATGGAGTTCTGGTATGCGTAGAACGTAACTATGAATGCTCCAAAGTACCTATCCAACGTGTGGTTGATCAAGTATACTCTACGTCCCTTCATGGTGACGGTCTTCCCAGATGGCAGTGTGCTCGACAGGATAATGCACTGTTTCACGTTGCTTGTCTCGTTCAACAGTGACTCGCTGAATACGCCAACGATTTTCCAGATTGTTACCATACATCTCTGGGATTATGTGGATGAAACCCATCCCAAACACTTGTAGATACTTCTGGATGCAATTCTAAAAAAGTACACAGCATATTTACAACAACTGCAAGATATACAGTTACAGTTTATGCTATATTACGTAGTGGCAGTTCTGGTAGCAAGATGGGAGACCTATGAACAATCAGGACGGTGGATATAATATTTTAAATAGTGTATAACAACCCATTAAGCGCTAAATAAAATTAGCTCTATGCGAATAAGTTTCCATTGCCATCTAGTAATTTGAAAACATTTCCAGTGGAAAATTAGCATAACTAGAGATAGCTTTCAGTAGTTCTGTAGGATTTTGATTTAGAAAGTTTTGATTCTGAACGATCTACAACAATGAAAAATGCGGATATTTTGTTGGGATTTTCCTGTTAACTATGCGAATAATTCAAAATAGAAAATTAATTCACTGATATTATTTGCATTTGTAGAATGGGAGCGAAGTACAGGCTGATTTGTTTGACGTATTCTGCGGAAACATTTTATTAGAAACACATTTACAAAAGAAAAGAAAAGCTTATTCAGTCCTGGAATACTTTCAGCATTCAAAATCTTTGGAACATCTTGTTGATTTTAGAGAGAGAGAGAGAGAGAATTAACCAAATATAAAGGCATTGAAGATGGTTAAAGATGTAGTGCCATTATATATCTTGCCATGTTAGGGTGAGCAAAGTTGTCGTTGACTTAAGATAACGGAAGACAGGAGGAGGGTCTGCTTCTATGAAAGGTGTGACGGTGGAAGTGATAAATGATAGGAAGCTTCCAGTCTGACAATATTAATGATGTGGATCTTCAAAGCTGACGTCACAAATACTGCTGGGTTACTGAAAGAGTAGCCGGAATAATTAAAAAAGTGAACACGTTCTAGTGGGCATAATTACGACCTTTGTCGTGGGCAGTATGTCAACGACTAAAAGTATACTTTATTCTGTCATGTAATTGGATGATTCTCACACGAGGGGTTGAATTTAATCTGTTTAAATAAAGATGTTTACTTGCCCTTATTGACTTAAAAACTTTGAGATTTTGACTAAACACATTTTTGACACAGGAAAAGCAATTAGGTATGAGAAGTTAGGGAGCTTATGTTTACCAGAATTGGTTCTTTCTGGTGACGTAGTTGAAATCGTTATTCAGAGAGAGAGATAGAGAGAGAGAGAGAGAGAGTATCGCTCAGAAGCAATTTCATCATCATGGAAAGATGAGTTGTTCATTAAAGTCCAAACTAATTTCCAATTGATAAGTTAAATTAGTTTGAAATTAGCACTTCGTTTGAATATCATTTCTATTTTTAGTACTCTTATCGGAAAAGATCCTTAAATGAATATTCAGAGTTACTGTTGCTGTGGAGTCCTCTAAGAAAAATACGGATTTTAATCCCTCTAGGACGTCAAGACAACAAGGATTTTTTAATAAAGGCAGTCTTACACCAATGCATCAGGATTTTATCACCAGAAAATTCAGGTATTCCTCTTGCAAAATAAACAAATCGGCCAGGAAAAAAAATTATTCTGAGAGGCTTAGTAAAATATGGGATAGGATCAACTGTCCTTGGCACTGGGCCTAATGAACAGAGGACGACAGATAAGACAAGGGTGTTTAAATAACACAGTCGAAGAAAGTGTCCTTGATCTTCGCCAACAGTCTGTCAGGTTAACAGCACGAGAGACTTTCATTTTCTCCATTCTTTAATTCATACATTTGAAATTCAGGATAAATATCAGTAATCATTATTGTTGATCCAGAACGTAAAATTTTTCACCAAATATTGCCGATTAAGAATGCATTATTATTAATGTCCTGTCAGCAATTTTTTTCCAAATTAGTCACTTATCACCACTCCAGTATTATCAGATCTTATATTTCACTCTTTAATAGTATTTCTTACTGAATCAATCCATCTAGATCTTAATCTTCCTTTGGGTCTTTTTTCCTGTCATCCTGGCATCAAGCACCAGTCATTCCTTTCAAATTTTGTTTACGTGATTATACAACCTGTGATTAGCTCTGCTCGTACATTTGTAACTGCTAGCAATCTCAAGATCCTTCCTTCATGATATCCTCAGTTTCAATATGATTCTGCCATTAATGCCATCTTTCTCAAACTTTCTCAAAGTGTATATATATTTCTTATCTTTGATCAAATGTTTTATTTCTAACCTATCTCTCAGATTCAGAAGTTTTGATAATAAATTATTTTGATAATTTATTATCAAAATAATAATAAATTACATTCGTTAAGTAATGCAAAAAAGCCAATTATATCCATGGAGTTTGCATTCGTATCAGCATCAAACAAAAACATTATTTTCAAATATATAAAGACAATTTTAATAAGCGATATTTCTAAATATACTTCTTGATGAAATACATTTTTTGTTTTATTATAAATATTTTTGAAATAAGTAATATCGTCAGGTTTACACTAAGATGTTATTAAAATCGAAATTTGAGTTCTTTTAGACGATTTCGAAAACAAAATTCCGTGGGTCACAAAACTCCACATTTTCCGCTCTCCTAATACAATCAATTACAAGTGAATGGAACGAAATGAAGAAAAATAAAAGGGGAAAATGTGATTTAATTATAAATACCTCGAATTATATCAGCATGAAAGTAAATGTGATTACTCAATTAACATGAAAGTAAACTGTTTGTGTCATGATTTTTGTGGGTACTTCCTGGTTTTTATTTAAATCAGCCATTTGTTTATATGCATGATATTTCTTTGATATTTGTTTCGATTAATCTTAAGTCGACAAAATAATTCTGAACCGGATATTTCATTTCGCAAACTTCATTTCAGAAAGGGCATAAAAGTGTGTACAGTCTAAGTAAACATAACAAAGACAGACACGAATGCTGATGTGATTACGAATTCATATTATTATTTATAAGTATGCAAGTACATAATAAACCAATGCACATAGTTAATTAAGCATAATAATTAGCACAAGGAATGTCTTAATTTTGCTAATTATGGTAAATCTCTACGGAGTGTGAAATCTAACATGAGTCCTGTTAGCACATTTTTATGAATTCATTTACAAATATTAATCACATTAGAAGTATGGGTTCTACACTCTGATTATAACAAAGAAGGAAATTTTTAAAGGTTCCAACACTAAATATTTCCGGTTCTCATTTTGTTTTTATAAAAAAAGGATGAGAACCGGAAATACCTTCTTTTATAAAAAGGTATTTCAGGTTTTCCCTTTTATAAAAAGTTATTCCCTTTATATATATATATATATATATATATATATATAAATATAAAATGAAATCTTTTTTTATAAAAAGGGATGATAACTAGTTAGCTTAGCTCTTTTTAGGAAAGAGCTATGTTCTTTTCCGAAACTTTTTTTTTTCGGAGAAATAAGAACACTGTCCTGTAATACATTTATTTGGCACGAGATTCTGGATATGGAGAGGGATGAGTCTTTTCACTTTCCACTTTAAAACTTGGTTAAGATCAGGTTAATGGTCAATCAATAAATTCCTCAACATCTTGAACAGCTATTAAGAGATGTAATGTTTCATATATTTATAGATTACTAGATTTGAAAGATTAATGTATTAGTGTTGTTTTTGTTGTTTACTGTTGCGATTATTTACGCATATGTGAACAAACATTTTCCTACGTAGATACAGCTTTATTAAATAAAATTTTAGTTCTTTCCTTTCTTTTTAAAGACATTTATTGCTTAATGTTTGGATTGCCATTAAATATTTTATTAACAGATTTTCTGATGTCTATTATAATAACATATAAAGTCTTAAATAATATGTATTATTTTGAATGTTTAAAATGGTAATTCCGAATAGATGGAAAATTACAAATATGAGAAAAACATCTTATAAAGACTGTAGGAATATTTTTAAATATTTATCATATTGAACGGAGTCCCCAAAGTAGTTTCCATTCAAGCCTTTCTGTTAATGGAAATTTCTTATTTCTCGGCATATTAGCAAATATTTATTTAAGGGCTTTTGTTGTTAGATTTATTGCTTTTATTTCAAAACTATCTATCTAATTATCAAAACTTGAATTTTTAATCGAATTCATGTTCTCGTCAATGTATTGACATTTATAGAGGGAATACATTTCACATCGTAATGATATTCCAATAGGAAATGACTTAAACGTTTAAAACAAACTTAATAGATTTCAGTGAAATTCGATAGATGGCAGCACCGACAAAATATTTAGTTTAAACGATGCTGACTGTGCTTATTATTATGGAATTTGATTTACAGCCACAAAAGAAATTATACAATTCCCATTGCAATGAAATTCTACTTAAAAACAATTTATTTGTGTTTTTCTGATTTTTATGCTGAAATACCAAGTACGTATTTAGCATTTTATATGTTATCGTTGTAGTTTTCATTACTTGTTAAGTTATTTGAGTAGAAAGAATCATTACGTTTGAACAAACAGCGGGCACGCAAATTGCAGCGTGCAGATGCTACGTTACTAGTGGTGGCAGCGATATCCTGAAGTAATTGAATTCTTTTCTGACACTCACGTAGTGAAATGTTGGTATAAGTGGAGGCATTTGTGGTTTAAATTGGGGCAACGAAACATGGTCGTTCCACACAAAGAGAAAGTAACACAGAAAATTTCGAATTGTAATTGAAGTTCAACACAGTTTATTTATTTTAAATATTTCTCGAATTTACACAAAGAAAGGCAGTGATCGGGAGGAATTCGTAGTCGCTTTGACAGGTTTGCCTGAAGGGTTCTTAGCTGAGAGGAAATTTAAAAGGAGTAAATGCTTATTGTATGATAGCTGCGTAACTTGTCTTTTTTTTTTCTGCATTTGCTGGAATTAAAAACTCATCGAGAGAAAATCACTAAACACTCAGAGATCGCATGCAAAAAACAGGAACGTATAATAATACAAAAACAGAATATATGAGCTCTCTGTCAATTTTAGAAGAAGATGTTAACAATCAAAGAACGACGACATTGAGTTCTGCGTTTTGAAGTGAAAACTTGACTTGGATTTTAAGAAATGTTGGACTGCAGCTGACTCCATGTTCTATTAAACTATCACATTTATAGGGGGAAAAAGGGGAAAAAATTCATGTCATTTCAGTATCTTTTTACACGTCTGACTTCATATAGTTAAGTAATGAATGTAAACGTTAAAATATGCCCACGTATTTGTAATATTGCAGAGTCTTTCTCAGCTGTCTGAAAAAAATAAATTACGCTAGAATAAAAATATAAAAATTGAATTGTAAATTAAAAAAAAAATTGGTGCCGTCTCTGAAGTCAGTGATATTTGTTAACTGGTTAACCAGTTGAATGCGTGCCAAAAATGCGAGACATTTTTTGGCACTTCACCGAAATAATAAATTATTGTTATTTTTTTTTTTTTTTTCAATTCAAAACAATTATCACTGATAAGATTTATATTAAAACTTAACATTTTTTTAAAGAAAAAAACATTTTTCTGAAGCATTTTTGATAAGAAAATAAATAAATATCGAACAAACATAACTAAAGCAAAAAAAAAAAAAGGAATATCCGAACACATTAAATGCAGTGGTTCGCATTACATTGATTTTCGACAAGTATTAATAGCAAAAATCACTAGACTGATACATGATTAATAGCATTTATTGATTACCGAGATTATATCCTCAGAAGTAGTTCGCCTTTGCTTCTACAGAAGACAGTTTAAGTGAATACCGTCGGTCAAACAGGTTAGTGAGCACTTCGTTTGTTGAAAGTGGAACTTTCAACTTGAAGTGTTAATCGTATTCAGACATACATTAATGCAAGTTTTTGTTTAACGAGATTTACAAATAAAAATCGAACACAACATAGAAAATGGATAAAAATTCTCAACACATGTAGAGAATTTTTAAATATATATTTTAAATATATCGTGGGGTTTCAACGTGAAATGGTTTGAATAAATGCCAACATTACAATATTGCTGCATTACTTTGAAGAGAAAATTATTTTACTAGTCTGATTATTCTTAAATAAATGCATCTGTATAACGCAATTTATGAATGTCATATACATTGAATTATTTCTGTATCAAGTAAGATTATCGAATATGTTGGTCTACCATTTAAAGATTTCAGGCAGGTCAGAAATGGAGAACGAATTCATTAGCTGATTTATTTGTTTTCCAGAAAAAGAGCCAGCCTAGTTGGCCGAGTGGTTAGCGTATGTGCTCTCTAGCCAAAAGGCTGCGGGTTCGAATCCCGCCTTGGGCATGGATGTTTGTGGCTGTCTGTGAAAATACCAGTAGTGGTGGTTGGCAGTAGATGACGTTGGTGTAGATGATGAAAGTAGTTGGTTGAATGAGTGGTGGAGACGGAGAGTTGCGGAGCAGGTTCCCTCCCTCGATGACTCTTTGGACTCCCTTGAGGTATCATGTAATAATAATAAATCGAGTTTTCTTGTGTTACAATTCTGCTATCTCCGTATCAGACCACCTACCTCACCTTTAATTGAAATTCCTTTCATATCATATGGAATTCAGATTCGGATCTTTTCGTGTCATTCTGTCGAATATGAATTCCCATCTTCTTTTTTCGTGTTTGGCTGAATGGCCTGTCAGAGAAGCAAAGTAAATTTGCTTCTCTGAAACTTGATTAATGATCCGATAAGGAGGTTAATCCTATCTGCATAGTTTATTATGATTGCGTGTGTTCTTCTGGCTGGTTTGCCTGTTTTGAGGAAAGAAAAAACCCTTCCACCACCACCACCACCACCGTATATGAGACCTGCTAACTTATCTTCACTTGAAAAGCTCCGACAAAGGTTATTCGCGTCCTAAAGGGGATTCGAACCCAGGTAGTTCCAACCCAAGGGGCGCTGTCGAACACCTAAGGAAAAATGGATCTTATATTAAAAAATCAGAGGGGTTATTTGACTAAATAAAGCTGAACAAAATGAATTAACTACTTAACATTTATTTAACAGCATTCCAAGATGGAAAATAAATCGTCTTCCACAACAATCCAAGCAAAGTAAAAGAAGTAAAACAATTTGTAATATTTATAATTTTATAAATATTACAAATCGCAAACTTTATCACATAAGTTTTAAAATGTCGCAGTATTTAAGTGAGCGTACTAGTGGACGGAATTCTAAGGTAAATCGTCAGAAATGAATTCATTATACTCTGTTGTTGATTGCAAGTCCTTTACGCATGAGCACCGATTATCGACATCTTAAAGACTGTTTGCCTTTAAGAGCAAAATTGGAACATTTTCCGAATACCAATAATGAAATGACTTACCTAATGTACGCCAGTAGGGAGGATAAGAAGAATACCGCTGATAGAATTTCCGCTCTGCCAACGATGCTGGAAACCTGTAAGAAAATAAAATATTAATATCTTAGTTAATTCCAGAACTTTTTTTACATGTACTTATATGCAAAGCAAAATAAAGACGTGATGTAGTGAAACAGTTCGACAACTTGTAGAAGTAAAAAAAAAATCTATAGGATGACCTCTTCACCTTATGACCTCAAGTATGGCTTTAGAGCCCGAAGGCTACTTGAATGACGTTTTTTGAGTAACAATAAAAATCTTTTTTTAGTGAAGTATTGTGAATACACGTCCTTTTTATAGATTCTGAAATAAAAAAAAATGTCAAAGAGAAACGACGTATTGCATCCTCTCAGGATCCTTTATAAAGATTCTTAGTGAACAGCAGTTCTGGTCAGGAAGTGAACCAAAGTCGCAAAGCGTTGGTGGACGAACAAGAAGCAATACAATAGGAGACAAGGTAAAAAACCCACGGACAAGCGAACACATGTACGGGCCTTATCTGAGATGGCACAACAACAAAGCGCTCCGGCTGTGTGGGAAGCGCGGGACGATGAACGTAGAGGAAGAGGGAGTTACGGCAGAGTGGAGAATGGACGTCGACCGGAAGTTAGGAAGCAGGTGGCATCAAGGAAGAAAGGAAGTAGCTAACGACACAAACTTATGTACGAGTAAGTATGTTTTATTGAGTTTATGTAGCTTTCATCTCATTCATATGGTGTGTGACGATGAGATGAGGTAAGTTCAGAGCAATATGTTGGTGGGATGCACTGTTCCGCCATTGGAAATGTCGGACGCGGCCATTACGATGTCATTTTTGCTCCGGAGGTTAAGATTTCTTCAAGTACTATAGCGAATGTTATAAAGCCACCAGAAATATAATTTAGGAGTTGTTTTTAGGTGCGTTTTGCAAAATGCGTAGAATCTATTTGATTGCTTTTTGTTCGTAGATATCAGTATTATCACTCATCGTGTACAGATTTTAGTGAAATTTGGTATTTTCGGATCCATACGAAAATGTGTTTGCCCTTAATAATTTTCATTCCGGTCGGACTCATGATAGAGGAAAAATTTGGCAAAAAAAAAAAAAAATCCACATTGATATGATGAAAGTAAGTTCTTGACGGAGTCCTTTCAACACAGCCATTGTTTGACTCTTCCCATTTCTTAGTACAATAATTCACAGTGATAATAACTATTCCTCCATGGCAAGACAAAATTTGGTGAAAGGTGATATTAGAAATCACTATTAAAATTTGTCGGTTGTTTCCTCTTTGAGTAATTTTGCGACTAAATGGTAAGAGTAAGGAGGGGGAAAATATATGCTTACAAATACAAACGCCAAAACACTTCTTGAATCAATTGTCATGATAATGAATGATGAAACTACACAAGTATTCGAATACGAAATAATCCTCGTTTAGGAATATCTACAATTTTTACCAATTTTTCGCTGATAAAAATCATGTGAATTGCATTGTGGTTATAAAACAACATTTCTTGCTGGTCATCTAGCGTTATGGTAGAATATGGATATACTGGCAAGTGTGTGTGTGTGTGTGTGTGTGTTGGTATTTTACTATGACGGTAGCAGATAAAGAAATTCATATCGAAAATGATAAAAACGTGCTGATAGAATGACCTACTTTTCGATGTTTTTTTTTTCTTCTATTATTCATCTAAACTGCTACAATTCTCCTTTAGGATGAAAAGTAGACATTCAAGAGCTGCAGTCTCTTCAAGGGAATGAAGTAAGACGATTGATGGAGACATTTATGAGGGAAATGACTATTTTCAAAGGTTACGAGCGTCGTGAATGAAGGGTTATCATTTCGAAATAGACTTTCTCAACTGGAAGCAAATGAACCATCACTGAGTGCACTGATTAGCCAGGAAGATGTGGACGTAATCATTTGCACACTTGTTATCACCATCCCAAGTCTTTTCTTTTTTTTTTATTTTGTTCTGGGCATGATGTCGTTCAGACAAAAAGTGCAGAAATCTAAAATAAACCATAAATGATATATTTTTCTATACACGCTTTAGCCATGCCTGTTGGGAGGTATGTTTCCGGGTGCAGTTAGCAGTATGTCATTCTGCGAACAGTTTAAAATGTGAACATGGTAAGTGACGAGCTTGCATAAGTGAATGCAGACTTTCAGTTCTGAATGTGTTAATCTTTTGGGAAAGAAAAAGAACGATTGAAAAAATATAAACGATTGAAAATTTTAATAATATAATCTAATTCAATGTTTCACTCATTACATTGATTTCATATCTTTATTCGAATTATAATTTTTTTGAATTATAATTAGATCATAATTCAAAAAGAATATTAAGTGCACATTAAAATTCCCAACTGTACTATTTTTCCATAGCGGAAGTTCTTTGCTCTGTCAAATTAAGGTTAATCAGTTAAACGTTCTTAATATTTGCATGTTTAAATTTCCGTAGTAGCTGTTGCTGTGATTCATGTTGAAGTTCCTGGAACAGAAAACTACGTAGAAATTGGAATGTCAATAAATAAATTACTGACTGAAATGAATTATTTATAAGCCGACGTTTCGCTATCTCAAGCTAGCATTATCAGAGGTACTTTAACGATATACACTCAGCGAAGACAGGAAGCGAAATGACTTGGATAACAAGAACAGTCACGTGCATGGAGGGCGACAGTGGAGCGTTTCGTAGTGATTCCTGTTATTAATGTTGAGAGTAGACAGGAAGGCGCACCAAAAAGTTATGCAAAATCATACCACAAGGTCTTTACCCGAGTTCTGTAGAACTTCTGCCTTTCTTAATATTGTTGTACCTTTGATAATGTCACCGCGATCTTTAAACTCAGGTAGCAGAAGACGCTGAGTCTTTCATCGTAACTTCTTGCACAATGGAAAAGATGGAAGCTTTCGAAGTATGCTGGTGGGCTTTTCTGTGGATTGAAAGGTGGAACTATGCCTAATCTCCTGCAATAGTAGGTTTGAAAAAGTCTTTCTTCTTGCTACTCTGTTTCAGAATCTCATCAATAATCTTCTGTTTTACATACATATTTCATATTCCAGTAAACACCTGCAGGTGCTGTTTCTTCTGCCACTAAAAATCGAATTATTCCTCGTTCTTTGACGATGGTATTCATCGTCCACATATAGTCTGACTGGGACTCGCAGAACGTTTATCACGTTCATATTTATCACTTCCTGTATGAAATAAACATATCATCTAAAGCTGTTTCATTCTCCAAAAAAAGCAAACGGAATGTTTGAAGTCTAACTTTATGACAATCATTGGACAGCCTTTCTTCACTCTTGTGAGCCCATGAATATCGATTAATGCAGATGCATCTGGGACAAAACGAGCGATGACTGCCGCAATCTCGTGAACCTTGAGCTGAACAATGGTATTGTATAGCGTGAATTCGATGGTCTATTTTTCTGAGTTTGGGGGTTAAAAACCTGAATTTTAGGGAGAAAACCTACTTGATTTTGCCAGAGATGGGCTAGCGAGATATCTCTAGTTAATTATGTGTGTGTGTGTGTGTGTGTGTGTGTGTGTGTGTGTGTGTGTGTGTGTGTGTGTGTGTGTGTGTGTGTGTGTGTGTGTGTGTGTGTGTGTGTGTGTGTGTGTGTGTGTGTGTGTGTGTGTGTGTGTGTGTGTGTGTGTGTGTGTGTGCAAAATTAAAAAAAATAACCAATAATATTCTATTATCACCTTTAATCCTCTTTTTAATAGCATTTTGTGATCTTTACATTCAAATGATAATTTTCTTGTTTATCACCAGCGTGGTATACAACAAACGACTAACAAGTGAAGCTGGCCAACAGTAGTGGCCCACAGCTGATCAACAGCACGCCAACATAATTCTTCCCTAGAAAGGGAAGAATTGCGTTTACTCAAAACCCAATTTTTTTAAATAAGAAATCAAATTCAGAATGTTGAATTACAGTGACCGTTTGCATTTATTGAATGCTGTATTCTGGGTAAGTAACTAAGTATCTCATCTAGCGAGATATCTCTAGTTAATTACCAGCTAAATAACTTTCCGGTAAAGGTAAGTAACTAGATATCTCTAGTTACTTATTGGAAACTAGAGGTACCTTCTTATTTAATATTATCTGAATCATTCTTCTTCGGTCCTGGAAAATATTTGAGATGAATCCCTTATTGTCGAAATATAAACGCAGCTCAAATATCGAAGATGGTAAAACTCATTTTATGTTTCATTTCAGGCTCAGTCATTTTTCTCCTGTCAGCAACAAAATTCTTTCGTTTCATTTATTCTATCAAGCATTCTCTTGCTATTTACCGATGCGTGACCTCTAAAACATCGATTAATTTTTGGTGTAATAAATAATCAGTTTACGTCTTTTTAAAAAATGTTTCGTTGTTCTTCTGCCTAACATAAAACATGCAAATTTAAAAAAGAATGAAAGAAAAATGCTAATTGGAAAGAACGAGTCAAGGCTTTGTAAAAAGATGAAAATTCTTTGCTTCCGTAATAAGAATTTTTTTTTTTTTGCTATAAGTTGCGGTTTTTCCTTTTTCCATCGAACATTTCTAGTAGACGAAAAACCTCGTTGTCTTACCGTGTGTCTAATAATCAGTCGGCAACTGCAGAACTCACAAGTCAGTTCTATTTCTAGAAGTCCCTTGAGTGGGTTGCTTGTTGCAAAGGGGGTCACAGACACCTTCCCGCCAGCCTGACGAGACTCGAACGTTATACTGTCATTTGTGGAAATGGCAACACGATTCGAATGTAACCGTCAGGGTAATCTGTTTTTTTCATATATTATTCAAAATTATTGAACAGCAGCAGTGTGTGTGTGTGTCCGTCCGTCCGTCCGTCCGTCCGTTGCTGGTCCAGCGGGCGAATATTTCTTCATGAGTTTTTCTAAGAAAGTCAAATACTACTTAATAAAGCGCATGCTTTTGTCTCTGAAAGTTTTAATAGTCCGTAGTTTGATGTAGTTTGAGGGTAAGTGCTTTATTTATTTCACAGTAGGAAACAAAACCATAAAACTATTTGCGCTATTGTCGGTGTTGAGAACTTTCTGTTGCGCAGTGAGTGCATTTGTTTGCCTAAAGAGGCGCTTTCTTTGTCGAAAATTCCACTAAAATTATCCAATGAAGTCAAGACAAATATTCCCAACAAAGTAGGGCTAGTAAATAGTTCTGATTACCACCTGGAATTCACATAAAGAGCAGTCTGGTTTGCCTTTAAAACTTTCTAAATAGAGCTTGTGAATGAATGCAATTATTCAACGCGACGGTAGATTAAATACGTTTTATTTCGGTTTCTATTCATCGGTAATTGGAATTGCGCCACCACTTTATTCGTCAGTTCAAATAACTCATCGAAAAGCAGCATACGATTGTGGACGAACAACTGCCTTTTCAGATTCGTTCAACTCCAATATAAAGAGACACTTAATGCATGCGTTTTAGGTCTTAAGTAAGAAGCGGGAAACTTATCGAAGGTGAAAGTTGGTGATGGTGTTGTTGGTCCTCATTTGAGTGAAAAAAGAAAATAATTCGGAATGAAAACTCCAAAAGAAAGTTTTAAATTATTTTTCGTACAAAATTTTTTTATGAAATACTTTAGGTTGTTCTGAACAATATTTTCCAAGTGTAATTCAAAATGATATTTGTAAAATATTTTCAAATATATTACAAGGATATTTCTAATATAATCACTTTGATTGTTGAGGCTATTCGTCTGCAGAATGTACATACATCAATGACGTCATTATTTTTATGACACATAAACATTTGTAACCTACTGTGAAACTGTTCGATTATTAGAATTTAAATACTTTACACATTGTTGCCGTGAATCCTACAAAAATAGATGCCTTCGATAAGATTTTAACAGTCAATTAAAATTACACAGCAGCTTTACAACTCGCTAAAAGGATTATGAGATTAATGAAAATAATAATGACAAGGGAATTTAACTAAAATAATCAAATGGTCAGAATCTACGATAAGGCATTTTTTTTACTTATTTAATTGGTCAAAGGAAGATAGTTTTCTCGTTTCTCTTTTTGGTTTCGAGTGTAATATTTATAATTAAGAAAATGATTCTAAATCCATTTTACTCTGTTATATTTTTATGCTAATTTCTGCTACTGTAGTTTGATTTTTTTCTGTCCTCCATCTATCTCTTAGGGTCGTAATTGAACTTTTTTTATAGATAATGCTTCGACGAAGAATAAGATTAAGATTTTAAGCATCTAGAATATAAAAAACAATGAAATAAAAAAAAGAGATTAAAATTTCGACTTAATAGCTCGTTCGACTGATTGGCAGCGTGTGGTGTTTCACGTCAGATTAATTCAGTTAAGCGGATTTGAATCGGGGAATACTTAGATGTGCCACCATCTATGCATACTCAATCAGTTAAGGAAACTTCCCGCAATCTTACTGTAATAAATGAAATAGGGTTTGTGGAAATACTCTATTGCGTAGTAATGAGGAAATACTCTAATAGAAAGCACCTATTTGCTTTATTACTATAGGATCAAATGCTAGTCGAAACCATGCAAGAGAACAATAGCAATATAATTTATTTCAATCTTTTGTTGCCGGAGAAGGGTTTAATCTTTTTCTCGCTGTCCCTTTGGGACACTAAGAAATTATATATTACGTGGATAACCTTTTACTCACATGGTATAGAAGTTTGTAAAAAGGTTGAGGATTTCTGGGTGATAAGCTCTCCCGATTTCAACCAAACTGAACCATAAAACTGTCATGCTAGATTTGTGAACTTTCTCATTATAAAGTTGAGAAATCTGTTCAAAAAATATTTTGAATTTATCTTTTTAATTGTTTGAAGTAAATGTAGCATTTGTGTATAACTTTTTATTTCCAAGAGAAATTAGAAGAAATTATAAATTACATTAGTTAAACCATAACAAAGTAATGTGTATTATCACACGTCACTTCAGTCTCCAAAAAGGTTTCATATCGGGCAATTTATTTAAATATATGCACAGAGAGATTTGTAGCTCTGTTTGACAACGCAATCAAAATGCTACTTCCTTCTCTGAATGCAGCAAATGTGAACAGCTCATTCTCTTTCACTGTGAAAAAACAATGGCCCACCTTGTCAATACAGTTTAGTTGAACTACTAACTAGTAAGAGCTCTTTGTTTATATATTTACGTTTCCTCCGGGCCGTCTGCTATCTCCTGAAACATGGGCGATGCCTCCGAGGTAGCAGTCCACAATGTTGACTTTTGTCCCGCTCCTGAGTCATATTCTTAACTCTTTGAGAGTTCTATGATGTTCTACTACCTTAACAGTAATTTGTTGTGTCTTTTCTTCTTTTGTTCTATATCCTTTAGTCTTCAGGCTGCTGTTGTTCGTCCTGAAGCCTTTCAATTGCATTATTTTCTTCTTCTTTTATTCTTGCAAAATGATTCCAAAATATATATAACATTGCGCTGAACATTAATATTACGTACCACAAATTAATCAAGCTGAAAAGCTTATGACTATCTTGACAAAACTAAATATATAAAAGCTTAAAATGAAACTTACTAAGATGATTTTTTTTTTATTATTATTTTGGTTTTTAAATTTTACTTTCTGAACAACGTAATCGAATGTGTTGGTTGAATACAACAGTATTCAGAAAAAACTTTGAACATTAAAAATATGGAGAATAAAATGAAACAGTTTATTTCTTAAGTGCTACAGAAGTACAAGAAGTTGCAGATTAAGGTCATTGACTATCTGAACCCATAAAAACAGCACACTTTGCGAAACATTTTCAGTTTCCTAAACAGTAAGTCAACCACTGCAAAATAAACACAGTTCAGATAAGCTTATTTCCCTTATTTTTTCCAAAAGTGCCCTTATTTTAAATGAGGCACACCTCTCTCTCTCTCTCTCTCTCTCTCTCTCTCTCTCTCATTTACTTAGATAAACTGAAATACTACAAAGAAGGGAGATTGCAATCACCTTATCCGAACATAAAACTGGCTACACCCAAAATGGCTTTCATAATATTCTCCTTGTGGATCAGACCATACTGGAGTCCAGAGCGTCCTCTATCCTTTTCTACCTCAACAGGTACGAATCTGTTAATGTTGTAAATGTCTTCTATGAAGTCCATATAACAGATCTGCGATACATTTACATTTGATAGCTAAATAATTTTCAGCTGTTGTCTTGCAGTTTTCTTCTCGTCGGTATTTAATATAGCTAATTTCTGGAGTTCATTTTCACGCTGCGGAAAGCACGAAATAGTGTAAATCCATTTAAAGGCATGTTTCTATTCATTACAATTTTTTTATTCGAAATCTCAGTTATTATCAATGGAATGATAGATTATACAGCGATGAGTAAAATCGCTGCTGTTTTCTATATTGGCTCGTCTTAAATATTCTGGTACTGAATAAATGTAGTACTAATGGTGAAATATAATCCAACGTGAATTATTATATCTGTAATTGATCGCCTTCCTTTTATTCAAACAATCAAAATTAATTACTGCATCGAATAACATAAAACGTATTAACGTGTTCCTGTTTTGGTTCAGATATTCAAAATCGAATTGATATTCAGTACAAAATACCGCGATGAATTTAGTGACGTTTTTCTCAGTTGAGACGGTCTTCTTCTTCGAAAAGTGATTACTTAATGCATTACTTAAATATGGAAAGATTTCTGTCAAAGACCATCGTTTTCTAGTGAACACAAAGCTGGAATGTCATTGATTAGAATTGGAGAAGAAAAAGAGAAAGAAAAAGAGTTCTGGATTTTGAGTTCACGGGTTGTAAGAGCGAATAGCGCCTCCCTCCCTCCCTCTCTATGCCACGAAAACCGGAGCCGGTCAATAAAGTTAAAAGAAACACTCACCTAAGTGAATTACTTCGTTGTCAACTCGAAGCACCACCGTTTTGAAATGTCTTCTAAATACAAAGTACTGCTGGATGGGTGTCACCAAATATTTGCTAAGTAAGAATAAGTGATTTTGTTGTTCGAAAGAACTAAATCATGTAGAGCGCGAGTGTGTGCGTGTGCGTGCAGTTGATCGATGAAAACTGCCAGCAATATCAGCACTTGACACTAGCGGGCGAAGACGAATGGAGTGTATATATAAAGATTGATACTGAGGGGTTTGAAGGAAGGTAAACTCCCTTGTGGTCAGGGCCACACAAGTGGCTTTAAGTAGATGTATAAATAAAATATATAATGCAATAGTCTGGTGGTTCAAATATTATACGGAAACACAAAGTTATAGAAAAAAAGACGGCTCTTTTTACACGTGGAACAACAAGAAATTGGTTTCATTCTGTCGTTTGGTATTCGATTTATTGTTTGTGTTGCATTTTTATAAAAATGAATGTCGAAATTAAGTCTTCAGGTGCATAATGTACGACAGCATTCTGAAAAGTATCACGATTTATTTTTCCGCTAATGGAAGTTCATTTACACAAACACAGGTCATTTCTTTCTTCGTTCTTCCGTTTCACATAGTCACTTAACTACAATAGTGACTTCTATGATCCACAATACTCCAGGTTGCTTGTGTGTTCCAAACGACGGAACTGAAAGTCTTGGTTACGAAAAACATCTTCATCGTTGTCTTCATGGACCATCTGACAAGAAATTATGTGACGTTCTTTCTGTTTTCAGATTCTCATAACGAGAGGTTTCTCTCCCAGAAACTTGAGTTTGTCATCTGCAAAATAAACAAGCCAAAGGATTGTCTGCTTTGTGAGATTAAAACCCCGAGTTTCCTGGAGGATATCTGTCACCTCCGTATGGGACCGGTTAACTCATATTCATTTGAAAAGCCTTTATAAAGTTGCTTCGAATCCTAGGTGGAATACTAACGCAAGACTTTCCATCCAGAGGGCATCGTCGGAACCAAATGACCTACGGAGACTCCCAAACTGGAGGTAGGAGCGCACACAATTAAAAGACATATATACTGACCTCAAAGCCTTATTATTTCGATCATAATTTCAACCTCTCACCACTTACAAAACAGCACTTGATGAATTGGAGGGAGCTTCAATATCACTTATCACTTACTAAGTGATAAGTGATATTGAATATGCAGTATCACTTAGCAAGAAGATGAAAACGAAGACAACGAATATCTGCTGTAAGTCAGCATTTAGGCTTAGATGTTGGTTTACACTCATAATTGCATTTAACGGAATGAATACAGCGTAGATAAATAATTAAACAACAGGTTGTTTAATAGTTCTGATATTTCGTCTCTGTCACAGAGACATCTTCGGAATACAATAATAAAATTATAATAACACACATAACAATAAATGGAAGAAATTAGACAATTCTAAGCCTAAAGCCCTATGTCGGGCGCCCTTTATGATTACTGTTGGCTAGTCTTAACTGTTGGGCGGTAAGCCTAAGAATTAAAAATTCCCAAATCTTGGGAATTTTAACACAACCATATTTAAGTTAAAGGATATTACATCCATATTGTTTCTTAGCCGAATAAGAAACTCAAAGAGTTTCATGCCGAATATAGAAACTATATAAAGTTCGGCGATTCCAAGCGTAAGCAAATACCTGGATAGTGCAACACCTGACCCATTTGGTAGTGCAAACTGAGGCAACTCATAGCAAGGGTGGAGCAAGCTCCGATCACTATTCTTGGTATTTACCCATAATGTGAACTTAGCTCCTAGGAGCTGTATTATTGTTTAACATTATGAGAGAAGGTCACTACTCAGACCGGTTTCGACTTTTTTGAGGTCTCATCAGTGAGTAGGTAGACCATATTAAATAAGTTCATGTCGCCGAATTGAAGCCTTTGGCTCTTCATATAATTAAATCATATTTATTTAGATTAGGCTGTTTTTTTTCTTCTTTTTTATCTGTTGCATATTCGAAAAAGAGTCTTTCAAGTTGTATTTGTCTTGATGAAACATGTAATTGTTTTTTTTTTCACCATCTTATCCAGTGCAAGGTATCCAAGGGATGGCCACATGGTTCAGACACATTAGACTCTTTCTTTCTCCAACTCAACAGCCAGTATCCTAGAATCCAGTTAATGGAACAGTGTATAGAAAAATAAAACAATAATAGCCTGTCTTTTCTAGATACTGTAATCACGTCTGCCCAGCGAAAGCCTTTCTTTCTTTTTCAGGTTACAGAAAAATCCATCCACACAGGTAGATTAACTTTCCGATCATCTTCATCTGCTCCCCCTCTCGTCCCCTCTCTCAATAATATTCTGTCATCAAAACTTGTCAGCAGAACCTACAACCTCAGTTCCATCCAGACAGAGCTTCCTGACCGATTGTTACAAGCCAAAAATATCTACAAATTGTTTCTTTCATCTCGTCATATCTCTCTCAACATAAAGATTACAGTAACGCTGTTACTATTCCCTGCATCTGGAGCATCTCAGAAAAATAGCTAGTAATAATAATAATAAAAAAATATAATATCTGCACAACTTTCAAGCCTCATTTGAAGCTGGCTTCTCTTTACTGCTCTCCTAATGGTCCACTTCCATCTCTCTCTGATCCACAAGGTTTCTCGTTCTTGCAACTTATCATATTATGTCAACCTGCAACATCCGCCTTGATGAACACAAGAAATACATCCGCCGCCTCTACTATAGTCGACCACTAGCTGACCATGCCTTGGATACCTTGCACAAGATCAGATGCAATAAAACTACTATGCTTCATCACAGCAAATACGAACTTGAAAGAATTTTTTCAAAAAATGCAAAGCAGATTCAAAAAAACCAGCCTAATCTAAATATCATCATCATCATCAAATTCCTGATATGTACCCTCAGGGATGTACAGGACAATTATAATACCACTACATGAAAACGTTACATCATTAGTAACTCCCGATCAACAATTATCTTCTAAATTAATCTGCTATCTGTAAAGATTCCAATATTATCAGATCTTATATTTCTGTCTCCTAGGGCGCTTTTTACTCCATCAATTCACCTATGTATTGGTCTTCCTCTGGATCTTTTCCCTGCCAACCTAGCAAAGAATACTTATTTTGTTAATCGTTCTTCTCATATTCTGTTTAAATGACCTGAGATATCACTTATTAAGTGATAAGACAGACTAGATAGATTTCTCAAGAGTTGGAAACTAATTCTTAGGCCTCCTGCCCCATTTTAGGCCTATAAGGGGCATACTATATGAATGCAATCGGGCAGCAAAGGCTGCCCGATTGCATTCATATAGTATGCCCCTTATAGGCCTAAAATGGTTTAGTTTCTTCCACTGTGTGTGTGTGTGTGTGTGTGTGTGTGTGTGTGTGTGTGTGTGTGTGTGTGTGTGTGTGTGTGTGTGTGTGTGTGTGTGTGTGTGTGTGTGTGTGTGTGTGTGTGTGTGTGTGTGTGTGTGTGTGTGTGTGTGTGTGTGTGTGTGTGTGTGTGTGTGTGTGTGTGTGTGTGTGTGTGTGTTATTGCAATTGTAAAAATGTATTCCTGAGGATGTCTCTGTAACAGAGACGCAATATCGGTTTCAATCTGTTCAATTTGTTGCGAAACCACGTATATCGGAGTAAAGGTGCTGAATCAGGACATATTTTGTATTTCTGGGAGGAGGGAGAGAATTTAACCACTTATTTTTGATATCTTAAGGTTTTTTTACTTAAATACATTTACGATGTGATTTACTAATACGAGTTGCCTTTGCGAAATTGTTGCATCTTTGATTGATTCATCTTTTGATCAATTGAATCTTATAACATCAATAACAGTTTTCTTGCATCTTTTGATTCAAGAAAACTGTTAGGTTTTGGGAGTCACAGACATCAAGAAAAAGAATATTCTACTAGGAACACTAAATTGTAGATAACCGACACGAGTAGTCTAGAATGATAGGAGTTCGAAGGTTAAAGACAGGGAAGGACAAAATCGATTATAATGAAGAAATAAAAACCTTGATGTCTTCCAAAGACTAATGAGCAACGCTGTTATCAGAGAGTACCGAAAAATGCTGGCGCCCAACACCCATTGAAGATAGATAAACTATGATAGATACTTTAAGCTCTGAATTTCAAAATCAGTGAATCGAAATCAATATCAAAGAAACTTTGACTACTCTGCAGCATAAGGTACAACCTATTGTTGCCATAGAAACATTACGTCACTTCAGTATCGCTCAAAAAAAACTATTTATTATACAGGAGGTGGGATATATAATGTAGAGAAAAGTCATACCCTAATGTTATTAGAAAATGCATATTAATATCCAGACAATAAAAATGCAGCCTCTCCCGCTTTAGTTTATGCTACCGACTATTCTTTAGAAAATGTTAGCCACCACGTAGAGAGCCAATAATAACACCGCCATTGGTGGCCATATGAAATATTGGCTGCAGGGAAATGATCATCATCGTGTTTATTGTAGATGCAATGAAAGGAAAGTTTGTAGAAATTTTAAAAATAGATATGCAGTGGGCACTCGATTTTTGGAATGACCAATACGAGATATGCTCATGAAATATTCATTGTGACTTTCACACACACACACACACACACACACACACACACACACACACACACACACACACACACACACACACACACACACACACACACACACACACACACACACACACACACACACACACACACACTAGATTGTCTCAATGTGAAATGCTTGTTAATTGGAATATCTGAATGCTAATGAATCAATACTATTAAAAAGATACTCACAGCTTCGGTATGAATCGGATGGGTTCCAAAAAGAAGGCCCGCATATACTGTCTGCTCCGTGTCCCACAATAACACATTTTTACAGAGAACAACTAGTAACTGCACGACCACTAGATGTAGGAGGATGTTGACAATATGGAACTTCCACACACACCATCCACCCAATGTTACGTTGAGTCTAGAAGAAAAGAAAAATGATGGCTATTTTAGGGTTCAATTTTTAAGAGATTCAAGTTTTAATGACTGCCTTAGAAATATTCATTGATTTTCAAAACAAAATGCTCAAGCCGTCTTAATACATCGATATTGCATAGTTTAACCTTCAGTTGCTATCAAAGAAACTTTGTTCCCTAAGAGTAGGCAGTGAATCTTCGATCCACTGACTTAATGGATTGGTGCGAGTTGTTGCCTAGCAACAGACAATTGAACTATTTTAGCTTTACTAGTGAAGTAACATGGTACCGCATACCAGGATGCTACCTAGACATTTGATCCCAGGGAAGTTTACCCTCATTTCATATTATCATTTTTATCATTTTTCGCATTGCATTCTATAACGCCTCTTCTTGCAGTAAAGATATCGAAGAATAAATAGCTACGGAGATTTCCTTATATAACGTTTTCATCGTATTCAGGAAAAAAAAAAGTAAAAGTCCAAATAATCTATATAAAAGGCACATATAGTATCTATTTTGTAATTACATATAATTCCATTACTGTTTTTTTATTTGAGAAGTAGAAGCCCCATGATTACATAATTTCTTTTATTCCTTGTATTGCTTCATGTAATACACAATGCCTCCAAGAGTAACGGGAAAAAAAACACGCACACACAAATTTAAAAGAATAGATAGTTTCTTGCTACCGACAACTTTAGTCTGATATTATGTTCAGCGCTATAAGCAGTACAAAGTATTTCAGTCCTTGCTGCCTTAGAAACGAAAGTTTTTGTAACAATGGAAACTGGATTCGCGCGCACAATACTGTATACATAGAATATATGGCTGATAATCAATTAATGGTTTACATTGTTGATTTTAGTATTATTGTTGAGTCTTTCAAATGTTAATTATTTAACTGAGAGAAATGGGAAGAACGTGCTTTCAGATAATTTGATACAAACTCGGTGAACTGTAACAGACTCCTGAAGTTGCATTTGATGGTATAATTCTTGAGAATTCGTTTCAAATGAATAATTTAAGTCAACGGTCTCTCAAAATTAAGAGACGATGTAGCTAATGGATGCTATTGCTGTATTTTACAGTTGCTGCAGTATCATATATCTGTGTGTGTATCAGTAATAATCGGAAATATAAGTACCGATAAATATTTCTCAGTAAAAACCGAAGTTTTTACAAAAATTACAAAGATTACCATTTTTCGATAAGGTATCGTATCACAGTATTCGCTTAACTTCTGAATAAACACACACACACACACACACACACACACACACACACACACACACACACACACACACACACACACACACACACACACACACACACACACACACACACACACACACACACACACACACACACACACACACACACACACACACACACACGGGCATTGATACGCGATACGCTATATCGGTAAAGAAAACCCCGTTCAACCCATTCGCCCTCACATCTCGAACATTATTTATATATGATGGACATTGTCGAACATTCCCTTGAATGGAAGCGTAGTATTGACCACAACACGAATCGGATGTTTTCGTTTATCCGAACAAAGGCGCAGTGTTGTGTTGCTGCGCGCATTCCTTTAGTATTCTTCACCAAGTTCTTTTTCTGAACACGGCTGGCGCTTCCAGAGTGACCGCAAAATTTGTTCAGGACTTCATTCACGTGCTACTTGTCCGTGTAGGTCTCTTTTCTTCCTGAGTGATGTCTGCGACCAAACTGATTCAGTCTTTTGAAGGCTTTTTTTTATTTTTATAACTAGCAATGGTGTTTTTCGCATTGTCGAGCGTCTTGTTAAAAAACTTTTATGTATCACTTTACCATTTTGGTCTTTTCCATGGGGGTGAATTAATGCTCAACACTGAAAACTTTCTCACACGTCCTTAGAGTCCATTGTTCCTGAAGTGGCAATAGAAATGATCAAAGAAAACTTACTGATATTAATATAAACAACAAAAAAAACCATGGCTGATATGTGATCATAATATGAAAAGGATAAACCATATTAAATCACAGGAAGAAAAGTATTTGAGTATCCCTTTTATAAACTTAAGGGCGAAATTTACTGAAAGCAGTGGAAAGAATGACACAGTTTGTTATCGAGTAAGTCAAGGGAGTTTTTGGTTTATAATTGATTTTGGGCCCTCGGTATTTTTTAAAAAGAAAACTTACCCATCTTAATATCAACAAAAACAATCTTGGCTGACATTCTGAGTTATTTTGCTTTTAAGGTAGATTTTCGCTTTTAGATGATCGGAGAGATATAAAATAATTGAATATTTTGAGATTACGGCAAAACAAGTAAGTCTTCCGGATAAAGAATTCTACTGCCTCTCCTTCTAGGCAAGCAAATTCACTTTCAGGTTAAAAGCCCTTAAAAAGGCTCATCACCTCCTAGACCGGATTCGAACTTTCTTTCCGAATGAAAGTCATCATCGCTTAAGACTGTGGTAAGGAAGAACTTTGAAATATGATGCAGATAGATAACAGGTAGACAGAAAGAGAGAGAGAAAGAGAAAGAGAGAGAGAGAGAAAGAAAGAGAGAGAGAGAGAGAGAGAGAGAGAGAGAGAGAGAGAGAGAGAGAGAGAGAGAGAGAGAGAGAGAGAGAGTCAACAATATTCTGTTGAATATCATGTAAAGAATGATAACCTTCGATGCCATTTATATTGTGAAATAGAAAATATATTGGTTGCAACATAGTGTTTTAGTGCTACTTGAAAAGGAATACGACAGTGTCGCCATCTCTCTTTGCATTAAATCGTTTGCCGGACAATGCATGCAGATGCAAAGACATCGTTGTGAGAAGAAAGAGGGGAAGATATCAGAGCACTTTTATATCAGAGGTGGTGTATAATGTAGAATGAAATGCTTTATTTATTGTAATAAATAGACCATGAAAATGACGAAGGGAATAACTCAGATATTTTTATTTACAGGATGCCTAGTTGATATGCGAAATAAGGAAGACGAACTGCAAAATAGATTTGAGAATAAGCAGAAGTGTTTTGAAAGAGAAGGCTTAACGTTAATACCGGAGAGAAAACAATCAGTAGGTATGTTTGGGGGTAGAACTACTGTCACAGCTACAGCTTTATAGGACAAAAAAATACTAGTGTTATTTAAAAGCATAGCACAGAAAATATTTTTATGATATATTACAAATATGGTTTGAAAAAAAGTGGAGATTGATATATTGGAAGGGGGACCATCGAATACGAAAATCATTAATGTATACAAAGTAAAGACTTATATTAAAGGTTCAAACATGGGTGGAGTGAAGCCAGTTAACAAGGGAAGAAATGCATAATGTACCAGTGGATGAGAAAGAAATTTTTTTTTTTTTAGAAATTTAGGTTCAGTCGTATATATATAGTATATATATAGAGAGTAAGTGCATTTAATTGGGAAGGAACGAATATAGGAAGCTGGAGGAATAAACATCGGAGAGAAAGGAGATGACGACAAGTAGGATAGAGAATAAGTAGAAGGTAAAAGACTAGTAGAGAAGCAAGCAGTAAAGCAAAAAATAGCCTGAGCGGCTAACCTTTGGATAATCTAGGATTAAACTGTCAGAAAGACTAGACTATGTTTCAAAAAAAAAAAGAAAAGAAAAAAAAAGTGGTTTTAAAATTTTGTCTGAATAGAAACAACCAAAATTATGTACAAATCTTTAAAAGGAGAAAATCACATAAATTCATTGTGTGTTTGCAATTAAGGATAAAATAAACAATTAGCAATGCAAATCTCAAGTAATTATCCCTTGATTTTTTTATTTCTTTTTCTTTATTTTTTGCGCAAAAGAAAGAGTAATGGAAGAAGACCAGCAAAAATAGCTCCTTAGAAGTCTTTCGTGTCCGGAAACAAATTGTGACCCATTTTACAAAGGCTTAAAATGGGTGTTTTAATTATGCTAATTACATAAACTAAATGGTTAATTAAAGTGCGGAAGAAGTGAAATAAGACCAAATTTTTGAAAGTTCAAATCGATCCAAAAAGCCTGGATGGCGCCCAATTAATTTTCGTTAACGTGATATTGTTAGCCATTATAATATTTCGATCCACGCCAACTTTATTTCCACACAATCCCATAACCCTGCTAGGAAATGGAGCCGTTTCAGTAGTATATTTTCGACACTTTATCTCTGTACTGAAATAACAGAATGTTTTCGATGCTGCCCTCACTTTAAACTTCATCACCATTTCTTTTTACTTGTGTATAGAAATGTAATATATATGATAATATGGAGAATACAGGAGAGTTTTTGTTACATGTCTGGCACCATGGTGTCTCTGTAGCCATTTGGAGAAAATGCTTGGTTGCCTTGGTTTCTTTCCGGTCTTTCGAATTCAGGCTGTTCGGTTCATTCCATTGAGAAAAATATTCTTCAGCCCTGCAGTCACGGCTGAAGAATAAAATTCACTAGAAAATCTTTACCACAGCTAACCAGTGTGATTTTAAATATAAAACCTATTGAAAGATATCGATACTTGTTTAATGATTAAAGAGACGCGACTGTATGCTTCAATGCTCTCCTTAACAGTGTAGGTTGGAAAATTATTTTGAAGCGATCGTTTGAAGTAGTTTGTATTTTTGATTTGAATGCGAACACATTCGTTTGAAGGAAGTTATCCTTTGGAATAGCGAAAAAACAGCTGTTTGAAAAGCGACACAATATTTCAATAATGTTACATTCGACGCGCACAGAAAACAATAATGGCTGCTGCTACAATTAAAAGTCATTGTTATAATAAAATTATAATATTAAAATTATAATTTTATTATAACAATGTTATAATAACAATGTTTAATATTATAATATTAAAATTATAATATGAAATTTTTAAAGATACGTGTTATGATTTTAGCATCTAAAATTGTTTTAAACAATTCAAAATATTAAATTATAGGTGAAAAGTAAGACATAATTTTATATGTCAAAGTTAATAAATATAAAAAATATAATTTACAAAAATATATATTTAAAATATTGAAATATAGGTCATAAGTAAAATATATTATGTGACGTCATGTATGCTATTTTTGTACTGGAGTAATTACGTCATTTATCATTTGAAAATGGTAAATTACGTCATTTACCATTTTCAAACTTTCTAACTTTTTTTTGTAAACTTTTATGCTAGAATCCAGCACTTTTATAAAAAAAATACATGTAAAAGCTTCCATAGAAGTATTTGAAGTACTTAGATACAGGAAGAAAATTTCCTCTCTCGCTATCTTCCATTTTTATAAATAGTTTATTAAAGACTAAATTAGAATTATGATACCTTTCTCTAACATTAATTCATGGATGGATGTAATGGCCGTTTGAGAAAATTGATAGATTATGGTGCAGAACCCATAATAAAATTATAAAAAATGGTGTGCATTAGCAATGTCACTAAAAATGAATCCAAGGATTGATTGATGGACTACTTATATTCAGGTGTTGGAAAATGGTGAGTCACATAACTTCACAGTGTTTAAATAGCGGAAGATTTTAATTAAATGACGAAATATCTACCTTATTCTGTCTGCTGGTAAACAGCAAGAGCTAAGTGTACAAGAATAGAAAATTTTAACACAGGGAATGCGTAAAATTAAGACCTTCCCCTAATTGGATGATTTAGAATTCAGGCGAGGAACCAAAGACGATAATGGTGAGTGTAGACCTATCCTATGTGTTCAGTGGGTGGTTGAACAGAGACTAGCTAACTCAGATCCGCTACAAAAATAAGCCTAGAAATATTCCTCGACTCTGACAAATTCGAACCTTTTTCCATCCAAAGAGTATGCTATTTAGTTAGAAGAAGGGACATAATGGTAAGATACTAGCTAAAGTTGCGTTAACTTAATATCGCTATTACTTGCTATTTCCTTTAGAAGTGGATATGATTTATTTTAATTACCATAACTTATGAGTATTAGTTATACGGTTTCTTTCTACTATTAACCATTTTTCAGAGGGAAGTTATGCAAAAATAAACAACCATCTAATTTCTGAATTTTCGTAATGAGCACACTCTCAGATTCCCGATATTTTTATGTCATTCTTTTTTATTGACAAAACGGACACGCTGATTACTCCTGAATAAACAATCATTCACCACAATCATATTGATACTATATTTGTGAATGCGTACTTTTGAGAATCATCACCTATAAGAAGGATTACACTTTCATTTATGTAATAATTTTAGATAGTTATCAAAATTGTGGGCATCGAGTCTTTCTTATGCCTACTAAGCTACTCTAAACTACTACCCCTTCCTCTCCTTTCGTACAATCCTTAAAATGTATAAGTTCTTCTATGATGGTTTGGGGATGAACGATTGGCCAATACTCACTGTAAGTTGGAGCTTATTTCTACAGAATTGTTATTCAAGAAGTAAAGCGTGTGGTACTTATTTCCTGGTGAATTGCCAACTTACCTTGCGTGCACCGCTGTCAAGTAAAGCAAAATAGAAACCTAAATTTGTTTTCTTTGTACATGCTGTTACAACGACCTTGGAGCAGAAAAGAGAAATGCCATTTAATTGCCAAATAGATAGAACCATGATTCACTAATTATAGTAGTAGGAGTCTGATAGATGCAGAAATATAACTATTACTCTCTGTATTTTCTTTTCACTTTCAATTATATACGCTAGATGGCGCAGCACGAGTAGTGGATTATCTTATGCACTTTACAGGAATGGAGGTTTTGCTTTTATAAACGCTCAGTATTTTATATGGCGCCAACAAAAAAATACCACGTTTTCTCCATACAAAATCGTATAGTTCTTTCCTCCCTCTGTCTTGTTTCTTTAATATATTCATATTCAAAAATTTATAATAATATCGATAATATTATCTAAATTTGTAATTTTAAGATTAATAAATATATACAAATTTGTAAATTAAAATATAAATCTTCAAACGTCTTTTATTCTACAGAATGAGTAGGAGAAGCTCTTCTGGTCTTAACTAGCTTTTCACCGACGGTGAGCTCAAGCTATCAATGAAATCAAGCCTTTTCAGGCATTAAGACTACAACATGGCGCCACAGTAAAGTGTAAGAGCAGGCATTGATGTTGTATCGAGGACTATTATAACTTGGTATGAATCTATATCATTGTCATCCTGTGCCTGTATGTCACCATAACATTATTAATGAGTCACATGCTAAAATATGTGCAAGAAGTCAGATACTGGTTCTTCATATAAATTGTACCCATTATAGTTTATTCCACAGTTTGAATAAACTAAAATGATTAATTACACAATATTTTATGAGATAAGTTACAGGAAGGATTAATTCTTCCTATTATTAATTATACATATTAATTCTTCTTCTTAATGCAATCTTCAATAATTAAACATTAGAGTAACTTCAAAGCTTCTTTAATATGATCTACGATATATACTTCTACATATGTTTAACCATTTATACAGCGTTATTTTTAACACTTAAGATACAAAAATAACCGAAGTAGAACGTTTGATCCTAGACAAACAGTCCACTCCTTTCCATCCAAGAAATGCAGGAAAAATCTTAGAATCAGGCCTTAGCATCTGTTTAGATAACAATCGGAATACATCAAAGAAACAGAGAGCAGTTCTGTTACATTCGACACAGAGTGAACACTCTCCGTGTCGAATTTATTGAGTAATGCTTCTAGACTTGATATACCGTCCCGTCGACGTTTGATTACATCCTCTTTTTCGGTTCCAGGGAAATGTCATGCTAATCTCGAAAAATAGAACGCTACTCTTCCTGATGAAGAAAAATCACTACTAAGGCTCCTTGTATAGTTTACTGCAATGAAAAAGTCGAATGCTAAAAATTCAAGCTCAGAGTGATCGGCTAGTAACGTGCTAAAATATGTGCAAGAAGTAAGATACTGTCTTCATATAAATTGTACCCGGATTTATTCCACAGTTTGAATGATTAATTAAAATAATTATTGATACACAATATTTTGTGAGATAAGTCACAGGCAGGATTAATTCTTCTTATTTGTCAAACATTTCTACGTAAAAAAAAATTCAGATTTTCAAAGAAGTATAGTGATATTAAGTGCGTGTTTTTGTCCTTCGATGTTCACATGGCTTAACAGTCTCTAAGAAACAAAGACTGTATTAAAAGTTTCTTTTATGTTTCTCTATTTCAGCAATCCTCGTAGTTTGGTATCCTGGGCGAAGTTCATCTAATGGTTTGTTTATCGATTTTGGAGCTGTAGACAGATGATTGTCCAGTACTATAGATCTTAAATAATGCATTGTAAACAGGTTTTTATGAAAATATAAAACCTGGCAAGTCTTCCTTCAAAAAATAATAAATAAATAAATAAATAAAATAAAATTTTATTTATTACCTGAATTAGATGTTTCCAGTCGCACTCCATTAAAAAATAAAACGCGAAAAATAGTTTTATACCCCTGTAAATGTATCTACATTGCAATACACTTTTGCAATCCAAGTGTTGTAATAACGCATATTCCTAATAACCAAATTTCTCTTGGCGTTCACTTTTATATGAATCCTACCAATATAATGCAAATCTATTGCACATTTAGTAACATAGATGGGCTGATGCGGAAACTCTGCTATAGTAACAAAACGTAGAATATTTTAAATAAATAAATGACACTGCAGCACGTACCACAAATATAGTTGCACAATGAGTTTCTCAAAACTATATTGAATAATAATAATAATAATAATAATAATAATAATAATAATAATAATAATAATAATAATAATAATTTATTCACCATAAAAAGTATTTCTTACTAGTTTCTCAAACTTACTTTTCCTTTCCCATAAATAAAGGGAAGGAAAAGTAAATTTTAAGAACTATAGCACGAGGAAGGAAAATAAATTTCCCTTTCTCGTACTATAGTTCTTAAATAATGAATTGCCAACAGATTTTTATAAAAATATAAAACCCAGCAAGTTTCCCTTAAAAAAGATTTTTTTTCTCTTTAAATAAATAGAACAGATCCTTTATGTCACTTTTCATCCCATTAATTCGCTTTCTTTTAATTAAAAACATATATTTGTGTCGCATTTATAAAATGTATTATAAATCAAACGCAAAATGTTTCAAGTAGAGCACATGGGAAAGAAAAGCTATTTGTAGTCATGGAAACATTACGTCATATATATATATATATATGACACTCACAGGATAGGGAAAGGAGTTATCATAAAATAGTACAGTGTGTGAGAGCAATGTTCAGTATTTCCTCAAAATTGCTGGCTTTTGATTCTCCCTCTAACGGACCCTGTTGTCTGTATTACCTCGTTTCTAAAAAATGCTCAAGGATTTGTCCTTGTGAATATAGAGAATTTGCCGGCTCCACTTTTTCTCTCTGAAAGCTGCGATTGGAAATTTTCTTGAGAGAGAGAGAGAGAGAGAGAGAAAGAAAAATCTCTCATTCTCTGTTGTTTGCTCTCCGTCTTGTACGGGTGGATTCAGGTTTCGTCATCACTGCCAACGCACTTCAGGAACACGCCAGCTTCCTTACGGTATCGATTTAAGAGAAAGATGTTCCAGTGGTTTTGTGTATATCCATTCGTTGTTATATTGGAATAAGAAATACTATAATTATTCTGCCTTTAGATTTTAATAATTTTTCAAGTATTAATGTGTACATTTTTTGTATCATGTTATCAGTCGCTAAGACCATCCGTAGCACAGTTAGTTTCGATGGTTCCCTTTGGCTGGACAGATTTCGGTTTAAATACGTCTATGGCGCGAAGAACTTTATCTGGGGTTTTCGGTTAATGTTTAGTCTTTCTCTCGTATGGAGATGGAGGCTTTTTGTCTCCCAAAAACTCTGGATATTCATCTCTCAAAATTGGCAACCGGTCCCGTGAACACATTTATCTAGAGACTTAGAATACTGTTGGACAAGGAAGGCAAACAGGAAACCACCATGTTTCATAATAACAATAATTCGCAAGTAATGTAACATTTCTACCCCACCAACGTGTTTCCCACCAACCATTGGGGTGAGGGGAAACGCGCGTACATCAGTCGTTGCTATTGATACATACTGATCGTTCTTCATCAGGGCTACATTGCTCGGAAAGAAGTCAACGAACACCTCCATGAGCAAGGTGTATCGTGTCATGTAACGAGTCACGTGTTTTTAACAGGTATTAATTGGGGAAATGCGATGCTCCCAGGTCAGTGTAATTGTGTCCGGGTGAAATGGCTGCGACATGGCATCCTATCACATTCTTGTGATAGGATGCCATGTTGCGATGACAAATTGGGCCATCCCAAGTGAACAATCACAATCAGTGATACCATACTGAGATGTAAGCGCAGGGAGGCAACTAAAAGTGATACACGCAGTGGACAACTCACCGAACGTGACTGTATGGTGCTCCGAAGGATAATATGTAAAAACTGCCATCCTTCAGCCAACAAGTTGGATGCGAAGATCGGGGGCATCGAACATGAACTGCACAAAAACATTCAGAACCAAGGCTCACAGTTTTCATTGTAGGACCGCAACATGGAAGCCCTACATTTCCCGAACCAACATGCAGCGACGTTTTCAGTGGTGCAAAGAGAGTGTACAGTGAGACGCGAAAGCTTGGAAAGCTGTGTTATTGAGCGCAGAGTCATGCTACATCCTATACCCAGCAGACGGACTGGTTTGGGTGTGGGAGATATCCGCTGAATGTCTCTTACCAAAGTGCCTGACACTAACCATGAAATTCAGAGGTGGCAGTGTGATGGTATGGTCCTGCGTTTACTGGTTTGTCCTCGGACCTCTGTTTGTGGCCACGAACACTGAACGTCGAGAGGTATCCGAACATTCTGGACAATGCAATACTTCCTACCTTGTGGCATTTCTGCGTAGTTGACCATTGTTTCCTTCAGTAAGACAATGCACCGTGTCATAAGGCTGCTTCTGTAACTGCATGGTTTGTGTACATGAATGTCACTTCATATGACTGGTCTCCACAGATCCCTGATCTCAACCCTACTCAACATCTGTGGAATGAACTGAAACGTCGGATGAGGTCAAGAAACGTCCGTCCCACAACAGTCTGGGACCTCATTACATACCTACAGGAAGAATGGTTCCAAAATTCCCATTGATTGCTATCGTGTGGTTATAGAAAGTATATACGGTAGGATTGCTGCAGTCAACGGAGCGAAAGGAGGTCCTACATCTTATTATATTGGGTGCTATGGCATATTGGGTGCTATGGCAGTTTGTTCCTCACACTACGGCGTCCGTTAACGTCTTTCCCAGCAGTGTATGCAAATCTACTTATATAAGGTTCTTCTCATTTCGACATTATTTGTAATACTTTAGGGTGAACGTCCTGCACTTGTTTAGCATTCCGTTCACAGAAATCGCACAAACTAGTGATATTCTTATTGTTTGTTGTTTGCAGTGAACAGGGCTGGTAAGTAGTCCACTGATATAATTCAGCAAGACAACTTTTTTGACCAAGGTCTAATGTTTCACTTAAATACTAACCAGATTCCATATTTATGGGCGTGCAATCATTCATCGGCGGGACCAGTAGGAGGGGGAGAGAGAGAGTTAGCAGATTATATGGCTAATTTGATATCATAGAGATTGCGAATTCATGAAAGACAGAAAAAATAAAAAGTTAGAAGGGCAAATAATCTATCATGGTATGCGTGATTACTTCATTATTCATTAAAAAGTCGTGGAATCGGCTCGTCCCAAAACGAATGTCTTTTTTCTAACCTTTACTTTGTTTGTTATTGCTTCTCAACGCTACTCTCAGAACAGAGAATAATATTAAAAGAAATATTGTTTCTCAGAATGACAGCATTGACTCAAATTAAAAATAAACGAGGAAAAATAAGAGTAAATCTTCTCTATCCCTTTGTTTATAAAACATTAATAGCTTCAGAACTGTTTTGGAATTAATGAAAAACGTTTCTGTTGGTTTCCATGGAAAGTAAAAATTGATTTCGTGCAATAGGCCAGTGCATTATGATTTTACGGTGGTTGTTACAAACAAGCGTGTCTTGGGAAGACAAGAACAGTGTGCACAAACATTCGGGAATGCTAGTGGACATTATTCCGTTTAGAGAGAGAAACATAAATATTATCCATCATTTACTCCAATTCAATAGATTATCCTTCAAAAATATTGTCGGAAAATTCTTACGCAAACAGCTTTCACGGGTAACATAAATATCGAGACATGAAAAGTTAGATACCATTGCGTCACAGTTGAACCCCAAAGTAACACTCGGTTTTATAGAATTGCTTATTTATTCATTAAAAAAAAAGAGAGAAGGAGGAATAAGAATGAAAATGCACATCTGTTTGTTTCTAATGCCATATACGATAACAGTATACTGGGACTTGAAATTTCTAAGCCTACATTTTAAAGTTTAAAAATTCTGTATTTTATTTTCCAAAAACAAAATAAAAAATAAATCCTTTCCATTCACTGATTTTAATGATATTAGAGCATTACACACACGTATTAGGTACGCAATTAATGAAATATTCGCTTAGATATAAATCACAAAATTCAAATCCATTCATTTTTATGACGTTTCACTCAGTTCGTATCAAGTCTTTCATTATTTTCTAATTAATAATATATTCGAGAATCGAAACAATTAAAATCCAATTCATTACAGTGTATTAAAATTCAATTCACCATTTTCTCTAACACTTCCTAAGTCTTTCGTTCATGTAATTTATTCACATAAACATTAGCAAAGGCATCGGACGTGTTCTTGGGAATGATTATTCAGATAATTATCCTCGGTTATGTCTTTCGGTTATGTTCATGCAAGATTTCTAATCCTTTTTATCTTATCTCAAGTTCTGGAATGCCGGAGAACTCTGTTGTGACCATTTTAAACTCTATTTGAACTTTTATCTTTACGTTCTTTCTGATGGCTAAGAAAGAAAACAGAATTATTATCCGAGACTGTAATATTGCTTAGAAACAATTAAATAAGAAGTTTATACGCAATTTATAAAAGTGGGATTTTCATTTCCTTAGAATTTCAATTTCCATTTTACGAGGTTACTAAACAACAAACAAATATCTCTGGTGGTCATTACTTTATAAAATTAAAAACTAAAAAAAGTCATATTCGGATCTTTATTTGATTAGAGTAGCATCCCATAAACGACCTAGGATAAAAAAAAAAAGATTGTGATTTGTAGAAATGGCCCACACTAGTGTATATGTCGTTACATTAATTTCTCTACACATTAAATTTTCATTCTATTCCATTTCACGATTGTCGCTAATTATCATCGGTGGATAAGTACATTGTACTGAGTGAAACTGCAAGTCATAATTTTTCGAAAATAAAGCACTTTAGTAAATAGCTTTACTTATAAATTTTATTTTTATATCACGGGTGACTAGTGCTTAAACAAATCATGATAAATGAGACTTTGATGTGATTTATTCTCTAGGAGGCAATAGAGAGCGATTATATTCATTCAAACAACCATAATAACTTTTTGGTTGTATATGTATTTTCGCGTTTCCTAAATGTATTTATTTAAAACATGTTGTCATAAGTTATTACACAATTATAAAGGAGCCTTGATCTTTCAATATTCTTATCCCAGTTGGAATAACAAATTCATTTTCAAACCTTATATCAGTTTTTTGCTACATTACTCTTGCTTGTAGATGATTAACTGTCAATGAGCGGGTCTCGAGATGTGATGTTTTTGTCCGATCTGTCAGAAGAACAGCACGCGCGTCTTTTAGTTGGAAAAGATCTGAGTTGTAGCCCACTAATGGAGCGAGGAACACTGTTACGTTATTTAGCGGATCCCATACGAAAGAAAAGAAAAGGTTTTTTCTCTCTCTCTATCTCTTTCTCTCCAAAAGTCAAATTTTTCTTCTAAAAATCCAGAAAACATCCTCGCTTGTCGGCAATAATATATTTGTTCGATAGCCTTCCAAGTTACTCTCAAAAAATATAAGTAATATTGTTCTATAGGTTCTGTTTCAATATCTCCTCATATTCTAAAATATTCAATATACAATATTGAATATTGTATATTGAATTTTTTAGTGAAACTATAGTGAAAGGAATATGAAGAAGCAAAAAGAAAGAGAAATTGGCCACGAATCCTAAAAAAATGACGCTTGGCTTTTCACTTAACTCATTTTCGATTTATGCTAGCATGAAAATATATAAAATTCTTAATTATCTTGGCTCGAGGAATTGATTGATGTCGCCCTAACATGGCACGCTCTCTCAATATCAATAATCATAATTGTTTTAATAAGTGCTGCCATCCCACAGATGTTCAATAGGGTTGAGATCAGGATCAGCTCTGTGGAGGCCATTCAAGTGTGGTGACGTTCGTGTCCACAAACTACGCAGTTACAACTACAGCAGTCTTATGACAAGGTGCATTGTCTTGCTGAAAGTGACAATTGTCAGTTCCGTAGAAAAGCCATTAAGCATTGTATTGTCCAGAATGTTCAATGTTCGTGGGACCACAAATAGAGGTCCGAAGCCAGACCAAGAAAACCAGGACTATACCATCACCAACCCACCAACGATTTTCACAGTTGGGGTTACATCCTCTGGTAAGAGACCGTCTCACCCACACGTCCATCTACTAGGTGGAAGGTGATTCGTCTCTCCTCCATATCACAGCATTCCAAGCTTCCACTTCCCATTATACACGCTCTTTGCACCACTGAAGACACCAGTACATGTGGTTCGGGTAACGTGGGGTTTGCATATTGCAGTCCTACCATGGAACTCCATGTCATGAGCCTCGGTTTTGAATGTTTTTGTGTAAATTTGTGTTTTGGTCGATGCTGGAAATTACTCATTCAACGTGTTAGCCGACGAATGGCGGTTTTACATATTATCCTTCGTAGCACTCTACGGTCACGTTCGGTGAGTAATCCACTATGGGTAGCACTTGAAGTTCATTCCCTGCGCTTCCATCTCGGTATGGTATCACAGATTGTTGACCTGGGATCGCCCAATTTGTCAAACATTTCAGAACAGATAGGCTTACGACATGTCATCCCATCACAACTTCTCTTTCAAACTCCGTCAGTCCATTCTCGCAGCCATTTCACCCTAACACAGTTCCACTGACTTTTGGAGCATCATATTTCTCTAATTTATACTGGCTACAAACACATGACTCGTTACATGGCATGATGCATCTTGCTCTTGAGGTTGTCTGTTGACTTCTTTCCAAGCAGTGTAGATATTATAATAATGGGATGTGATTGAACACATTCACACAAACTCTTTTGCAAGAAATGAGATGGTTCTTTGACTACACGCTCTCCGTCATAACACTTAAGGCATTAAATACTATATCCGATACAGGTAGCGATTGTATGAATTAGTGCAGACCCAACTAAGGCTATGAGGTCAGTGTATTATGTCTGTTAACGGAGCTTGTTGTTTTCGTCAGTTTTCCTGTTTAGTAAGATGATACGCCTATTTTCCAAGAGAAAAAACCTTGACAGCACCGACTGATTAATTTACCTTAAGATGAAGAAAACAAAAGATTCTAAGTGAATATCTGAAAGCATCTTTCATACCAACTGAACTAAGAATGATCGTTCTTGGACTTTGGATTAATTTGATTAATAAGCGGCAACTAACTCTAACTCCACATACATTGTGTTTGTCAGTATTTCCCAACACATTTGTCTGTTGTTGCAGGAAAGATCAAATTTCTGGAAGGGGAGCACTGCCACCCCTCTACGAAAAGTGTTAATTCACTCTCAGTTGAAAATATTCTAAAGAGCTCTAGGCATTCTAGACGTGATCACACGACCTTCCAAAATATCTACTGTTATATTCATACGAACATCACGCTAAGCTCAGTTGCGGATACGTAATATCGTTATCAAAACAGCATCTGACGTCCGTATTAAAGCTTTTTAATACGGACGTCAGATACAAGCTTTTTTTGTAGACCAAACAACATACTGGACTATAATAAGTTACTGGTCTATAACAGATCGCATATTTTGGATTTAGCTTCCTCGAACCCACCACAGCTTCCTATAATTGAGAAATACGCAATGGACTAGCATACTTACGATACTTACGCAATGGACTAGCATTTGTACGCTGTCTGCGTAAATGTTAGAAGTAAGAGTGTAATGCCGGAATAGTGAGCAATCTTTTCAATTCGCATCCATATTAAAAATGAACGGATGATTTCTGCTGTTATTATTATCGCACCACATTTCATAAAGTGCCATAAAGAACATTCTGTGATGTGACTTCTATTTGCTTAACCGGCTTTCACATAACTGTCCCGAGTTCATGTAAGCTTGCTATATGAAGCGTACAGCAATCTGTTCTAAGTGGTGCCTAATTTTCGACTGTTATTATGACTGTTACCAAGGAAACGATGTCTTTTGGCAGGTCTTCGATTTTCACTTTCTGGGGTTTTCTTTAGATGAACCATAAAACTATAAATGTTAAACAGACGAAGTAATGGCGATACAGATGCAATGTTTTGCATACACGATGCAAAATAATTAATATAAGATTCATTTCCTGAAAATTCATCTGATGAATTTACATTTCACTTTTTTTAGGATTACGAGAGCAATCGAAATTGAAAGTGAAACGTTATTTTCGTGTAAAATTCACAACTATTAAAATAATAAAATCGGACAATAATGAATGAAAATGACTCATTTCCATTGATTTAAATGAGAAACTGCACATTTAGAATTAGGAAAACAATCAGTTGGCAGAAGAAATACAGCGTTGTATTACACAGACACACACACACACACGCACACCCATACACAACGTGATAATGACTTCTTATCCTTAAATACGTATTAATTTTATAATTTACGAGTATCTGAAGATGAGCAGGCTAATAGATACAGAAATAAATACCACAATTCGGATAGTACAGAGCATACTGCAAACATTATTGTGATATTAGAATTATCAGCTGCATTTTCATAAGTCAGATTCATTGTTGAATTGGAAAAATTGCGTAAAAGTTAGCAAAGTTCCTGAATAACCTCTCTTGAATTTATCATCACCGATAAACAAGAGGCAGTTATACATTACTAAACTATCACGAGGACTAGCGTTATTGGAAAACGACGAAGCCGATCGCATGTAATGAACCGATCATTTAATGAATTCTAATATTTCCATCAGCCAACTTATGATTGAAAAGTTCTGATGAGGAATAAATTAAAATATTTGCATTCACATTCGTGGAAGAAACGAAATCGTGACTTCATCCTGTGGATCATCTTTCAACGAAATCTTTTGAAAGATGAATTGTTAATGTGAGAATCGAAACGACCGAAACAGAGTGAAGAGAATTCTGTATTGGAACTATGCCCTTTGATGCAGCTTTCGGAGTGTGTAATTCCGCCAACCAATGTAATGCGAAGCTCCGTTGTAAACAAACGCGAGAACAATGTGTTTTGAAGATATCCCGGCAGTGCCCGAACGCTGTGATTAATATTACTCTCGGAATTGAGAGTTACTCCGTCTTTCTGTTAATAAAATCTCCTTTATGATCTGTTTCATTCAAAGGACATTTCGGCATCACCTTCAGGAAAAGAATTCATCTGGAATAAGAAAAAAGGAACCCTTAGGGAAGCATATTAAAAAAAAAAAACAGATGCAAAATCCAAACTTTAGTGAATAAGACATACATAATGCAACGATATTTAGGTAAGTATCACGACACTTGCCTTCTCATGCAATATAGTAAGTAATACGTGATTCTTTTATTTTTTTATTTCTTTTATTTGCATGAAAATCATACGAAAGATGACCTCTTTTATGCTACTGAATATAAACATGAAATTCTCCCTTTGCTGAGGTGCGGATGAAATGTTTATCGTGCACACCATTCCAATATAAACACTGTTTGTATCAGAGAGGGCTCCCCTCCATCGAAAAGTGCTAATAGATTTGGAATTCTAGGCTGATTCATTCATTGCAGGTTTTAGTGTGCATTGATTGGAACTCTTACAGGAAATAGAAGAAACAGAATATTTGTAGCTATTTTGAAATTTCAATTTTTCCTTATTACTGGGGTTCGGATGGTTATTTAGATATAGCGATTATATCCTAGTTTGCTTTTTATTATACATCTATGTGTAACCACTACTACTAGTAGTGTGTGTTACTAATCTGACCAATTGTTTCCTGTAACGCTGTTTCCAACTAAAGCCAGGATAATATGTGTTCGCATTGTATACTTATGATGAGTATACTTACAATTTATTCTTACCTGCAAGTAATAGGCTACAAAAAGTTTCTCACTTCATTTAGGACTATAAAGATTCTACACCAACACAGCAACATCATGGACTAATAATTCAACAGTTTACGACAACGTTAAAAACAAAATTACGAAGAGTGATATGTGGTTTCCATCGATGAGTCCCTGACTCTCTGGAGGTCTCTTGTAACAACAACAATAATATATCCTATATTTATAACGTTGTAACAATCCTGTCCAACGACTCTTAACAATGTTTATAGTCACTGACGGACTAAAATCAAATCACGAAAAGAATATATTCTTTTTTACAATAATTTAGATCTAATTTTTAAGAATATAGAGATCAAAAGTTTGAACATTGTAATTCAGAACTGAGATGCATTAACAAAATAGCCAAGTTACCAAATTTCACCAAAATCTGTCCATCTAGTAAATGTTTCATTGCTGGCTGACTTACTGACAAAAGCAAGCCTAAAATAGATTCTTTATCATAATTAAAAGAAACACACGTATTAACCACAGTGAAAATTATTTAATTGTAAATATTTCATCCTAAGTATCTTAGGACATCATCAGTACAGTAGTTTTAAACAATAAGAGAAATAACATACAGTTAGGGCGCATGATTACAATAGAATCTCATTAGACGTGCATAAATTTATGCACGTTTAATGAGATTTAAACGTGCATAAATTGCATAAACGTGCATTAAACGTGCATAAATTTATGCACGTTTAATGCACTTTAAATCTCATAAAATGCAATTTTATGAGATTTAAACGTGCATAAATTGCATAAACGTGCATTAAACGTGCATAAATTGCATAAACGTGCATTAAACGTGCATAACTTTATGCACGTTTAATGAGATTCTATTGTAATCATGCGCTCTAACTGTATGTTATTTCTCTTATTGTTTAAAACTACTGTACTGATGATATCCTAAGATACTTAGGATGAAATATTTACAATTAAATAATTTTCGCTGTGGTTAATACGTGTGTTTCTTTTAATTATGATCGCACCACAGGTTTCGTTATTTAAAAAAGATTCTAAACCTAAAACAGGATTTATTATGTTATATAGAAACAAATGTTGAAAAAATTAAATCATCATTATTATTATTAATAATCAAACAGACCTCCATGGAGTCAAGAGATTTATCACGGGAGGTCTCACTCTCACATGCACAGCACACTGTGTACCTCGACTTAAATCCATTCACTGTCCCTGCATTTAGCACATTCTCAGGCAATGCATACCAATCACCCATCACTCTCCATGGAAAAAATCTACTCCTCATCCCATTGCTCGTACCCACCTTATACAGTTTCCAGGGATGGTCTCTCTTTTCCCGTCTGTCTTCAAATATTCTATAAAAAATCTCATCCACGTTAATCTGGCAATTACCCCTTATCAATTTAGGTCTCGCTCATATCTCCCCTCTTCCTTCTATCCACTAGGCTCTGTAATTTACATTCTTTCAATATCCATCCTAATTTTCCACATTCCAGAGACAGAAACCAAATTAGTCAATCGTCTCTGAGCCCTCTCCAATATCTCATTATCCTGAAAACGGCGACCAAATCTGTGCACAGTATCCATATGCGGCCTGATCAAAGCCTTGTACAGTCATGTAGAAGTCCTTACTTCTACATGTCAGTGTTGTTCTCCGCATCATTCTCATAATCCGCTGTGTTTTCCCCAATTTCAGTAAAATTGTCACACCAAATTACAAGTCCCTATTAACCATCATCTCCCACATCTTTTATCTCCCCCACTTCCTCGAAAATATTCCCATAACTCTCCCCAACTTTGCATCATCTGCAAACAATTGTATATCACCATTTAAATAACAATGGCCCAAGAACAGACCCATGGCATACACTACTAGTGACTTTCCTCTTGTGGGATATCACTTCCCCCATACACAACCTGCTGATCCATATCGCACAGCCAATCTCCAATCCACAATTCACAAATCTACTATCCAATCCCATCTGTTCTAATTTAACTACTAGTTTGTCATGTGGCAATCTATAGAAAGCATTTGCAAAATCTAACTATACTACTGCAAATGCGTCCCCCTTGTCAAATGTATTCATCACCTTGTTATAAAATTATATATATTAAGATATTTTTAATTTCGCTAGGAAAGTTTGAATTCCCTGTAGGACAAGAATGATTTTTATCTGACATACAAGTACAGAATGTTCAAAGAAGTAAAACGATAGGAATATGATCTTAACATGCATCGATGAAACCAGATAAAAATTCTTCCAAATTTAATAGACGAAGTACGATAGCAGCTATTAATCAATACCCACTCTTAAACTGTCCATCTATCACTATACTATGAAAAACAGATGTAACTCTCCGAGAGTTGATAGCTTTAACTGGAGGAAAAAAACTATTAACGTATATAAAGTTCTCATCATAAGATTTTGTGTGTGTGTGTGTGTGTGTGTGTGAGAGAGAGAGAGAGAGAGAGAGAGAGAGAAGAATAAGAACAGGCATTAATTTATCATCACTTACAAAAGGGCTCTGATGCAAAATTTGATCTCGATTTTTTTAAAAAGTGCATAGATAACTAATCCAAACAGCAATGGCCTGTCAGGAAAGAAAAGTGCAGCTTAGTATCTTGGATAATGGTAGAAACGAATAAAGGAAAAATTTCCGATCTGAATTATATGTTCATTCATCACTAGAGGGGGACTGCAGTATGTGTGTGTATGTTGCTAGGTAACAATATAATGGTCGAAGTGTAGCTGATAATGTTCATCTTACCAGGAGAGGTTCTAAAATAGCAGTGTTACGTTCTCTGGATAATCAATCTGGAGCGCAAAAAGCAACACTTAGAAACAACAATGACTTTGCGAGTCACGAGGATGTATTCTGTTTTGCACGATAATGTATGTTGCAAGAATGAAATTAAGCAGATTTTTGGAGCGACATTCAGTTTCAAATAGTACTTGCAACAGTAGATTCCCATTAATTTCATATTTCAATTCTTAGATTGCGTCATTGTGTCTGCGTGTAAGGAAGATGATTTCGATTTGTTATTTGAATTGCACCTTTCATCTGTTTGTTATCTAAACAGTTTTCTTTTATTTATTTTAAATAAAATTATCACATTTCAAAGAAAAGGACGACACCTGTGGTAATGTCTGATAATTACTACTTGATAATTGCGTCTTTAGAAACGATTTATAAGATCTTGAAGAAAATATCCTTGAAGAATATTTTATGATTTGATGACATCACCTTTCGTCATTATCCAAGAAAGAAATTAACGAAGGCATTGAGAACTCGTGTCTCCTTATATCAAATAATTATATTTATCACAACTTCAAAAAATAAAATTACGTGTAAAAGAGAAGGAACTATGCTTTACGTTTTATGTAAAGCATAGTTCCTTCTCTCTCACTGTCTGTTTACTCAACACATTTAATTTTAATGTAATTTCAAATTCTCTGCGGAGCGAATCGCTGCCACTGAAGAAATCTCGGGGATTCTAACGTTTGAAGATCACTTACCAAATAAGAAACCTAATTAACTAGCAGACAGTCTTAGCGTGAATTAACTTAACTAGATGCTAATAATTATATTCGCTTATGTTCGTATTCTTCACATCGGATAATTTTAACGGCGACGCATAAATTATTATGCATATCACATATTCTATTCGTTTTGTCCGCCCATCCGTACGAATATAATGACTCCACTCTGGCAGTTCGGATATTATGCAAATTTGCTATTTTGGATCGTTATTTAGATTTGTTGAGCTGCGGTTCATTTTTAATTTCAACTGCATCATTTTTGATGGAAAAATTCGAAAAAGAAAACAATACAAAATTATAATAAACTTTCTATAGAAGCTATATCAAAAACCGACTCTAAGTTCAGTTATTGCGATAATGTGTGACGTCACAATATTGTGACGTCACTATTATCATAATTGTTCGATATAGAGTCGTTTTGTGTTTTGTATTATGTTTACGAAAGGCTCGTTTTGACTGTCATTAACACTTCGTGAATCTAAATAGTTTAGAAGAACTTAGATATTATAATTAATCACAATGAAAAGTAATTTTACCATGGCATAATTGCTCAAGAAAAATGAAATGATTACATTAATGTTGAACAGCTACTTTCGATGGAAACTGAAACTATCGATATTCAATTTTCATCAGCAGTCATATTCAGTTGAGTACAATATTATCTTAAAAGTCAGGAAAAAAGTTTTCATGCTACTGAATCAGTAACGGATCTTGGGGAAGAAAAGCGACAGGAGAGATTGCACATCTCCAGGAAATCAGAAGAAACCCTATGTTCGAATTCTAAGAGAAATTAAAAATTTAAAATAAATATTTTTAGTGAAAATCTGTAGTCAGTTATATCAATAAAATAAGAAAATATTTTGTTTTCTCTAGTCCTGAGAAACCACTCGCAATGCCACATTATTTATAAAATAAATAATAAAACTATGCGGAAAGAAGTGGGGGGGGGGAGGGCACTGAGCATCAAAAAGAAAAGCGCGTGTGTGAGAGAGAGCATAAATACCTCAGCACGGTCATAAGCATATTCGGCAGAGCATTCACTTTCTCCACGAATAAAAGTGAAGTATTATTTACATTCATCCCACAGGCTCCAAATGCCTAAGCCAAACATGGATTTTCTTTGCTTTTTTGATATATTAACCTCATGTATGTGTGCCCTCTCTTATTAAATAATTTATTTAATAGCTATTGATATTAATTTTTTTTACGTCAGTAGCCCAGGTAGCAATGGGAATTGTTTATGTATGTAGGTTAGAAATGGTACTAAACGCGAACGAATATGCCAGAGTTCCATATATTATAGATACAAATTCTTCCAAAACCAGCGAATAAAATAAAGGGTGGCAGACATGAAAACCTAAAACTTTAGTAGACCGGGGAAAAGTTTATACCCGAGAATAGGCGTACATCGTATAATGCGGACTTTCGGAACCAAATTTGCCAGATGGAAATTGGATGGCCAGTCACTATTCCCGTAGTTCATTAAGTCAATAAGCGCGTGTGTTTCTTTTGGTCTGTTTCCCCAGAAACAAAAACTCCAGAGTAAAAAAACCCTTCCATCTCCGTATGAGATCTGCTAACTCACCTCCTGATGAAAAGCCTCTATAAGTAAGTTCTTCGCGTCTTAGACAGGTCTTTCCAAATAAAGAATATTCTTCTTCTACTTCTTCTTCTTATTATTATTAAGGATCACCTCCAAGGTATCATTGTGGTAGGGCACTTCACCTCACACAATCCACCATCTCCAATACTTAATCGTACAACGCCATCTACTGCCCATCAATATATTATTTGTCTGTGGCTGGTTGTATGGTTGTAAAATTAGGATGAAAATGCTAATTTTGCGGGGGAGGTAAACCCTTCGTATGAGATCAGCTAACTAACCCACCGTCACTTGAACAAGCCCATATAAAGATTCCTCACCAACCACGATAATCGAACTCAGGTGAAGGTATATCGTTGATGTACAGGCTATTACGACGGCTTAGTTGCTGGATTTGATAAGGAGGGTGAAATACTTTGCCTCATGAATGAAGGGATTAATATATTAATTATGTGGTGAAGATTTCCCCCTACTTTTGAGATTATTGTGATTAATTATATTATCATTTCTTTCCATACAATATGTTTTTCGTTCACAACATCTGAAGTTCATATCGGTTCGGATCTTTATTGATTCCTTCTGCTTCGTACTCACTTCAACAGAAAAATAAAACCTTCTTAATTTGTTTTTATTCTTGTTCTTGCTTATTCTTTTACTTTTCTCTGCTTTCCTAAAAAACTCTAACCGAGTACACCAATTAGTTGTAGCTCGCAGCTAGTCTTTCACGTGTGAAATCGCTCCAGCGTATTTCTAGAAGAAATAACTTATCATTATTATTTTTTGGGGCTATCTTTGAACAAAAAAAAACATTCTTTCTTAACTGCCAGTATTGGATAGGGTATTATTTTAAAAAAGCAAGCGCCTCTCTTGGATTGGAAATAAACAGGTACTGAGCATGCCAACAAGGATTTATTTCATTAATGTTCGTCGAATAAAAAATGTGCTTAAAACGAATCATGAATCTAAAACAAACTCGATATTTGCGAGACCTTAGAAATAATGATTGGGAATATTTTTTTTTTTTCATTTAAACTAATCAACATTATTTTCCAGGTTTGTTTGTTTTTTTCAAACTGTTGATGTTGAGAATAACTCGTTTTTTAGTTGCTGGAATCGATTCTCATCTGCTTGTGAAAGTAGTTCATCTATTTGATTTATCTTCTACTACATCTACTACTACAACCAGTTCATTTATCTGATTTATCTTCTGTTGGCTGTTCTGCACACAGTTTATCTTAAAGCATTTAATGGATCAGCAACAAAAAATGTTGTTCTGAAACACTCTTCAGAAAGATATCTGAAGTGATTTTTTTTATCATCGGAAATTAAGAAAAAAAAATCTTAGCTGCACGTTTATCTCATAGGAACAAGCTTTTTTACTTCTTAACCGTTTCTAATCTTAATCTCAAACACAGTCGCGAAGAAAGTGCAAGAGAAAAAAGATGTTTTATTTCATCACATTGAAATAATGCATTTTGACTTATTTATTTACTCTCATGACGAAACACGAAACTTCTCAGCCATTATAAGAGTAAAACAAACACTCCGTTATGTTTTTCAGCAACCAGTTAACTGATGGATAAGTTTTCTTTCCTAGTTTTTCAGCATGACGCCAAAGTTGCTACGTGGGAGGGCATTTAATACCGAACACTTTATTAGACATGAAAAGCGTTACTTGTCTAATAATTTAATTATGCTATTATTGACCAAAAAAGTCAGTTGCTTCTTAAGTCTTGGATCAAGTTTTAAAGTAGAGCATACATATTAAAATACAGCAGCAGTATAATTACAATCCCGCCGTGAGAAAGATAAAAAGTTAGGAGAGTTTTTTTTCTTAAAAAAAGTTCTGTTAGAAGAAACACTTGCAAACCTCTCAGACAAGTTGTTCACTCCGCTGCCTTTTTTGCTCCGAACTTCGTGGTAAAACTTATCAATCAAGATCGTAGTTGTGAAAGGAAAAACCAAGAGATAATTAAGAACCTCTTTTGAACCTTCTTTTTTTATTTCAGAATTCTTGAAGAGAGAGAGAGAGAGAGAGAGAGAGAGAGAGAGAAGACACAGGTGCAAATTCTAACTCGTTTTTCTTTCATCTGATACCTCTAACGAGGGTATTCTCTGGTTACCAAAGTTCTGGGAAACATTTTATTTCTTAATTTACTCGTGGTACATCTTTTAATAATTAAGTTATTAGCTGGACCTCAGGATCGATCTCTTCCACTTCGGAAGTATGCTGAACTTTTGCAGCGCCTTATATAAGCAGTGCGATGGGTTTAGTTTCCTCGATAGCAATTTTCATATATACGTTTTTCTTTTTTTTTATTTTTAGAGAATGTTTAAGGATATTCATGTGTAAAAACAATGTTATTATGAAAATGATGGTCGTGGTGAGAGAAATAAAAAATGAAAGACTTTTAATTTTTTTTATTGTTCTCTGAATATCGATTTAGTGTTTCTATTGGTAATACCATGTATATGTTATCTCTGTATATATGCAAACAAGTCCTGTATTGTGGCATCTAATCACTCAAGTAGTTTGTTTAAACACCGTCTGTGTTTTTACTTTGGCTTAAAATATACCATGCACTAAATGGCAGGTACTTACGTCACAAAGGTAGATCATTCTGTGACATCCTTCTGAATTTATTTAAGACCAATAAAAAAAAAATAAAAAAAAAACAGCGGATGCATGACTCAAAAATCTGAGAAAAAGTTATTTTATTATTTATTTGGTTATCGACTAATATTGCCATCGTATATATATATTAAAGTTTTGCTCTATTCGTGCGTTGTAGTGGGTCCAAGGCTGTAGTTATTCGAAGCAGCCTTCCAATGATGTTTTCCAGTCATTAAATGCATCAGTTCCCATCATGCTCTAGTGATGATGTGCAGCGAAGCCAAAATTATTGCACCGACTTTTTTGTGCAAGATATTTATACTTGGACATTTATAATTTTGCGGGAAAATATCAACTATCATTTAAAATATTTTGCTATTTTTTTTCTTACGGTTTGTAAATATTTTTACACAGTGAGATCTATAAAACTGTTGTTTCAGCGACTCTGGCTGGATAATTTTATAAAATTTGATCATTGTTAGACTTTATTACCATATTTCACTATTGATTTAAACTGGAAAACTTCCAGTGCCTAAATGATACAGAAAAAAAACGCTGTTATAAGAAACATTACAGGTGAAGGCGTTTTAGTCTTTGTTGCCAAGGGTACAGGTGCGTATGGCGACACAGTGACGGTTACCAAGGGAATATTTGACTATTGAGCTATATATGATTTAAATGTTTTTCCGTTTATTTCTTATTTAGTTATAATTTGTTACTAGGTAATTAGAATTTCCTCGACCATTTATAGAAACTAGCTCCACCTGCAAACAAAATAATACATATGAAATACTGTTCTATTAAAATTATTCAGGTATTTTAAGACGTTTGTTTAGACATGAACTTTAAATTATTATGGAAACGGGTAGCTTATTTTATGTTTTCAAAAAACTTGAAATATATATCAACTTTTTCAAATATACCAAGTTTTTTTGAGCTCTCGAAAAAAAAACAGACTTCGTAAAAAAAGCCTCCCTAGGTGTATAAATTGAGAATAAGTCAGCAAAATTCACAGGTTCTTTTTTTGTTGAGAATAACAAACTGAATAACTACCGTTGGAGTGAGGAAGTCCTTTTGTGATCTGGCTCTAATAAATGCATCCTTAGTTTTTCATAGTGTTCTGGAACATGTAAAGATTGGTCTGTTGTGTGTGTGTGTGTGTGTGTGTGTGTGTGTGTGTGTGTGTGTGTGTGTGTGTGTGTGTGTGTGTGTGTGTGTGTGTGTGTGTGTGTGTGTGTGTGTGTGTGTGTGTGTGTGTGTGTGTGTGTGTGTGTGTGTGTGTGTGTGTGTGTGTGTGTGTGTGTGAAGAATATAGTAGATGCTTTCCTGATTATATTGCCTGTAATCAACGAGTTTCTATATCAGTAAAAACTCGTCGATTGCAGGCAATATATTGTCGTGTGTTGGAAACTGGATTACTTTGTGTAGAATCTGAACATGATTTTAATCACAAAGTTCAAAATTTTGCTTTTTTTAATGCAGAAAATTGCATTCCTGAAACAAGTACTCCAGTGGATATCTTCAAACCTTGGAGATTTTAATGTAGCTTTTTGAATGGCGCTAAACAAACAGCGTTTACGTCTGTACCGTTTACAAGGGTCTATACCATTTAGGAGAGCAAATAATGTAGACACACTTTATTACCATTGAAGACACATGTACTCGGCATGGAGTGACTGAGATACGTAATATTGAGCATTTATTGTTTAGAAATAAATTTCCAAATGAGTGGACGTCTTGGAAATAAATGAAATCGAATCAGTAGGAGATCTCCCTTAATTATTTGCAAAATAAACTACAAAAATATTTTGAGGATGTTCCTTTAATGATTCTACGGCGTATATATTTCCTTGTTTCCTGAACTCCAAGGCATTTTTTCCAGATAGGAGGTTTCTGGTTATCTGAATGTTTCAAATATTTGGGAAGGTAGTATCCTTGACCAGCTAGCTTTCTCGACCTCACCCTATAAAACTATTGCATTCGAGATCACATGAGAGCGTCCGTAAGCGTAAGCGTTTAATGATAGAAGTGCACTGCACTTGAAAATTTGTACACTTCAGTTCACAATCGAAATGTTCGATCGGCGATAGAGAGAAGAACGCAAGCATTATTCCTACTCAAGGAAATATGCATCGAAATAAAAGGAAGTTATTTTGATCAACTATTATATGAGTTTTGTTGATGCACCTTTCGTAAAATATCGATTTTGCAAATTAAGAGCAAGTTTTAAAGTAATAATAAACTTTTCATCTGCTTGTGCAATCTTTTATTTTATTCCTTTATTCTTCTTTTACATGCTGTTCCGCTTGTTCCTTCTCTCAACCTTACCTCAAGTTATCCCCTTCATTTGCATGTTTCCATCTAGCTTGCACGCTATGATTTAAATATAAGTGAGGAATAGTCACTAGTGTGAACACTGATGCAAGTGAGACCACTCTATGAATAGCAACTATACTTGATAAAATAATTATAATGTTTTATCAAGTATACTCGTGTTTAATGCGACTGCCATATCTTTTCATAGATGTGACAGATGTGATTAAAATGGGACGAACATTCATATAAACTTTTTTACTTAAAATCAATCGCGGTACCACGTGTTTGTCAGATTCCTCATAGGCGGTGGTGTAGCTAGGGCTTTTGCCGCCCGGGGCGGTCCCTGAGGTTGCCGCCCCCTCTCAATACAAACCAAAAATACTACAAAAAGTCAAAATGACGTATAGGGAAATAAATTAAAAGACTATGTTATTTTTGAAGTAAAACTTTAATTTAAACATTCTAATATGTTATATTTCTTGCTTTTCTGTTAGCAAAATCGTCGATGACATTGGCGAAGTCTATTTCATAGTAATGTAGGTAATTCGTAATCAGTTTTATTTAGAAAAACTTCTATCACAACTAGCAACACTTACAGCAATTGTGAAGAAAATTCGTAGTAGTATTACAATCTTTGGAAATGAGTTCTTGAGACTGTATTTTAGAATTAACTGTAAGTTCAAAAAGGTTCAATGTATCGCCTGGGGCGGACCACCCCCTCCGCCCCCCCCCCCTCTATCTACGCCACTGCTCATAGGGTATTCTATATATACAAACGTGATCAATTTTACTTTTCCTAATGTCAGAATTTCACACGAAGAACAGCCCACAGAGACAGTCTCCTCAGACATTAGGATGTTTCCTTTAAACAATACCGAGGCAAATTAGAGGAAGATTACTTATTATTATCTATCATTTAGAATTTTTTAAGTGGAAATTATGAAACATGAAATTTTATATTTTTAAAGGAGTTTAGTAATATGTTCAAGGCTGAAAACGTAGATAAATATTATTTTAAGTAACAAATATTCAAAATGTAGATCTTCATCCCGCATTTGGACGCTGATATGTAACTACGTTGCTATGAACAAAAGGTAAAAGACAATTAATATTTTGCCAACAGGCAACAATATATTGCCAAAATTATCATCCACCAGTAGATGCTGTTGTTCTTGATGATGCTAGTGATGATGTAATTTATTTGAGCCCTTGACGAGAACTGTATTATTATAATAATTTATTAGAATGCTTTTCCCACACATGCACAGCAGGGAATATTCTGCTAAGAGACAAAATAATCATTACAGTAACATAAACAATGATGCCGTGACTATTCTGTTTACTCATCATCAGTGGTTCTAACAGGCGACCACAACTATCCTTGGATTTCGTAACGACCATTCGAGGATCAGGTGGTTAGTCCAATGCCCTTGCTGCTGTTCTACTGTTGCTGCCGAATAAATGCAAACGATTATTGTAAATATTAATTAAAGTGAATAAATGGCCTTTCTTTTTCGCAATATTTTCTCAAAACAGAAGGCTTAAATTTCCACTTGACATTTTTGTAGCGAATTTTGAAGACTTTTGATTTACAAAATTGTTTTCTAGGAATTTTAGCCAATTAGATTCACATTATAAACAGGTGAAACATTTATTAAAATAAAGTTTGTATTTGTTCATAGTGAGCAGAAGCTAATTCGATGAAAAAAATAAATTCGCACCATCTTCAAGCGAAGTTTGAAATCTTGTTTGTTTCTCGCGTGTATGTGATCATGTCAAGCTTCGCAAAAAATGGATAGGAAAATAGTGGTTGCTGAGATACGTGGTATCGTTGATTCTTCGAATACGTCACAATTGGGTGTGAAGAGCATGCGCAAACGTACCGAAATTCGAAATTGAAGTCCTATTTTCATTCCACAATCGACTAACCCATCATAATTTCAAAAATCCTTAGAAATGGAATGAATACGCATGAAACCCACTATTGTGTGATTCGTACATTGCTCATATTTATTTTATACAATAGAACATCTTTACTTCTCTCTTTACTACTATCTAAAATCGCGTGGTATTCTTACAGCGATCACTTTATGGAGTATTTATAAGCACTGAGCAAAACTACCTTTTGTTTCCAATTTCGACAGCTGCACTACAATAGTTTTCTGGAACATTGCTCACATCTTATTGTTGTATTTAATTATTGACCACGCGCTGTTGCTCGTGCAGTCGTCCCCGTTGAAATAAATCCGGTACTTCGGTGTGTATCCTTGTGGTAATAATTTACAGTGGCACGTGCATTTCGCGGTGAGCGTTAGAAATTCGCCGGAAATTTATTTCGGTTCTGCAACAGATTATTTCATCGCATGTCGAAGACTAAGTAAACAGCCTCACTTCCTGCTGCCTGGAGGCATTTCCTTCATCACTGATAAACACAAGATGGAGTCGTAAAATTTTTCATCTTCACTGGATAATTTCTTAAACTTTTTTTTTTAAAGTTGTAGCGTCATACGTTACTGCTTCTTTAAACTCTTAACACCGACAGTTCTCTCACCTTAAGCCGTTTTAATTTTAGATTTTGCCCTGGATGTATTTTTCCCCCAGCTATTAATCATTACATTTCGTTTGATTGGATGTCGTTGCAAAAGTCATCTGATTCTTAAAATGTTTGACATTAGAAATTTTTTTTTCTTTGATAAAGTACCTGAAACATTTTTCTACTTTAATACAACCAGAGTAGTTAATTAGAACCCAAAATGATTTATTGCGGTCAAAGAGTTTCTTTATTTTTTGCATGTATCGGTAGATATATAGTCGAATCACCCATTGGTTATTCGGTAGAGCAGTGTTACACTGCTCTACCGCAAGAATTCTAAACCTGAGCACAGGAATATTTCAGCTGATATTTTTTTTCCTCACATGTGAATGTAATGTACACATAAATTTTATTTTAATTATGTGACAAAAGATTTAAAATATTGTCACCCGTATTCTTAATTGCCTTCAGATTAATATACTGATTTTGTTCCTTCGTACAAGATTCTTATTGTAGCTCCAAAAATCTATATAAACCAGTAATCTAAGCAGTTAATCATTCTATCACTAGGAATTTATTTTTAAACTTTAGGCTTGTCAGACGGCTTCTTTTCTTTCTGATTCTTTCTCTTTTTTCTTACTTTTCTTTTCTTTCTTTTTTTCTTTCGTTTTTTCCTTTTATAGCGATACATCGCCCTCAACTGGCGAAATGTTTAAAATAAAATCACTAACGCTACTTTTTTATATTTAAGTTAAGTTTAATAAAACCTAATTTGTAAAGCAAATGTAGGATTAAACGGAGATAAAACCAAATCAATAATTAGAAATGCCCAAGTTTATATAATTACAGGTCGCAAAATTATTTCTCTTCCCATGTGGCAGAGGAGATCTGTAAAAACAGAAACAAATAAAAGCACTAATTAAATTTAGAAAAAAAAATCCATTTGCTGCTGAAAAGTGATTCTTAACATATATATTGCTTATTTTGTGAAAGATCGCTCCAAAATTACTTTTCCTGTTTTTATATGTAGGTAAACAAAAATGCGAGAGCTTTGAAAACAAAACATGGTTGGTAATTGGCCCTGCACTGTAAAGCCATTATGGGATTATTTGATTTAAGTGTTCAGCGATTTCTAAATGCGTCTTATTTTTGTCGAACACACACACACACACACACACACACACACACACACACACACACACACACACACACACACACACACACACACACACACACACACACACACACACACACACACACGCGTATTTAATTATAGTAATCGAAACTGGAAAAGATTTGAAACCTCCAGCACATATTTAGCACGAACTAACAGTTATTTAATTTGAGGATTCTTCTCTAGAAGCAAAACAAAAAAATCCTTCTCTAGAAACAAGTGACATCAGGGCTCCAATAAACTATGTAGTGGTCTCACACGATAAGTTTAAAGACTTAAAGCATTTATACCCAGATAAATTTTTACAAAACGTATTATTTTTTTTTTAATTAAAGCGCTCTATATTCAGGTATCCAGACAATCATTGCATTATTATGGCTAAGCAGATCACAACATTTGGAAATAGCAGTTCGCATCCAGTACTGAGCTGCTAGCAATGTAACCTTTGTTGCCATGGAAGTATTACGTCACACCCATGTGAGGCATCAAACGAAACCGATAGCAAATTGTATCGGGATCTCTTCTTGACGGTTTGTGAGATGTTACGAGAGTCGCTACACGTAGCAGATGAGCTGACCATTTCTATTTATTCAACATTCTGTTAAAAGATTTCGGTTTATTGCATTTGTCTTCATCCCACTTCTTCTCCTTAGCTTTCTGTATCAAAAAGTAGGAAAGTAACCACTTACTCTACGAGGCAAAAATAAATGTATAACATGAAAAGCTAAGTTTATGAGTTTAAATATTGAAAATATTGAAAAGTTTTATTTTGAAGCACTTCCTGCAAGCCTTTCGTTTAATAAGGAAAGTATTATTATTATTTTTGGATACTTCTAAAGAGTCGAGTCCTTCTAGTGAGAGCCTTCCCGCAACGAGTCCTTGGACTCGTTGCAGGAAGGCTCTCTACGCTACCCAGCCAGCGTATACATCATTTAATCCTCCACACTGCGCCGGTAGCTATTATCTGAATGTTACATTATTTGTTTTCCCTTTAATACTACTTCTCGCGTGTTCTTTGGTCGATTTGCCTGTGTGTGTATGATAAAAACCCAAGTTTCAGGAGAAACAGTCTTCTACTTCCACATGAGATCAGCTAACTCAAAGCCAATATAAAGATTCCTCTACTCCGACGAGAATCGAATTCAGGGCTTTTTTCCAGTCGAAGGATACAATGAACCATATTCTTCCATCTGCGCTACAGATACAGCAAAAATGACCGCTAAAATTCAGGTAAGTTTATAGAATGGAAAAAATAAATATTTTCTAGAAAGAATGAAATTTGACTTCAAGAAATGACCTTCGAAATAACGAAGAAAAGAATTTAATTCTTAACATAACCGCATTCACCAAATTATCGATACGCATCGATAAACTCTACATCCAGAGTTAAAAATTTGCAATATTTCACAAGCATTGAATTTTTAACGTTATCTTCGACGACAAATATTCTCAGCTTTCATTAATACTTTAAAACTTATTAGGGTTTAGTAGTTGATTTATAACGCAAAATTTATAAGGCTAGTTGTATACGAATATAAATTGTTATGACGCAGAGAAAGCTTGAGGTATTAAAAGGGCACCGACATTTCCGAATATAGCGGGGTCGAGTAGTGCTTTATTTACTGACGCGAATTTCATGTTAAGTAAAGCAGGTTTGCAGCATTTCACAGATCTATAGATTTATTTATAGCTGCTTAAAGGCAAATGTTCATATTAATATGTGAAGATTTGTCATTAAAAAAGAAGATATTGCTGTTATTTTTTAAACAGTTGTATATAACGGTACCCACCCTACCATATTTTAAAATCATATGATAAAGTCATAACTGCATCCATTTGCGTTCAGTAATTTTTAAATTTGAAGGATTTTTAATATTTTTTAAATGAGATGGCTCATGTTGACTCCCTTTTGACGTCACATCATTCTTCAGATGTACTCTCATCAGTCACCACATGTCACGTTTTCAGATTCTCGCTTCTAAAAACTGCAACATCATTTAAGGATGACAAATGTCTCTAGTTTAATTCTCAACCAGAGTTTAAACGAACAAAGTGAGAAACCAAAATGCAGTCTAACTGTTATGCCATTCCGGAATAGTCCAAAATGTCAAAAGTCAACAGTGTGAATCCCCGGGTGAAAGAAGTGGTCCTGCAGATTTGGTTTGCCGGCTTTTACTTGGTCGAAATGTACAAAGGAGTGAAGCGAGAAAAAGGAAGTTTGCTACGATAAGATTACATCTCCCCAACTACCAAAGACTTTTTAATGTTCTTTAAACTGAAATGATACAAATTCTATTTTAGTAGAGTAAATAAGCTTCGGGAATTCCTTTGTATGCGGACTATAAAAAATAAAATATTATAAAAGATAAAAATGAATAATAACATTTACTGAAAACTTTATGTTAAAACCAGACGAAAAATTATTAATTACTTCAATTAATGGAAAACAAGTCCGCTAATTGTTTTCGAATAGTTGATCTGGCGAACCAGACAGAATATCCCAGTTTGTGTGTGTGCGTGCGCGCGCGCGTATGCAATCACAAGCAGCCAATATTGAGCTGATATCCAACAGCTCAATATTGGCTGTTGGATATCAGCCAATATGACGATAACTGGTCTCTTTATTTAAAAAAAAGGTCCCAATTCATTTTTCTCGTTTCCCTCTCACTTCGAGAATAATCTCAAGTCTTTTGAAAATACCTATCACTCCTTCAGCTGATATTCAATTAAATTCTTTCTTAGGAAACGAATATCATTACTATGATTTCCTCAGTTCAGAAAAAAAAAACGCTCTCCTGAACAACTATTGTACAAACTAACCTCACTAAAATATTATCTAATCTCTCATTTAGGTAAAGTACCAAAAATCTCCCTAGAATTCTTTGACGGAACATCATTTCATTATGAGGCTCCCTTTCTCACTGGCACAGTCAATCTGCCACAGTGATTTTCTATTTGTGTTATGCCTTTTTCCATGGGCGCTAGCCTTCGTAGCTCAGTCGGTATAGACGAAGCCCTTTGGTCGGAAAGACCTCGGTTCGATTCCCGTCCGTCACGTGAGGAACCTTTATCTGGTCTCTTCCGACTAAAGGTGAGTTTTTCACCCGGAAACTCGGGTTCTTAGTCCCCCAAAACAGGAAAACCGGCACGTGAACACACACACACACACACACATCTACAGACATGACATAAGACACATCGGGAGGCGGAGGGCTACCCACCTCATCCTCGAGTTATGGTTGCGGTTGAGAAGTCCAAGAATACTTGGAAAGGTTGTGGGTGCTTAACTGCCTGTTAGGAACACTGATAGGATTTCCATGGGCGCTATCCAGTTGAACTGGCATCCTTTATTCCTCTACTATCATTAGAATACGAGCAGCAGTGTTGATCAATGATAGGTTATTCAGTTTGATTCACTCAAGTGGCTACGTTCCTTTTCTTTGAAATTTCCGGTTTTTATCAAAGTTTACAACTTTCGGGGGAGGGGGGGGGAGAATAATCTGATTCTCTGTTTCCAATCTCTCATTACCATGAATGTCACTTAAGGGACAGTAGATTCTTAGATTTTCTCATTATAAGATTGCTACCAAAATTTTAGGACAACATCGCATATTTACGAATGCCTACGTATTGCTATTTTGAGTTTTTGATACGCGAACAAAAAAAAAGTTGGCCAAAATGAGTTGCATTAAAATGACAAGCAGAGTACTGCTGCCATCTCAGCATAAAAATGAAAAGACGGATCTCCTATCTTAATTAGCAATGTTTGGAAGTATGACTGAAGCAACGAATCCATGCCAGTATATGACATCATTTAATTTCATTTGTTCTCTAAACTTCAAACATCGCAGAAAAAAACAACAAATGTCTCTCAGAAAACGTCAAACCTCTCCACTTCAAAAATGCTGTGAGGAGAAGCAACTTTTATTATCGAAGAGGACACCGATGTCTATACGATAGGGTTTCATTCAACAATTTTTAAACTATAGGTTAATTACAAGTTCAGGTTTCCTTACAAAAGAAACATTCAAAATGAAGAACTCTGTAGTCAGTTATTTTCTTCTCATCGTCTCATTTCAGTTTATTATATTCATAAACCGAAACAACGATTCCTTTTAAAGTTAACGCTAATTTAGGAAGCGTTTTCACACCTAGAAATGCTAATGACTGAGCAAATGTCAATTCCTTATCAGCAATACAGCGAAGGGCTTCTTCCATCAGCTGTAAGTACGCTCAATTATTTCCGCTATTGAAATAATTGAAATTTTCTTAGAACTCATTTATTGTCATAATTGCCAGTTTACTTTAAATAATAGGATAATTAGCCTATCATTAACCAAGCTTTGTCAGTCATACAAAATAAAACTGAATGTAACCATCAATGACCTGTTTTCTTGGTGATAGATTAGGGTGGAATCTACATACATTTGTTGGCTTCAATCGATAATTCAAAAGACTCAATACGATTAATTAATAAAGAAACTGATGTTTAACCTTTTGCCGGAAGAATAGGCGGCCTGGTGTTCGTTAATTGAAACTGGGTAAGTACTTAGGGTGTCGTCTAATAAGAGAAAATGGGGTGGATAAAAGGCCATCTGCTTTGCTGACCTAGTTCTTGGCAGATTACCTAGAATTGTTCCTCCCAAGAAAGCCGCGCGCGCTTTACCGTAACGTATAATGTAATTATAATGGAGAAAGGACAAACATTGTGAGTTGACAGTTTTCAGTGAAGATGTTTCTAAGATGGAAACGGTAAAGAGGTTAAATGGTGACGTACTGAACAAATGATATGTCAGGTTTCGAATAAAAAAAAGAAGTATTTATCTAGACCAAGTATTATAAAAGGATTACAAAAGTGTGTAAATGGGTTGCACGAAGTATTTGTTATTGGTATGAACGATATAAAAGGAATCATACAAGCAACCGACTCAGTATTATGTTAATTACTTCATTTGGTAAATGCGTGTGTAGCTGTTTCATTTTTGCACGTGTTTTGTTGAAGTATGTCTAAGATAATGAAAAGATGCATTTCGTGTAGTATCAAAATAATAATTGTGTTCTGACATAAGGTGAATGATGGTGCCTGTTTTAGACTCGTGTACACAGATAATGTAGTATGACGACTTGTAAAAGAGGATGGAAGCGGGGAGAATGATGTTGGATATTGGATCACGGTGGTTTATTTATTTATTTGAAAGATTCGAATCTCACTTTATCCGACTAATCAATGCTTCGACCACGAAGAGTTGTTTGTTGGATTTATAACATCATTGACACTACGAAAATGTAATTAGTGGCATGAAATCCCATTTCCTTAACTTAGTCAGAAAACACAGAAACGCAATTCCCTTCATTATAATGGTATTCACCATTATTATTATAGAAATCTCACGCTACTCGTATTTTTATATACACTTCACATGACTCAGTCAGTCGTGTAAAGACAAATAAAGATCCATTTTAAGTTTACTTAAATTTACGACTGCACACGGTTCTGTAGGGTTGGCTGTATCGTACTAATTAGCGGGTGAATCTATCGTCTTTACTGCAGGATATAAGCAATTTATTTTTACGGCAACTCTTGAAAGAATAAGTCAGGCAGATATAGTTCCTTAAACGGTTTCAACGTAGTTTCATAGGCCTCTGAGACTTTTTGGAGTTTTTACGACTTAATCGCTTGGAACCTTAATCACTTTGATTAACGCTAAGTGATTAAGTTTCTTTATAGTTGCTAGAGTAATCTGGAGCATCCTGTAAGAGAGGGTATGGAAAATCATTACCGCCATCTGTTAAGGAGCATAACGCATGAGGCTGAGCTCAACATGGAGACAAGTTGTACGGTTTGAAATTCTTAATGGCTGAACGGCAGAATTTTAGCTATTAAAAGGATTTTGGGTTCATCCCTCAAGAGATTAATCTCATTACATAGATTATTGACAAAGATTATCTAAACCTCTATTAGGAAAAATTATACGGAACATGCAAACTGCCATATCTCATTGAAGTGCTTTTTTTACTGTATTGATTGAAATGTTCTAATGAACTAAAGGATCCTGAATAGTTTTTCACTGCAATATTCTAATTTAATTTGAAATGAAAATTTGGCATCGAAAGTTACGTAAATGGTGCAAATTTTACATCTGCAGGAGATCTACAGATGCAAATCTGTAGATCATTTACATTTGCTTCGGTTGAAATATTTGCTGAAAATGATTGGCCATGTATTCGAACACTAGCTATAAATCCTGCATTCTTTCGACCATTTAAGTGACCAAGAGAATGAATCTATATTCAAAAAAATTATATAATTTGGGCTATTTGATTTCAAGAAATATTTTTGTCATTTGTTAGTTCATTCTGTCATTTTGTCATTAGTTTAGTTCATTCATACAATTTAAGTCATTTGCATCACAGCCATCGGAAGACATCCCGATTGGGTTTTGCACTTTAGCTGTAAGTACAGTATATTGCTGTTGCAAACGTTTGCAGAAGTATCGTCCATTGTGTAGGTTCCGAAACCTTTTAGGTAGTATACAGACAAAAATTGTCATGACGATTTCAGTTTTTTCTCTAAAATTTTGTTTTCATTATTTTAATGTTTGCATGTTTACTTTATGTATCTTCTCTCTCTCTCTCTCTCTCTCTCTCTTTCTCTCTCTCTCTCTCTCCATAGACACGTTTAGCTTAAATTTCCCTGTTTTACTGATTTTTAAAAGGATTATATTTAAACATATTTGGATTGCTATATATGCTTAGAATTAAGTTCAACAAGTTTCTCATGAGATTTGTTTTTTAATTCCCCATAATGGATTTAAAGAACCTTAGGAAATTATCTTTTTTCTGTTACGCAAGGACAACAATTGGGAAGATATGATAAGTGCCACTAGAAGGCAGCACTGTGCAAATCGATAGGTGAGGTAGAAGGAAGATCTCTAGATGTTTATTTCATGATGTGTCGGTCACGACTTATATGAAATTAGGCAAACAGCTGTCCTAATCAAAACACAACAATGAAATTGTTAGCACAGGTAGTTTGCAAAGATTTTATTTAATCTTATTTAAGCTTAACGAAAATATTTTTTTCAGAAAATATTACTATAAAATAAAAGAAAATATTACCCATTTAAAAAAAATAAATTCCACTTCCTCCATGCAGAGTCATAATTATTAATAATCTTCGCTAAAATGCTGAATATGAATATGGAATTGTCACCATCAAAATCGTTTACGATCTAAGGGAATGCCAATCTGGACTTCAAGCAAACAAAAAAAATTACTTTTATAATAAAATTATAAATACTTATGAATATTATTTATAGTCTAAGTAAACTTCAACAAAATTCAAAAATAAAAATGAAGTAAATTTCTTTAAGTGTGAAAATTTCGTTAATGAAAAGCAACTTTCTTTGAGAAAAAAAAAATCAGACAATATCCAGTAAAGAATCTAATTCAATGCACCAAATTTATTTAAAGAAAACATAGTCGTGATTTCAGTGATAGAAAATATTTAATCAGTCTAAAAAAAAAACTAACGAACTATGTCTGATACGGCATCATTTTTGCTTAAAATTTCGAGATTTACTTTTACAAGCCACACAGACCTTTGATGGACATGTGCAACAAAGGCATTTAATTACGCTTGACCTGTGATCTTAATTTCCTTGGCTTGCGTCAAACCAAATATTGAATTTCTTTTGATTCGGGGTCTGCTTGTGTTCTTTTGGACGGATTGACTGTTACAAATATAGAATAAAAAAAATAAATAAATAAAATTATAAAAGAGTGGCCGCCAGCGTGTAAGATCAGCTGTCATCTTCAGCTGAGAAGTCCTCATAAAGTTTGTTTGCGTTCTAGGCGGAATGGATTCAAACCAAGGTCTTTCATATCAATGGGGGAGTCTGCGATAGCCTCGCAATTATGCTAGATGTCACAGTAAAAAGTGCTGTGTTATTATCGATGGTAATAGTGGCATGGAGAAGATTCTTCAGTTAGCTTCCCAGATTGAAGAAGATGTTAACTGCAAGTCAAATAGCATGTAATCGTTTTTCTGTTCTGCATTTCTGTTATTGATGTTGTTAGTCTTGGTTTTAATAGTAGATTGAATAGTGCTTATTAAAAATGATTGAAACTTATGACGTTGTTTTTATACGCTAGTGTTTGTTAGAATGGACAAATATTATCAGATCCCAGGTTTTTAAAATTTATATAATTATATTTATAAAACGACGATGATTTTTAAATATCGTTTTGTTTATCTGTTAATGTCTAGGTGCGTTCGAAAACTTCACTGGCAATTTATGCCTTTGGAATGTGAGACGAGTGATCAAAAGGAGGATGTAAGTGAGTATCTGCTTAATGAGTTAATTTAAATAGCAAATTAACTGATTATCCTGAAATCACGCTAACTACCACTAAACTACAGATACACCCTATGTTTGTGGCGTTATGGTGCAAATGCAAGTTTGAACTAGCTATTTAGCACGTCAGAAAATAATATTTTATGTCTTTCTATTCTCATTAAGTTTCAATGCGAGGTAAGCCATGCTGGATACCTCACTGTAATTTGAAAAAAAAAAAAAGATCACGCTGACCTCAAAAGTCGTTTCATGTAAAATTTCATGTATGTGCACATGTTATATAGATGTTTCCAGATAATCAAACTCAAACAGGAACGACGTTGATTATTCAAGAGTCATCCCATTAAGAATAACACGAACCTCATGCATCTTATGCTTAATAGACTTGTTTACGATTTATGTTGCTATCGAAGATTTTTCCAACTTATGTGTATGGTGCATTATAGCATAAGCATATTAATTTTAAATATTGTTTTAGAGACGAAAGTTTCTGAACTATAAACATAAAAGAGCACAAAAATAAATTAAAGAATATCGATCAGCTGATTGAAACATCCGAACAATTACCCAGCTAACTGAACAGAGCGATGGATCATTTGAGGAAGACTTCGAGAAAATTGGAGGCGTTGGCAGATAGCTTTCAGAGCCTTCATTCATCTCATGAGTTCCATCATGAACTTTCCCATCTGGCACTAAAATGAAATTTATCTCATCAAGAAATAAACTGACTCGTTCTTGAAGGAGTAAGGCTACGTGTTTTAATTTTCTTTTTTTCCTTTATTATTTTTTTTAGCATCCAGAACTTCTGATAGATAATATCTAACCTACTATTAACACCATATGACGAATTTATCTAGGAAAATGATCACATTTCTTAGTTAAATAAAAAGAGAATGCGACAGCATGTGCAAATTATAGCTGTTTGAATATTTCCAAGAATCGCATGTTGCATGTTAGTCAAAGAAAGGTTATGTAATTATTATTATTTTTTTTTGATTAACATGGCTGAAGGATGACGTACATTTCTTTTAAATATACATGGGGGCTTACATTATTTCATATTCATAAGTTTATACTCATTTAAGAAGTGATGCGTCAGTTTTGAGATTACAAAAGTAGATGGTTGTTGAAAAGGTAATTTTCACCAACTTAGATTAAGCAGTTTGGAGACGTGCCCACGTCAAATGGCATCGTTTGATCAAAGGGGCAAGCATTTATAGACACTCTTACTCATGATGTAGTTATAATAATGTGGTAATGAATGTTTTAAAATTATGTGCTTTTTTTAGTAAAAAACGAAACAAAAAAAATAGTCTTATCTTCATTGTGTTACCACATCATCATCATGTATGTTATCTCCAAATAATATTCGGGTATTAGTAACAACGACAAAATTTCAAATAGTAATTTCCTAACTAGTGCATTAAAAGCTAAATCTATCATACGTTAGATATTTTTCTTAATTAAAAATCTTAAAATTTTTATAAACTCTCATAAAATACTGATTTGAAAATTAACATAGGATATATTATTATTATTACTACACAAATAGTCTATATATTGATAATAATTCACAGAAGATGGCGCCACAGTCGTATAGATGAAAACTCGAATAACGCTACTGAAGCATACTTTATAAGTTTTCAAAAAAAAAAAAAATCTCCAAGTATAGCAACTAGTTAATGAGAGCATAGAAACTTTCTCATTTCTGTTGTTTTCAGTGAATATTATCAAAAAAAACAGTAGTTATACAAAAACTAACTTTTTAAAATTAGAATGACATGATGAATTCAAACTTACAAATTACCTAAAAGTCAAATGAAAAATTTACATTTAGAATGTATGGATATACATAATATGAATCTTCAAAAGGAAAAGCGTAGGTACTTTTGCTTTTTTTTAAAAAAACATTTATGACATAATATCTTGCATTATTTTATAGTGATCACTTAAATGACATTTTTACTAAAAAATAGGAGCCAAATCATATTAAATTTCCCCAAGACACAAAAAAATCATTATAACAATTAAACATTATAACAATTAAACATTGTTACAAACACAAGATATTGACAGCTTCGTGAGGAATGCTACTTTAAAAAAAACAATCGTTTATATATTTCATGAACTTGTATGACGAAGTAAATTGAATTAATATTGAATTAACTATCACCATAATTGTTGCTCAGTTCTTTAGCACGGGGAAGTGTGCATTTCAAGGATGCATTATTCTTAGTATTTTTTGCCAATTCAAGTAAAAGATCCGATAAGAAGAATGTTCATCTCATCCTATTGGTTATTATAAATCTCAAGTCTGGGAACGTGTTTTTTTACTGTTATTTTATTTATTTATTATTTTTAGTTAATTCTCTTTTAGTAATAAAATGAACGAAATTTTTAGGAAAGCCCAATATTATTACAATATTATTGTTGCAATATTATCATTTATAATTTTATTTTACAGCACAGTATTTCAACATCGTCTAAGCCAAGCACAGATGATGTTCAGAGGCTCCAGAGGGTGTCAAGGAAAAAAAAACAATTTGTGTTTTTTAAAAGAAGAAGATTAGTAGTAATTCAGTCGAGACTGCATTAATCACAGTCTCACAGTCTGTGCAGGGAGTTCTTTCTGCGTTTAGAGTATCATGGGAGATGCGAAATGCACTCGATCCAAGAACAAATATTTTTTTTTTTTTTTTGCATTTAACATCGCTATCGTGTACCGCATTTTGTCTCTTATGCCACCATATTTTTACTATAGTTTCTATCATGGAGTATCTCCATAAGTTGTGATGATATCCTTTGGTTGAAAAGCAGTTCGAATTCGTTCCGAACTCGAAGAGAATTTACAGGGCGTTTTCAGGTGAAGGTGAGTTAGCCAATCTCACACGGTGGAGGAAGGGTTTTCCTCCTAAAAACATGCGAACTATCCCCAGTTAACCAGCCCGCTGATAGATATAGAAGACTATGTTGATAAAGCTAACCTCGCTTCTTATCGTTAGCTCTGATAGATTTACATGAAGCCAAGTTTTAATTGTACTCATGTTGAAGTACATAGCGCTTTTATTAGTCCAGCTCCTTAAGACTGTATATTTATTAACTGCAGAAAAATAATGAATAACATTTGCTTATTACTTCTTGCTATGATTTGTATTTTACAATACGAACTGTACTTCTGCTGTTCTATTTCTTCTTTTTCAATACAGAGAGAATCGATCTCGTGCTGTGGTTGTGCGGTTAGTTTCTCCAGAGTGTTTTCAGATTTAAAAATATCATAACTTTGATTCGAACATATTTGGTAGTTTATTGATTTTATTTTATATTTGCAAAAACTTGAACACGTCAATGCTGTGAATGGGAGGATAAATTAAGGAGAAAGTAGGAATTTCTCTTGATGTGTTCCTGAATAGCAGGAGGTTGTACTCTGTGGGGATAATAGAAAGAGGATGACTCTTCTAGAGAATAGAGGTAGATGGAATGAAAGAGGAGGGCGGGAAGATTGGTTCTGTAGGATTGAAGCCTGGACTGAAAGATGGGCGTTGACCACCAGCTGTTATTTCTCATTGGTTTAAGAAAAGGTAGTACGATGATGATCAGTTCAGAAAAACACTGGTCATGAGAAAAGCAGAAACAGAACTTATATGAGAAAGAGACAGAGAATATGTTCAGTTATGAACTGAACACGTAAGTCAAAACTACCTTTCTTCTCTTCATCTGGCTGATATCGTTTTATTTAATGAAAGAAGCTTTCTACAGAGACTGTAAAAGTTTCCAAGGTAATCAGTCAGATTGTAGTTGCTGATATGCCATTTATTTATCTCTTATTTATTCCTTTCCTTCCGTCCCTTAGGACTGGTTGAGACCTCCTAATGAGGGATTAAGTATATGACTGTCGACCCGTGTTCATATGACTGTGTTCACGGGACCTATTTGTCTGTTCTAAGGGACGAAAACGTTAATTTCCGAGATTAGCTAACTCATCTTTAGTCAAAAGAGGCAAGATAAAGGTTCTTCACATCATGGACGGGAATCGAACCCAGGTCTTTCCGACCAAAGAGCTTCGTCTATACCGACTGAGCTACGGAGGCTCGATTTGCCATTAATATTTTGCTTGCATTACTAAGTTGTATTCGGGACTTTTATCAGTAGTCTACAAATATCAAACACCTTTCCCAAAGACTGATCTCAACCGTAGTAACAAGCAAAACGTAACTCATTTTTTAACATTTCATTACTTGTTTCTTTATGTTTCATACTTTTGATCAAACGTTTCAAAGAATTTTCATAGAAAATATGAAAAATAGTAATAATATAATTTTTCATAGCAAATTAGTAATAATATAGGTTAGTGTGTTAGTACTATTTTTGTCGACCTTCCGCCGAATTTTTTATTTATTCCTAAATCACATGTCCTTAATTATATTTTTCAAATGCGTGTATTTTCCGTTGCGTATTCTGATACGTCATAAATTCGGTTAATTAATTTTCAGAACAAAAGTCTTTATAAAAATTTCTTCGAATTTTTAGATGGAATTTGAACCCAAATCATTGCATCTGAAAGGCATGCCTATTGCAGTTCTCTAGACTGCACGAGGATGCACTAATAATGAGGACTATTACGAATCAAAGCTATTTAGAAGTGCTTATTCTCTGCTGATTAGCTGTGACCAGTCTGGGTTCATATTCGTTTAGCAGGACCAAAATTGAGAGAAAGAAGAATCTCACGATGTGTGTGCGTGTGTGTTAAATTTATCTGAAGGATATGAATTATTCAAAATACTCTTTTTTAAGTACAAAATTTAAACTAAAACTTATTTCAGGTTTGAGTGTAGTAGAAAAGTTTCAAACATAAGGGAAAACCAAATAGAAAACGTCGCTGATAATAAAAATATTTTTGTTATTTTTACTTTCTCTCTTTCTCCGACATTATGGGATATTTACTTCAAGTGAACGGCTGTGATAGTTTTGTCTTTAGAAATCCACCATGAGTATGTTTCTGTGCACAGCTGCGTTTCTTGGTTACCATCATAATCTCCCAAGAGCAGCCATCTGTAAGCCACTTACATTGTGGTGTCGTCAGCATGCACACCACACCAATGGGAATATCATTCCAAACATCACTTAAATCGAAATAATCCAATAAACAATAAACCGTTTATTACATATGGTTAAATAAATAAGCCGATAAAAGGAGATATAATCGACAAGAGACCACCTGACGAATAAACAACATTTGCCGTGAATGGAAAAGTTCCTTTCCTGAGGTAGGTAAGAGAAAAACAGGCGACACACCGTATGAACCTCCAAATTGAATGGATGTGTTGATAATTGTTCGAGCTACGATAGTGGAAAACTGGCGTGCTGGCTGCAAGTGACAGAATGAAAAAAAAATACTTGCACGAAAGTGTTGGCGACCTGGGAAACCCTAAATAAACACCAGGCAATTAAGTGGAAAGATAAGACAGTGGTGACGGTTACTACGAATAAATATATTTTTTTTCAAACTAAATTAAACAGATTTCCTAGGGAACAATATTCTCTTAGGACACCGAATGTAAACAAAACGAGATAATTGAAATGCATCATTAGATTACAATCAACTCTTTGCTAATCGGGTCGTAACTGATGAGCCATTGAATATTTACAACACATTTGGTCAACAAATAGCTGTGTTAAACTTAAATACAGTCTGATAAAGCGAAAAAAAGGACGAACAAAATTATCGACTGAGTACAACGATATCTACTTCTTAATATTTCTTAATTCTCTTCGTATATATATATATATATATATATATATGCGTACTATTTATTTTTCAGCTAAAGGTTTTCTAACTAAAATCTCGCACATTCACAGTGAAAAGCTACGTACTAAATAATGCCTATTATATAAAATATATATATATATATATATATATATATATATATATATATATATATATATATATATATATATATATATATATATATCATTTTCCATACTTTATAGCAAACGACGGACTCCATATAAAGGTCCAATTCTTATAGTCAGAGTGGTGCAATGTTTTCCTAAAGTAAGACATTTATCGTTAATTAACGGACCACTTAAAAACGGTTTATCTTATAAATGGCTACTACTACTTAAATTTGTTTTATAAAGAACAAGACTAAAATTAGTTAGTTTTTATGATTTTTAAAAGTTCGATGATATATGATGTTTGGACAGTAAATTATATGAATTTTTTAATACACAAAATCCATATTTGTTTTCTTCAAAATGGTCACAAAGTTCTAAAGTATTTTTTAAAGCTGACTCGCTGTCTCAGTTGGCCGAAGCCACTGCATGTTTTCTTCTTACGCGGCGCGTTTGAATTGCACATAAGACAGGGATGCTTGTAAAAGCCTAGTCGGATGACTTTGTATAGCTCTTTGAATTCATAAGGATTTTCTGTTTTCTTACATTTTTTCAAGTTTTTAAAATGAAAGGAGACTTCTGTCTTTTTATCTAACATATCCTTCTTAGCAAGTGCTTCTGCCAAAGATGTATATCTATTCTCTCTCTCTCTCTCTCTCTCTAACATTAGTAGGAAAATGTTCCAAGATAATAGTAAACATGCATTTCTCAATACGGTTCTTGACTAGCGACATGATGGTCTTATACCTGTTTTTAGATGATGCACTGAGGAGTCAGTTTATTTCTTTTCAATCATAATGTGTAATTTGGTATCGTTTCCAATCATTTTTGGGGTTAGAATTAAATGTAATTTCCTCTAAATCACGTCCATTAAATTAGTTGTGATTTCAATAACGTTTTAGATGATTTAATACATTTTATTAAAGATTCCAAATACAGAATTTCACTAAAATTCTCAAAATGAAATCGACGATGTAATATGCGCAAGGAGGAAATGAACAACTCAAATTTACTTGGGTCATTCGTATTCTGAAACGGATTAAACGCATAGCATGTTTCTGACAAAATTTGCAACGCAATCTTGGCCAAACAAGGAACTACAACTATGTGTGTGTGTGTGTAGCTATGCAAACAAAAACCGCATGAAGAATGACCCAGACTAGTGAGCTTCACATAGGATAACTACTTCCCTGTTCTAGTTACATATCCATAATAAGGAAATCATGCATTTGGATATACATAGGAGACATTTTCCATCTTGAATAGCGCTAGACGTATTCTTTGATAACTGATAGAAACTATGGCATAGCTGTTCACATTGCGATAAGTTCGTAGGATTAGCCAGCTAATCCATTAACCTTGAAACAAGCATTCCCAATGGCGAGCCTGAATTTGTAGAGATAGCTTCATCCACTTCTTCAGTGCAATGATTATCAATTGTTTAGTCGTGGACCAGACGTTATTTAATAATCATGGCTGTGTTAGCGATACGTTATTAAATCAATGAGAGCGACAATGCCGACACTGCTCAAAGATGGGAAAAAGAGGATTAATACTGATTTCTACTACGATAGCGATATCAGAAAATATTTCAGCATTTATTGATATCACTATCAGTAATGGATAAGAAGCTGCTGATTCAAGAGTAACTTCGAAAATGTCTGTGGTTTTAGCATCATTAAGGATAAAGATAGAACTTGAATCGTTGATTACACCAGCCTGTAAGTATTGCACCAGTCTGTTAATATAACGAAAGTGCTATAAATAAAAATCCACCAAGCATCTTTATTCTCGAAAGGTTATAGGTCTTTTTTTTTTTTTTTTTGCATATCGGTTCAACCAGTCTCTACTTTCGTTATTGAAAATGCACGAAAGTAGAGACGCCATCTTATTTTCGTAAGACTAATTGGTATTATTGTACGAATTAGTTTGAGTTTTAGAGTTGATTTTTTTCTGAATTATAAGTTAAAAGCCGCTTTTTCGACAAACAAAGGGGAAAAAAAACCCGTATGACCGGCACCACACATTACCTAACTCAGGAAATGGCCGAAAAAATAAATGGCTTAAAAACATTGTCCAAATATTTAAAACATCATCCTGCACCTCGGATGTTGCGAAATCTTGGTAAGGTCTTTCTTTCTTCCTTCCTGAACGACGTTGATGTTTAAAATATTTGGGAAGTGTTTTTTGTTGAAATAATAGAAGAATCTCATCGATATTTGCATAACAAGCATCGGGAATAAATAAATATTAATAATAAAAGTGTGCAATAAACACTATCTTATTTGATTTTTTATTTATTCGTTGGCATTATATTTGTCACTATTGGAACATTATGAATTATTGTGAGCCATGATTATTCCGAGTTGCTAATCGATGTTTATTTTTTATGCTATGCATCGTATTGACGAGTCGTGTGGTGAGCACGGAAGTAGACAAGTGGTGGTGCGATAACATGAAAGAAATCTATAATTATGTATAAAGTAAGGCTTCGACTTGCATATCGTAATAATCTCTCCTATTTCGATGACATTTATACTCGGTACAGTGTTTCTGAAAGCGGAAACTACTGGTATGAACGATGCTGTTTTGTTATAAAGATGCTTCGTCACCTGGCGGATTTAAATAGAACTTATATAGCGATCACAACGTGAAAGAATGACGTCATACAGATGCGAGAACGTTTTTTATATTATTTGAATTCGTAAATTCTCTCTCTCTCTCTCTCTCTCTCTCTCTCTCTCTCTCTCTCTCTCTCTCTGTCCTGGAATTAGAATAAATAGACTTGATTTGACTTGACTCGATAGTTTTAGCACAACTCATCATCTTCTTCTAAGAAAAAAAAACATTGCTTCCATATTTTATATTTTATTATAATTCTAAATTTTTTTTTTAATTTATTCACCATCAGACTTTAAAATCATAACATTAAATTACATTAAATCTATTAAAATTGCAATTTTTTAAAATAAATAAGTTGTCCCCTTAATTCCACTGTGAGACCAAATCAATACGAAAATATTAGCCTGGTTTACCTTCTTAATTAAAACATTTCAGCCATTCTTAGCTAATATCTTTATATTTTGAGATATTTAACCTCTGGAAATCACACTGGGTATTTAAATAAATACCCCGTTAGGGTACCATTTGACTGATTGAATGTATCATTGCATCTTGCATGCATGTACGTATTTATTTCTCTCTTTTCCGGTATTTTTTGTACTGGAAAGGGATCTCATATGTAAATAAAGAAACCGTGACTTCTTAAATATTAAATATTAATTGGATAAACGTTATGCAGAGCTTAATTTGACGACTGAAAGACATTCTCTCTCCGAAACTCCTGCAGTAATAAAAAACTGAATATTAAAAAAAAAGTCTTATTAGAAAGAAAAGTAATACAGAAAAATACTCACAAGGTTGGCAATTTGCAGAATAGAATATTTTCCAACGGCACTAATGGAATTATGGGTGATGCTGGCTAATGAAATTATGAATAATTACGAGTGATGACAAAGTCATGGCGGCTAACGAGAAAGATTTTCCTTTAATTGAGTAAAACTTAATTTAGCCTTCTCATTTAGCAAAGAATCAAAGTATTCAGGAGGAGGATTTACACCGACAACATATCGCATAGGCAGTGCACTGGAACCTTCACGTGTTCTTCAGTTAAATTGCCAATGGATTTAACTAGCATGTATAACATTTTTGTTGACTTTCTGTATTATTGCAGTGGGCTTTGAAGAAACGTCTCAATACGCAAGTCAGCTTCCCAAATATTTGACCACCATACTACTGCAAAGGTAGTAGCTTTCTGCGAGCTGAACGTCGCAAATTACGTGACCTATTTGTGGATAGAGCTGCTGGCTCATCGTTACGTTGTTATTACAGTCTGCGGGAAGAATTGGAAAGATGTCCGTACGTTAGGATTCTAAACATTCGTTTTTGCTCCATGAAGTTTATTTATACAATCAACATCCCGTTTAAATTTAAAATGAAAATTAGAAACATAATCTTGTAACAAAATTTGGTGAACAATAAAACAAAAAGCGAGCATTCTCACCGTATAATTAGTTAATGCTTACTGTTAATGCTTACAGGGGGATCCGCCCCCCCCCCGGCGCCTACGGGTACCAACCCCCCCGAGTTCCGGGTTGTAAGTCGGTTCTCCTTCAATTCTGATGACTCGAGACATGAGACAACAATGTGTTCGTCTCGTGAAGACAAACACATTGTTGGACGTTTCAAAACAATGAAGAGACAAAAAACGTGGCATAAAAACGTTTCAAATTTCGGCTTATCTTTTTATATACCCGGTGATTATAAAATAACGTCAAGTGTTCAGAGCCCTCTAGCGAGTAATGTATTGGACAAAACACACCAATATTCGGTAGACACACAGTGGAACATGGGGATTCGATTTAACGAAAAAAAAAGTACCAAAAGTCGCCACCAGGAGAAATTTTGGCACTGTTTACCGAGTAAAATGCATTAATTTGCATTATCGCGTTTCTTGTGAGCGATCATGCAATAAAAGGAAAGCCTGTGAGATTTCTTATCATTCGTACACGAACTGCTTTTCGATGCCTCTTACCTTACGTGAGCGTGCTTTGTTAATCAAACTCTATTATCAGTCTTCGTGATTTCGGCGTATGAAAAATTTACGAAAATGACCGATTAGCGTAACAAACTTACGAAAACTGATTTGGCGATTTGAGACTACTGGAATTCTAGCAGTGCAGGTAGGCAGGGGACGCAAACCAATCAATCACCAACAAGTTGAACAAGTTGCAACTGCTATTGTGGAACAGGAGATGACGAATGTGCATTTTACCAGCAGTGCAAGAGCAATATTCCGGCAAACGGATATCGCATACACAACGGTGTGGAAAATCCTACATCAGATGTTGGAGTTTTACCCCTATAAAATCAGTCATGTTCAAGAATTGCGCCCTGGTGATGCGACCACACGAATCGACTTATCTTTGAGATTTTTAGCTCGCATGGAAGTGGATGATGCATGGCAGATTTTATGGAGTGACAAAGCGCACTTTTATATGAACGGCGATATTAACACACGCAACTGTCGCATTTGGGCTCGTGTGTCTGCAGAATGCCTATCCACTCACCCAAAGTCACAGTGTGGTGCGGATTTACGGCATCTTTTATCATCGGTCCATACTTTTACAAGGAAATTCGCCAAAATGGACGAGTGACCTGTTCCGTCAATGCTAACATATATGCCAATATGCTACAGAACTTTGTGGTTCCACAACTGCAGCAAAGAGAATGTCTCGATTCGACCATCTTCATGCAGGATGGTGCACCACCCCACATCAGACTTTAGGTACAGCGTGTTTTGCGACAACATTTCTTTGACAGAAGAATCATTAGTCGTGCATTTCCCACGCCGTGGCCACCGAGATCGCCTGATCTCAATACTTGTGACTTTTGGCTGTGGGGATTTCTTAAAAGCATTGTGTATCAAGGACATGTACCCGATTTTCCAACTTTGAAAGATCGAATAACGTTACACGTGAGACAAACCAATTCCGATATGTTGCGAGCCACTGTGGAAAATGTCGTGCACCGTATGCAGTTCCTGGAACATCAAAATGGTGGTCATATTGAACCTCATTTGTAATTAACAATAAACGTCATGAAATTGATGTGTGCTGTCTCTCATTTGCCATTTAGTCATTCATTAGTCACACCTACTAAAATTAATTTGGCAGTGCCAAAATTTTCCCTGTTGGCGGCTTTTGGTACTATTTTGTTTTTCGTTAAATCGAATCCCCATGTTCCACTGTATACGTCTACCGAATATTGGTGTGTTTCGTCCAATACATTACTCGCTAGAGGGCTCTGAACACTTGATTTTATTTTATAATCACCCGGTATATAGAATAGATATCTCGGAGACACTTGTGCTGTTGTTGTAGTAGCTAACGACCTCTGTTGTCATTATCTCTACTAAGATGAATGTGGGTATACGTGGTTGTTTGAATGAAGACAAACATGAAAAATTATGCAATACTGGGAGCGAAACTGGAAAAAAAATTTATTTTTTCACGTAAGCTGACTCTCGGTCGGTGCGTAAAGTATTTACTAAAATAAAGAACCAAAGGTTTCATTTCGGAGATGCAAAATTACATAAATTAAATGGATATTAACTCCAACATCATTTCAAAGCTGAATACAGAAACTATAAAAGTTTCTTACGAAAGTTGACCAGTGAGTTTGCGGGAATACACTCGCCGTCATACTACGAGTTACCCTAGCCTACTTATAGGAGTATAGCGGCGCATATGGCGGCGAGCGTATTCCCGCAAGCTCTCTGGTCAACTTTCGCAAGAAACTTAAGTAGATTTAATATCCACTTAATTTATATAATGTTTTCACGTTTTTGGTAAAATATCCTCCAATATAAAAACTATTTTCATTTATGTCGTTAAACGTTCATGAAAATATATTCCATAATGGATTCATCGATGTAAAAGGCCATTTATGGGTGGTGGAAAGGAATTAATCAATGTCAGTGAGCTGGGGACTAAGTATATGGAAGAACATTAAATATTTTAAATAATTCAATTATATATCTAAGTACCATATCCATGCACTATTTCTTGTTAGATAGTTTATTCTGAGCATTAGTATATGTATAGTTTTATATGAAAATTTATTTCGTAACGCCATTTTCAAATGTGGTAAATATATTTTCATTATGCATCAAAAATCTCGGCATATATTTGCTTGAATATCCATTTTTTAGTTAAAATTACATTGGTGTGTGGGGATAATAAAAAAAATAACATGGAAGACCTAGATTAGATTCGTGTTAATGACGAATAAAAAATTTCAATTCATTTCTATTCTAAATTAAGTTAGTCGGTCTCAGACGGAGGTTGACGGTTAAAGAATTTTATTTTGTTTCCAGAAACTCAAACAAGTTAGTGTTCGGTCTGCATTGCAACGTGCATATAGCGCGACATATATTATTTACTTGATCTTGACACTGCATAGCAGAAGAAATACTGCTGGAAATAAAGAAACATGGAGGAATCCTTGTGGGCAACGAAAGAGCAAGATTCAAAGTGAAATGAAATATCAGTTGAAAACAGAAAATATCTGTAACTACGAAACGGTGAAGGCCTCCAATCTATAAGAGGTGTGCAAAATAAATTATCACTGATAACTGATATCTTGTTTTTAAACATTCACCAGTAAAAGTTATTGTTTTCGGGGGGCAAATGAAAATGTCCACAGTTATTTTAATGTCCAGTTTTACATAGCTGATATCATCATCTCAATAAGAATATAAAAAGTCTTATTTATATAAGAAAGTTTTGTAACTTTTTTAATGTTTTAAATAAAAAAACATATAGTAGTCTTAATTTAGTTTCTGAAAGAATAGTTACTCTCTGTTAAATGCCAGTATTTCTTTCTTTCACCAGCAATACATAAGGACACCATTTAATGTTTATCACCGACAGACAATATTCATTTACAAAGAGAGACGAGTTATTTTTATGACATTTTTACATCTGTTTGAATAAGTACGTTAGTAAAAATATTTAAACACGAATTAAGAAGATAGCTTTCTCTTCTAACGTTTTAAAAGTATCAATCACTTAAATACTATGTAATTAAATATGCTGTGATCACACATTTTAATTTTTTTTTATCGCTTGCTCCATCTCTTTATATGCATAATATATTTTCTCATTTATGTTTGTTTGTTTCTTTTTTTTTTTTAGAGTAGATAATCTCCAGGTTGCCATTTCCATAATTGTCTCGCTGCTACTTTATTGAAATTAAAAGACGGAAAATTTAAATCCAATTCTATTTCTGTGTACGTTTAATGTTACTTAGAAAAGGCGGATTTGACCACAGAAACAAAACCCATTAGAACAAATGAAAGGAACGCAGATAATAAACAAAAATATTCACGTAATCAAACAAATGACCGGACACAGATAGAAAGGCATGGAATTCCCTTCTAAGTAATTAATATCTTTTATAATGTAATACGCTACACTCGATGAGGACTTGGCTAAGACATTGTGAAAAGGAATGCAAATGACTTTGGGCATAGAAAAGATAAGAAAGAAAGAAAGAAAAAAAAAGAATTAGTAGTTGAAAGGGTACGTTCCTGTAGAATTTCTCTCACGGCTTGTGAATAGCCTCCAACCAGTATCACTTCCGAGTCTGTAAACAAGAAGTTCAATTAAAATGAAATATATTTTGTCATGGAGGTTACTCCCGCTTAATTGAATCAGATGTACGGTATCTTTTTATATGCATACAGAGCAATAATACAGGCAGAGAGATAATAAGCATAAATATTATTCTTTTAGAACGTTTATTTTACTTCAATTGGTTAAGATAACTTCTGTTTCATTAAAGGATTTTAGATGTTCTAAATTTATTAATCCTTGTTAACAGCTTCTGGAGGAATTCAATGGACTAGCTGGCTGCTTCTGCGTTACTGGAGGCAAATCAATGAAAGTAAAACCCATATCGATTCTCTTTCTCTCTCTCTCTCTAGAATAGGCTGGTTAATTAGTGATAATTAGTTCCACGTGATACGTACATAAAAGTGTATTCGTCTTGTATCTGCAAATATTAAATATCTGGACGTAAGATAAATGTTCATTCGAGATTCATTTAGTACCTATTCTAAATTCATTTGATTTCCTTTTTAATTTCGTAAAAGTTTTATTCCGTTTAAATAAAATAATCTTGCATTGATGTGTATGGCACGAGTCTTGTAATGTTCAATAGTACTTAATACAAACATATAAAGTCAGTTAGCGTATCGAAAAGGTGGGATGATTCTATTTTAAATTCAGCTCTTCCGTTAGTCACAATATAGTAAACTAGAGTCATTTTAGTCACAAGGCTAAAGTTTACTACATTTCCCGCATAGTTTATCTGAGACAAAAATAAAATAGCTACTCAAAAACTATAGACCATAAATGTGAGAGTTCTGAGAAAAATTAAAGCAGACATTCAGTGGAAGAACCAATTAAAATTGTAGACATCAGTAAAGAGTTTCGCATTATAAACATTTCAGTAATGTGTAAGCATAACCAGACTAAGGTAGTATAATTAGTTAAACAGAATCGAAGAGGAAAGATTGAATAAACAGGTATTTGATCGTAAGAAATATCCCCAAAGGAAGACTTGTTCTGGGTACGTGAATGCAGTAATGACTTTAAAAATCGAAATGCAGGATCTAATAATATTATATACAGACTATCTAGAAGAAGACTGTTAATAAGAAGCTAATAATAATAATACAAATTTAATTATGTAGTATTGTCATAGTATCCTGCACCTCTGAGAATAAATAATAGAAACTGATGATGATGATTATTACATTTTAATGATCAATGGGGATGCATGTCTTTGAAAGCTTGCATATCTTAAACAGCTCTATACTAGTATATAATTCTCTTTCCTCTCATCATTATAAGTTTCTCCAAATTGTGTGTGTGCGTGTGTGTTGTGTAATATTGAACAGAGTAATTGTTGAACATCATTTAAGTGATTTTGAGAATATTCTCTAGAGCAGACCTGCACAACATACGGCCCGCGGGCCGCAAGTGGCCCGCAATGCTATTTATTTCGGCCCGTCTGCCTGATTGACATTAATTAATCATACGGGGGAATATGAAATTAGACGACTTGAATTAAATTTTTACTAAGACTCTGAATGTTTACGTTCATGCGATTAATGGCACAATCATCTTTCTTTCAACTCGACAATAAATTGCATTTGGAGTTATTCCCACTATCGTATTTAATAACAAATTATTACACTTGCTTCGAGGTTTTGTTAGCGCTAGTGTCGCTGCGGGAAATTTCAAAGTTACATCTCCGTGATAACGACTTGATGTCTACGAACGAGAACGAATCGTATTACACAAAGTTGACAGTGCCTTGACTGGCTTTGGCAGTGTGGTGGTTGGTTGTAGCTGGTGCAATACATTACATAACTGTTATCATAACCTGCATTATTGTGAGTTTTTCATCATTCGTTTTTGTAATTAATATTGTCAATCTCGACACAGTGAGCTTAAGTAAAAAGCGTAAAATAGATTCGGAACATCGAGCATTTAACCCTGAGTGGACAAACAAATATTTTTTTACGTTGTTTAGGGACAAAATAACGTGCATTGTTTACCGGGAATCTATCGCTGTGCCGAAAGAGTACAATCTGAGACGTCATTTTGAATCGAAACATCCCAAGCTTGGCAAGTTGGATGCAAGTGAAAAGCAAATAAATGCAGCAAAGTTATTGAAAGTCCATAGCGGTGAGCAACAAGCCTTTAAAAAAGTGACATCTGCAAATGAAGTTGCCACAAAAGTAAGCTTAAAAATATCACAAGAAATAGTTTGTGGAGTGTTGATAAAAAAGTGTCTGATGGTTGCCGTTTCCGAATTGTATCCTGATAAGAAAACTAATTTTGAAAAATATCAGTTTGTCCAGTATTGCTGTTCAGTAGAGGGTGGCTGATATTGCCGAGGATCTTAAAGATAACCTGCAAAATCGGCGTGAATGTTTGTATTATTCGCTTGCTATGGATGAAAGTACTGACGTGAAAGATACTGCACAGCTTTTAATATCTCTAAGAGGCGTTAATAAGAATTTTGAGGTGTCGGAAGAGCTTGCTGGTTTGTGTTCAATGAAAGGAAGAACAACAGGAAAGGAGATCGCAGAAAATGTAAAGATGTGTGTAACCGAAAAACTATCCTTAAATTTCAAGAATTTAGTAGCAGAGTGCACTGATGGTGTCCCATCTATGTGTGGAAAAAATGTTGGAGCGAGCTGTAACATTTATTGAACAGTATACAGGTATACCATTGACAAAATTTCACTGTCTAATTTATCAGCAGGTGTTATTTTAAAAGGTTTGTACTTTAATCATGTGATTAAAGTAGTATTTGCTCTGGTCAACTATATTCAAGTTCGGGATTTGAAACACAGAATGTTTCTAGAAGAAAATGATGCCGAATACGGGGATCTACCATACCAGACTGGTGTACGTTGGTTGAGCCGCGGTAAAGTTTGTCACGCTTTGTCGTTCTAAAAAATGAACTAGTTGAATTTTTGGAATCTCAAGAAGATATGAAAAAATTCCCAGAAATAATGGATGAAGAATGGAATCAAGATTTATTTTTCTTGTGTGACATTTTGGGTCACTTGAATGACCTTAACTTACAGCTTCAAGGAAAAAATAAGTTTGTTTTTCAGTTAATGTCCCTTATAAAGGCATTCAAAATGAAATTAAGTTTGTTTGAAAATCAACTTGCTAAGGGGGTTATGTCACATTTCTTAACTTGTCGACAGAATATTTCATTAGAATATCATTCAATGGTGGGTGGAAAATATAAGAAGCACATATCACTTCTAAGTGAGGAGTTTCAGAAAAGAATGCCACTGAGTAATGAAGAAGTCCGCATAAAAGCGATTGAGGATGCATTTTCTGTCGAAGCAGGAAATCTACCTATCGAACTCCAGGTGGAAGTTATTGATCTTCAGTGCTCTGAAAACTATCGGGTGAAGCATAGGGAGAGTACTTTACAAGAGTTTTATCCTATTCTGGATCAGGATAAATTTAAAAGTTTGTTGGATACTGCCTACCAGGTATTTTGTATGTTGGGAGCACATATACTTGTGAACAAACATTTTCGATCATGAACTTGAAGAAAACCAAACAGCGTTCATCTTTAAATGATATCAATTTAGAGACCATATTAAGAACGGTCACTTCAAAGATGACACCAAACTTTGATAAAATAGTGGCAACAAAGAAATGTAATGTGTCACAATGTGACATTCAGTCACTGATATTTCACTGAGAATAAGTGTGATATTCTCAGTGAAATTATTAGTAAATTTTATGTTTATGTTTAAGTGATTTTTATTGAGACATTTTGTAGCCATATCTGTTTGTAAATAATTTTGATTATAATTTTAATTTTAACTCTCTAAAAATTTAAATATGCATATTAATTAGTATTTACTGTAGACCTACTAACAAATTTACTTACGTTTAGCTGCAGTGGACTAGTCTAAGATTTAAGGTCCGAAGTGATCTGGCCCTTGGTCAAGTAGTACAAGTTGGGTTTGGCCCTCAAAGACAATCAAGCTGTGCAGGCCTACTCTAGAGAGTACAGTCGTCGCTAGATTTCGTGATGCAAGAATCAAAAAAAAAAGTTTTGCCATATTCGGGTATTCACTCACGATGTTTACACTGCACTACCGACAGTGGTCAAACTAACAGAAAGTATTTTCAACAAAACGTCAGTTTTATGACCGGAAGTTTATTGATGTGATATGAGGCCAATGGTTGGTTACAAGAACTGCAGTCTGACAGCAATACAATAGTCTACAAAGGAGGATAATGAAAAGTAAAACCCGTGAAGATGGGGTATAGCTAAGTAGACAACCTAGTCGAGCTCCTGTCAACTAAATACAGACATCAACTGGCATAGTAACTGAAGAAAAGTCGACACTGAAAAACAAATAGTCTGCTGGTCCGACGAATCCTAACTTCAGTTGTTCCATGCTAAGGAAAGATGTGCGCGTACGGCGACAGCAACATGAATTGTTTCTTTGAACCCTATTAGATCGCTTGGCAATAGTCTGAATTCTTCCGCCTACTTGTATATTGCAACCCTCATGCACATATTTGTTTCTTCATTCAGTAATAGTTTTTTGAAAGACAATGTCATGGATAGTTCAGGAACTGTTTCAGAACTATACGGAAGAGCGTATCATAGTTCATCGGATAAGGTGGATCATGTTGCTTCAGACAGAAACGATCCGCAGTCTGAAAAAAAAATGTGAACTGCAGCGGAGTCTTCATGAGCCACACTTTCAGCAAATATTGGGTCCATATCTGGTCCAAAACGAATTAGCAAAGAGGTTTAAGAAATTTACAATAACATTGTTTTCGTAGACATTTTTCTGACACTGTTTAGTAAGGAAACAAATACCATCTACTATAACAAAAATAAAGAAAATCTCAAGAATAAAAACAATTATTTAGCAAATACCTTGAAAATGATGTTCAGCATCCTCTAACATTTATGAAATATGATACTCGCGTAGGCTACGAAGCCAAACAGATGCATAATTAAGAATTTATCATGAGTTGCAACGAAATCGAAAACCAATATAGAAGCCTCCTTGTTATATATGGTCCATGAAGGTTGAGAATGCTATTTGATGCAGCTGCTGTGTTACTTGAAGGCACTCACCGAACCGTGTATTCCATCATATTCTACTAATGACAGGTAGAGAAACACAAGGGAGGAGAGATCGTGAAGATAGGAGATTGATGCGTCTGCCATCAACACTAATCACAGCCTGGCAACTTTGCGGACATGCGTCAAGTGACTTGACCGAAACTGTAGAATATGTGCGCAGTTTTCTTTAAAAGTAACCAATTTACTGTTATACGGCATGCTAAAATTCCTTGCATCGGATCTGAAGTTTGTAGTGAATATCTAACAAAGCAATATTTGAAACTCATAGACGTGTTTGTCACGTATTGTGATTTTTTATATCAGAAATTAGAAGAGCTCTTTTCCTTGCATGGTGTATTAATTTATATTTTCTTATAATCATGCAGAAGTTTTAGAGGAGGCTCCTCAGCTGAGTCAATATTTAAGATGTTCTTCGATTAGAAAGGCTTGAATATGGATATTGTTTTAAGACTTGAATAACTTAAGACTCGCTTTATGAAGATGGCAGTATTTTGACATTTTCCTAACTCAATAGATGATGCAATTGACATACGTAGCGACTATGTAGAGACAGAGACAGAAAGCGAGAATTAAACCGCCCTATATTATTGCAATAATTACGTTTATATGAAGTCAGGTGTTGGTTGTGACAGACCATTAAGACTAACTCCATTCGGGAAAGATGAGACTAAATGAGATGAAAACGATAATTTTAGAACTTATAACTATGACAGATATAAAGGTTATTTAGGCTATATGTTTTCTTCAATATAGTTACAATACAATTGCGTTGCCTTTGTGCATTTAAAATCACTTTAGTTTTTTAATTTAGCGAAACATGAAAATCAAAATTGTAAACTCAACCATACCGCATTAGATATATGACCGGAGAGAGACGTTTCCAGACGAATATTTATACGATTGAGGAAAATAAAAAATGAAAGAATAAAAAGCGTTATGTTGAAATTAATATAATAAATTTAGTTTAATCCTTTATTGAAGTGTAAGCAAACAGACTTTGCGCCTGAAAATATCTTCAGGACAGAGTTGGTACAACACAAGGCAACTCGCAGCAAAGGTGGACTAAGCTCTCCTCACTCATTGTCTCAGTATCTCCCATAATGCAAAGCACATCTCCTTGCAGGCATGTATACTGCTATGCATTAAGGAACAGTCCATTACCAAGACCGGTTTCGACCATTATTGAGGTCTTCAGTGGGAGGCAGACCCAAACGTGAAGATACTAAGGCAGAAGCAATAGGAGAGATCATATTTACCTATATGAGTTGCCAACAGGTGTACCACCTTATTATTGAATTACTCTGGATTTCGAGAAAGAAGTTGGAAGTTTATTTTGCACTTGGTTAGACTATAATAAATTTAGTTTAATCCTTTATCCAAGTGTACGCAAACAAAGTTTGCGCCTGAAAATATCTTCAGGACTGAGATAAGTTGGTACAACATTAGGCAACTAATGATTCTCTAAAGTGGCTGCTTGGTATATATTTGCTATCAGTCATATAACAGCAAAAATGCAACTCTTTGGTTTTGTAATTGAAATAATTCTTCAGCTTTATCTGGATAAAGTCAAACAATTAGTTATTTGTATTCTGTATCGAATAATTGAGAGGTAGCTGTAGAAATCGCTGCAAAATTGGGTGATAAATAGTGAAATGCGATATTTCATTTTAATTTAATTTTTGCAGTGATTCTGGTTTATTTTGCTGCAAAATTAAACGTATTTTTGCTGAAGTGTGTTGAATAGTTCGAAAACTGATTACTAGTCTTGAGACTAAGTAACAGTTGGTCTAGGATTTTCTTATTTCTCAGTGGAAACACTTACAGCACAAGAAGAAATGAAGACATGGAATGCGCCCAAAATTAAAATTAGTTCAAACCTCGAGACAGAATAACAAAAGAGGAGTAACATATCTTAAAGGAGAGTACTACAGCCCATTTGGCCTCATCTAAGACCGTCTTGCTCCTTTTGAATGGCGGGTTATGTGTAGGGATACAAACCGTCTACTGTAATCTCACGCATCGTGCACCTATATGGGCTTTTCTATGCTGGCTGCCGATATGTTTATGCTCTGAAGAAGAACTAAAGCCACAATGATTCTGCTTTGTTATCTCGGTGTGCTTGTGTTATCATTTCCTTTATTGTGCCTCCAAGATCAGGATAGGAAGAATAGCAACATGCCAAAGTACATTGAGAAGCACGGTTATCGGTTCTCACTACCTCTTAGTACATATTGCTTTCTCAATACTGCATCTGCTTATAGCACTTTTGGGAAGACAGCAAAAAAAAAAAAAATAAATAAATATAAATGAAACGCTTTATATTCCTTACATATAAACTTAAAGAATTCTGTTTGAAATGCATATGCAGATACTTTAAAAAAATGAATAAAATATTTTATTTTACGACGAGCAGTTTCATAGATCGTTTGTATGACAAACAAAATAAATATGAGTAGATCATAATTTTGAACTCCTAACCAGGTGGCAGCACAAGGACTTATGGATGACTCTAGGGAACGTATGTTGCCAAGGCCGTCTGCGATAAAAGTAACCACATGGCGGTTGTGTACTGCACACAGAAAATTTCAATGCAAAAATGTACATAGATTCAAGAGAGTAGGGGCTCGAAACTGGACATTACGATGGATCATTGATTACTTTTTTCTTACAAGTACTACTTTACAGAGAACTGGAAAACTACAAAAATATTTTCATTCTTAGATGAGCGCCTTTGGATCACTGAAGAATGAGGTCAACGCTTGTTTCCTTAAAGGATCAATGAACATCGATATAAAGACAGAACTGAGTTAAGATAATGCTATCAGCCAGGATATTCCTATACGCATACAAAAGTAAAACCAGCAGTGCTTCGTATGTTATGCGAGGCTTAACGATTTTTAAGAATGTAAAACTATACAGAAATACTTAAAAATGGTAGTTTATATAAAGATTGGGTAATCTTTATACAAATATTACACCAAAAAAATAAAGATTTGCGAATTTAGTAAAATAAATAAATGTCGTTAATTATTTCGAGTGTTCAATATGTTTTTGGACTTTTAATAACGTCCTTGTAGGAAGTTTTTGCACCACACACGATTAATTCTCTGTTGCTAAGAGAAGCAGCCAATAGGTTTTGTTCCCAAGTATTTATTCAGTCTTTTTAGATATTAATCAGATGCATCGAGCGTTTAATTCAATCAATCTTTACAGGGCATATCTCTTCACAATGTCTACTATTTTCTAATTAAAGCAATAATGATTCGTGATCCATTTCACAGTGATTTCTAACTTCTCTGCAGCAACTATTCTAAGCATGAACAACTCGAGTTATTACTTGAAGTATTTAAATTAAACTTTCCTCTGTTTTATTTTAAAAGCTCCAGTACATACGTTATTTATGCTTAATAAGATTTATAACTCCATTTAGCACTAAACAATATCAAGAAACGAAGCGTGGAATTTTACTATTAACTGTTAACTATTTCTCTACTAAATAAGTCTTTTCCCCAAAATGATCTCAGATGGCATTTGAACTTATTTTACGAGCAGCGGTGGAAGCAGAATGAACAGTGTTGGATAGAGCTTTATATGCTGACTTGTACTCATTAATATGGGCAATTTAGTCGCTCATATCCATTAAGAATTTCAAATATTCAGCAGTCTAACCTCTGTTACTGTCAAGGTCACGTTGACATTTACTTGGCGAATTAACACTAAATAAAATGCATCTCTGTTAGATTTATTTCGGGAAAAATGGTGAATAGAATAACTGGAAAACTTTCTGACGTAGCAAGGGAGGACCATTGGAAGGTATTGTGTGCGTGACAGAAGTGAATTATAAATAATATACTGATTTATGCATTGTTGTGTGTGCTCTTTATGATCTCATCGTCTCTGAGCGCGACTGCATTTCTTGAACGTTAGGACTCTCCACCCATATTATCCAGCGTAATCGGCCTGGGTTGCATTTCGGATATTAACCATCGTTTATCTTGTGGTAGATGGTCTCTGTCATTTAGCTCTTAGCCCAATCGGTTATTTCATTACTACTATCACCTAGGATCTGACTACGGGATATCATAGTTGTTTCCTGTTTCCTGTTATCATCGCCGTGTCACCAGAAAAAAACCAAAGAAATCATTAAGACTTAATAAAGTAGACGAAAATATAATAAAACTCTGAATAGTCTTAAACCAAAAATGCAAATAAATTAAAACAACTTACGGGAAAAAAGAAGTTTTGAGTATTATTTTTTGTATTAAAAATTGAGCCAAATTAATTTTATACGGCTTTGAAATTATGTTAATGTTACAGAAATTTTTTTTCGTAATTCGAGCTACTAAACTCTCCAGTGACTGTTGGGCTACCCATGTAGACAATAAAAAAACGTAATATTAGCCTAAAGATGGTCTGAACATTACATTCCAGAGAACAATAGGAAAGACGGTTACCGGGTTGTATCTACGTGACCTCAAACGAATGGAAGTATCATATATTAACCTTCGAACATATTCCAGGATATTGAAAATTCTTCGACAAGAATACAAGACAGTCACAGCCTCTGTTTTAAAATCCTATCTAGCATTAGCAGTTGAATGCAGTAGGTAAGCAGTAATCCCATTATATCTACAAGAGTATTTAGAATCTAACGTAATGATAAAGCTTCAATATCCCCTTCATGGCGGTGGGAACGATACAGTTTCAAAAGACTGGGGTTAAGTTATCCTCAAGAATATGAGTAACTTTTTCTAAGCCTATTTATTTTGGGATGAGTTAGTCGTCCCCAAGAGCACAGCTGGCTATTTCTCCCGGAAACTAAGATTCCTTACTACCATCCTCTACCTCATACAGAACTAACTGACTTGTCCGATCATATAATGGAGCGAATACTTGATACCTAAAGGCCTTTATTGACTTTCGCTCGGTCTGACTAGCATTACTCAACCCATCTAAACTATATAAATTACTTAAATGGACGTTATTTCCTTACAGAAAATGATAATATTTATTTTAAAACAGAGATCATATTTTCTGGACTGGTCAACAGTGTTCACTCAAGACTTTAGTTCCTAATGTGCATGTTCTTTTCGGAAAACACGAGCGATACTGTAGCTAATGAGATACAGAGAAGAAAGGCTGATATTTTCGAATATCACGGCAGATATCTATAATGCTCTAGTTTGGTAAGATCAGATTTCAACTGTCAATCCTCTACAATGCATTTTATGGAAAGCCTCCAAAAACTTTTGCAAGATTTCTTATGCATGTGTCATCTTCCCTCCCCGCAGAATTCTCCTTATCAACATCCTTTTGCTTGCGTTTGTCTATGTTCCTTCCTAAACCGATTTTGTTCACTTTTCTTACAGGTTATACAGTCCACGGTTAATTTCGTGTTGAATATGTCTTGAAATGCTTGCTTTCATAGATAATTCTTCTTACAGATTACGAGAAGCTTTGCCAGTCGCTGCATTTAAAATAACTTTTACGGGAATTATAATATGAATACATCAGTGTTAAGAAAGGCCTAATTTCTAGGCCAACGAAATCACGAAAAAGAAGCAGATAAACTTACATTCTATTTTACGTAATTTTTAACATCAAAATTATGATTTTTTGTAACTAATACAAGATATTACTAAAAATTGATTTTCTAGTTATTTATTTATGTCTTTTGTTTTCAAATTTCTTTTCTTCTAAATTATATTCCCAAATATATATGATATTTTAAGTAAAGTTGGATGAAAAAGATGTCGATTTATTTATTATTTTTTTAAACGTATTGCCCTCACTCCTCAGTTAGAAAAGTTATAGGGCGTAACCCAGCTTCTTACTTTTAATCCAGATCTGTTGATGTCACAAAACGGAAGAATCGAGTCTCTCCGCATCCAATTTCAACCTAACTTCTCAGCATTCCTCAGAATGCTCAGAAGTAAGGTTCGAATTAGCCGAACCTGACTTCTGAGTATTCGAGGAATGCTCAGAAACTAGAATATTAATGAATAACTACCCTTTTATTCAGTCTTTGCTTTATCCATCCAGCTTTTCTTTCGCTCCGTTTTTCTTTCTTTCCTTTCTTTCTTTAATAATTGTTTAATGCTGCTCTTGGCTCTCTGCGGGAATACTCACTACTCATCTTTAAATCTGCGATATTTATTTTTAATCAGTCAGGAGAAACTGTAATAAGGAATAATCATTATTTTCAGTAGGTGGTTACATTAAATTTCTATCTACTTTCTTGCAACTAAAGAGAACAGCTCAATTATTTTTTCACGTATGTCTGATGGTGACATGTACTATTGTCCCTCAGAAAAATGATAATGATTCATACACATGTGTCTGAGTAACTTCTAAAAATGGCTTCAAGATAATTACAGTGAATATAAAGTACTCTAATGCCACGTAATGATTAAATATCTGTCTTTTAGATAAAAGAAAATAGCTTTTAGTATCTATTTGTTTGAATACAGTTTGAAAAAAAAATTCACTTTTATCATTATCTTTACTACTTAGCGAACTAAGTGACAACCGATATCACATTACATTTCCAGTCATATACAAATCGCAAAACGAACCTGCAAATGTTGCACTCTTAGACGATCATTAATAGTTACCTGTACATGATATCGATTCTGTTTAATGACTTCTGTTCTAAAAGTAGATCAGTGGGAGTATATGCTGTTTCCAAATAGTTTGTCGATATTGTTTTTTCGATTTGAATAAGACTCAGACTTTGAATACTTTGTTCATAGCAGTTGTTTTAGGAAAATAAAACCAGATAATAGGTTGTAAAAGCAGAATCACTGTTAAAGGCCGTCATTCAAACAGAATTTTAATCCCTTTTTTTGTAACAAAATTTAGAGATTGGTGTTTCTAAATATATATTTAAGAAGATAGACGGCATTCATAAATAAAGGAATGGTTTATGAATATAAGGACATTTTTTGTTTTCTTGACTCTTTTATTATTGGTTTCTTTTCAGTTAATATTCTTTGTTTATACCCAAGTGTTTTCGGGTACTGGATATCGCATGAAGTAGAGAGTCTAATGGGATAGTCATTTTTCCCCTGTCTGAAAAACAAACCTCATCAGATACGTTGAAGTAATACGTAGACAAAAAAAAAGAATACCGCATGCTGTAATCAGTTACCATTGTAGAGTAAGCTTAAGGAAGGAACGAAAGAGGGAGGAAAATCAAAATGCTCTGGAAACTAGAACATTAATGTTCAGCTGATTACAGCTTTTAGAACTCATCAAGGAGACACCATACTGGAGATCTAACTGAACTAGGATAGTTAGTCTGCTTAAAGTATTCATGTGGCCTATTTATAAATCAATTAACGTTGTCTGCTCAGCTAACTGGTGAACGGAAAAACCGTTTTTCTCTCCGATATTACTATCTGCTGTTAACAGCTTAGATATTTCGCTAAGAAAATGTGACGCTTCAATTCTAAACGAATGGCGTGTGTTAGTAAGTGTTTGAATACCCATACAAGCATATTCTGTTCGTCCTTATCGTTCGACTTTTCTTATCTACAGTTGTGAAACATTTGTGTCCATTAGCAAAACATAATAGCCCCGAAAGCGTAACAGTGTCTAATTCCTTTTTGAACTGCAATCAGGTAGATGACCGAGATTTTACTCGCGATAAATCCTCTAAGTATCACACCATTCCTCCCATCAGAGTATGATCACGTAAGCATTTTATACAGCTCTTCGCACTTCTCATTTAATGTGATCGAGTTAAATGTCCCACTATCACGCTATTGTTAATTTGTGACGGTGTCTAGAGTGTCGTTATATAAGTCTCAAAGGCACAGTTTCTTTCATTTCATTCACCTCACCTTTAACTATCAAACCATTGCAGCTGTCAGCTAGACGTACTGCTGAAGAGATATTAAAGTCATTCTCGGCACACAAATTTATTTCTATTCTAGTTGAATTCTTGTGGTTGAAGGAATTTTTGCTATACGGATGTTCATGCGTCCGTGAAACATATTGTAATTGGGGCCGATTCTGCTGGGAAATAGACATGGCGTGCATAGTTAGTATCCTGATGTTTACTTCTCCGAATATAAACTTTAACTTCAATATCCCTACTGAACACCGGCATTAGAATGTGCACAGAATGTTTACGGTACTCTTTATTTAACCCTGTGACCACTGTGGAAAGACTTTTGCATATGATGCAAAAGTGGATACAAGTTATGTTGTTTTTTCTTTAACTTAGACACGATATTAAAGAAATTCAAAGACATAGATATTCGTAGTAGATATTAGATATTCATATAGAGAATGTATTGAAATAATTCTTATAGATTCAAAATGTATTTGTACAGATTGAAAATACATCATTTATGATATATTTTGAATTCATTCAGATATTTTTATAGAGAAAATGCAAGCAAATAATTGCATGGAAAACATCTGTCTATGACAGACGTTTTCCATAAAATTATTTGGAAGGAAAAATATCGCTACTCACAAACTGACAGGCTGTTATAACACTTTCTGCACTAGTTTTCTATTTATTTGTTTATTTTTAAAGAAAGATATTGCATTTTTGACACTGGCAGGAATTTTGGCTAACGTGTTAAAAGAAAATATCACAGAAAAATAAATAGGTCATAAAAATACCATTTATGAACGAATAGGAAACATTCAATCAGCTAGAAGTATTTAGTTAGCATGCACGATACCTTTTAAATAGTTATAAGAATGAAGTGACAAATATCTGAGTTACGTGGTTACTAGGAAAATCCTTATAACTTAAAAATAGCTCAAAGTAAGAAAAACAAAAAAAGAAACGTGCTATCATGAATTCCAAAATACGATCTATGGTAAAAGACACAATTAACAACTGACGATATTTTTCTTTTCTTTGTTTGTTCGGCGCTGCTTTAGCGAATAACAAATCCACAAGAAATTGACAAAAATTCACTAATGTCAAGTATTTTAAAGAAATTTATCAATTTCGTTATTTAAACTTCATACATTTGGGTATATCTTTATGGCTAAAAATTAACAAAAAGTAAAATTTGTTTTGCAATTTAAAATAACATATTTTTATTTCAATTGTTCAAAAGAGCGAAATAGTAATAATAAGCCATACTTATCGCTGGTGTTTAATGAATATTTTCAACTTTTATTTAAAATTCTAAACGCACACCACTTAATGAAAAGCTTTATATTATTATTATTATTATTATTATTATTATTATTATTATTATTATTATTCCGAAAACAGTTTTGAAATATTATACATAAAAATCTCATTTAAAGGACATCTCTGTCATCTGTCACTAAACTCAGAAACTTAAATAATTTTGTTTGAAGCTTTTACTTTAATATTCAAACGCGTAATCCTAGTTTAGTATAAATTAAAATTAAGGTAAAACATGAAAGCTTCAGAAACTAAAAGCATTCAATTTCAATTCTGATCCGATTTTATAATTATTTCAAGTTTAATCATCTTAAATAGAACACGATGTTTGTTACAAATGAATGTTGAGGAAACGTGACTAATTCTTTAATTTTAATAATTAATATTAGAAGCAACATATTCGTTTATATGTATATTTATTTCTATAAATGCGTATTTTATTTATAAAATATATCCAAGTTAATTCCGTCTAATATGCCTATTATATTGGTCAAGTGATACCAAAATTGTACAATGTACATGAGTGACCAACATAGAATTGAACAAACTGATTTTTTGTTTTTCAGTGACCTTATAAAATTGTAGCCAGATTAGCATTGTCTATTTAAAGATTTAGTAATCCCAGGTTTAATCGCATGTATTATTCATTTTGTGTTACCAACATATTGTGATCCGATAAGATGCTTCTTTGCTACAAGAATTACAATTATATTCATGTTGTTAATTATAATCAAATAGAGCACTTGAATTGACTTGCTTATTATTTATCAACCTGCGTCCTAAATTCAAAATTGCAGTGAGTAAAAGGAAATTCATTTCGATTGCATATTTGGAGAAGGCAAAATTCATTAAAATCAGTTTAGTTGCAATTAATGAAACCATTTCATATTTTGTTAACTTAGGAAAGGAACTGAAATGTTTGTTTGTTGGGAATTATTGCCAAAGCAATTAAGGCTATGAGACAGCCGTACTATGTCTCTTAATCACGCGTGTATGTTTCTACTGGTTGGTTTGTCTGTTTTACTGGAAAGAAAAAAAAACTTTGCCAACTCTTGTACGAGAAGGGCTAACTTATCATCAGGGAAAAGTGGACACTCCTCTAATTTACGAATCGGTCCAAGTAGCGAGATTCGTGTGAATGCATTGTCTTATTTTTGTACTAAAAGGGCAATTAGGCTCTGGTCTGTAATTAATTTAACGTTTTTTATAGATTTCTGATTTTTTGAGATTTTAACGGTGAAATATCCAAATTCTGGAAAAATATATAACTTAAATTTCATCATTAATATTTACGAGCAAAATATATGGAATGTTTTTCTTTGCATAGTTACACATACCTTCAGCTTTTTTGATAATTTAGAACTGGTTTCACTTCAGAATAGAGAGGCTCTTTTCCATAACACATCGAAGCCTATAACTTATATACCTTTTTAGTACTAGTTATGAAGATCTTGGAAAATGATTCACATACTCAGATAATTTTTTTAAAAAAATGCAATGTCCATACGTAAATTGAATTAAAAAGCTATAAATTGAATTAAATTAAGGAAACATAATACCATGAAACATAAAAATATATCCTCAAGGATATATTTTGCAGTACTGACTTCATTCTACGCGTTTTTTTAATTAATTACCATAGCTTTCAGACCAAAGATGGAGAACATTATGAAACGAAATATAAATATGTTATTTCTTTTGAAAATCAGTTCAACTTTATTCTGCAGGCTTTTAAGAAAAGTCTTTGATCTTTTTTTATAAGATTTCTTTTTCTTGTTCGGTTTGTTGAATATGGCGCACTATAAAAATAATATTGTAATTAAATATTTTGTTTTAATCTCAGAAACACTGGATTTGACGCCTTAGTAACCTTTGCAAAATCTTCAACTGCTGTTTATGGGATTCGGATAGTGACCTTGACAGCACAAAGGAAGGCAAAGATGTGGGTGAGATTATATCCCCAAGTGAAATCGCTCTCTCTCTCTCTCTCGCTCGCCTCGCTGCTACTAGTGCTGTGATAATATAAAGGTACAGTCACAGAGCAGCAGCGATAGAGAATCTAGGTCTAGTTCTGCAGTCCAAAATAAGGAAAGAAAAAAAAAAACTCATCTGAAATATATATATATATATATTTCAGATGAGTTCATAGTCGCTGGTGATTTTAAGTGTCATGAAAATTGATAAAGGTAGGGGCGGATGCTTTCCTCTAAGGAAAAACTTCAAGAAATTTGGTCCATACTTGATTGTTTGGTTTGGTTATCATTACAATAAAAACAAATTTCATTCACACGGATATGATGATCACAGTTCTTATGCCTTCCTGTGGAATAACTAAGTGCCTTAATCAGATCCAACCTTCTTGATAAGACATGTTTCAGAGACACGCGAACTATAGCGAAAGCTGAATGTTTCGTATATGAGATAATTCCTTCTTTTTCATAATTTAATTAATTATATCCTCCTGTTATATATAATTCATGTATTATCGAGAGTGTGGAATTACAGACTGAGTAGTGATCATTCCTTGCATATCTGACAGGATCCCTATTCTAGTTTAGACTTTTAGCAATCCCATTTTTTTGGAATCCCATGATAAATAATAATAATAATAAGTAACTATTTTATGTAGTTAATATAATATAAAGTCAAGTGAAATGATAAACACCACGTTAATAAATAAATAAATATATATATATATATATATATATCACTTACCTGAATAATCATATATAAACAAGCATAACGAGATACAGAATAAAAAAAAATTCAATGTTATTTATATATAGCAGAAAAATATAAGATAACGTCTCTCTCTATAACAGATAAAGAAATCACAATTTGAATCGAATCAAATCAGAGTTGATTTCATAAAATCGACATTTGTCCTTATAAGGACTGTCTTAAATGGGCGAAGCAAGAATGCTTTTTATCTTCCCCGTTATCTGTAAAGGACAGTGTAAGGATAATGTGTTATTGAGCTGTATAAAGCTCTGATCATGGCATAAGGGTAACAACAATAGCCGAGCCTCAGTTAAAACTTCATTGGCTATTGGCTACAGCATTGCCATCCATTACCATCCCAGGGTCTATATTCTCCACCATCTCTCGACATTTGTGAAGTTAAAAGTTCCGAATTACACTTTAAAGGAATCTATATACGATATATTTAGGTGTATCTATTTGATTCAAAAATTTAGTACTTTTGCAAATTCTACTAATAAAAATGAAATAAAAAATAATTTTATATAATAATGCATTGTCTTTTTAGGTATATATTTAAATAATATTTTAATATTATCTAAATATTTGGTCTAAAATGGTAATCTCTTTTCTCCCTTCAAATGCTGTAGAAAAAAGCATTTGGATAATCATATGTAGCTTTGAAACCTTTGAAAACAGATGGCTATGTTACTTAGAAAACATTAATATTCTAAGGAGATTTTAAAAGAAAACACTCAGGCAATATCTACCAGTGAAACAGTATTCCATCATTGTTCATAGATAAACGGAAATGTTCCATTATTTAACATTAACTCCATTTACAGAATTTTAATAGGTTTAGCTATCGGTTTCTCCTTGCTTGACTTTGAACGAATCCATCATTAATTCTAGCATTAATGCACAAGAGGTAGATTGCGAAAAAGGACATACCATTAAGAAAAACAAGTGATGGATTCAAATGAGTTAATACTGAATAAAACATTGACGGAATGTTTAAATATTAAATATCTTTGAGCATTCTTACATATAAAATATATTCTGGGAAGGAAAAGGATTAAAATAAAGCCAAAAAAAAGAGAATGGAATGAGTACGTTTATCTTAGAAGAAGCGGAGATTGAGAGTGGATTCCAAACAAGGTATGGGCCGAAATATATTCATGCTTAACGGTGAAGATAGCAGAAATACATGTTTTATTTTTTCAGTTGCTGTCGGTATTTCTTTTGAATAATGCACAAAATATGGTTGGTTAGTTGAATTACACCAGAGGAAATAAAGCTGGAATATCTGGTAAATCTGTAAATTTCACATTGTTCTGGCTGTTTTTCATGATTTTACGCAATGAAAAAACAGGTATTCTGGGAGAACAGTAGGAGACGACTAGCTCACTTTTACGTGCTCTTTTGAATGTTCCTTTCGCATTACGACAGAAATCGAATCCAGTTCATTCCAAGTCAAGGGTTTTCGCAACATGTGAGTTGCGTAGGCAGTCAGTGCAAGAATATCTAACAATGTTTGGATATTTGACAATTTCTTGTACATGTATGTATATATAGATTCTAATTTGGTCCATTTTACAGATATTTTGAAGATTTGTTTTGAATTATTGGCTTTTTTTAAGCATTTCCATGATTCATATTTACTACTCATTAGCGACAGCAGTTTCATGAATGAACGTGTTAAGAGTCGATAAGTTCAAAGTTGATTGTGTATGTAACTTTGTTTTGATAAGAGTCATACGTGTAATAATCAAAACACATTCCTTTTTGTCTCATATATAAATGTTAACTATGATTAGGAATGGTAAATATCTTAGTTTATCAACGTCCTTTTTCTGATTTTTTTATTATTTTACATTGATTATTCGAAAAAAGTAAAAAAAATCTAAAGTTACCGAACAAATCTCCGATATGAGATTTCCTTTTTCTCTTCTGTATTGCCAAGCAATCCTATACGGTTTATATGTTTTTCTTTCTATCTTTTCTTTTTTTTTTTTCGCCCATACTATTGACTCATATCTACGGAACTCTTAACATTGAGATAGAATCGATATTTTCTACGCAAACTATTTCCACAAAGAGTTACAATTTCACTTTACGTAATGAGTAGTTGGATGAAAAAAAATTGAAATGTTTTCCTTATGATTTACTGTGCGGAGTTGTTTCCTTCATTCATGCAATTGAAGTTGGGTTGCTGTATTACTAAATGCCTGCTTTGCTAGGAATTAATTGTATTCACTGTCGCAAGAGCGAACGACAGATTACAAGGGATATATCCGTAATGACCAGGACGATTTGGCTGTGTTAGAGAGATCGGATGAAGTGTCTTTATGATATCGCTGCTTCAACGTGGAACCAACCTAACAATAAAGCGGGGTCTGTACTTAGTGTTCCTTCTAATTAATTTTAAAGATTACTGAAACTGAATTATAACAAATGGTGAATACAGAGCTTAGATGAAAAGCAGGAATTGTTAATTCTGGTCGACATTCTGAAGTAATGAAATGGTTTCAAGGGGAAGGAGGAGGAGAAAAAGTACAGTTAAGAGAAAGAGATGTATAAATAATCACCATTTTTTTTTAAATTAGGAGTGATCACTTCAGAATCATTTTTAAAAATCCATATTTTTGCTGCAGTGATCTCTGAAACAAGTTAGTAGGTATCAGTGTATGTACAATTCAATTCTATAAAGTATACTTCTACAAATTAGCACCATTACGTACAAAACAGCTGGAAAGATAAAACAATATTGACTTTAAATTGTTTAAATCAAAGTTGAATTCTGTTGATTTTTATGTTTTGTTTAAATAGTTCAAGCAAGATGGATAATGTGCGGGAAACTAGCTTGTCGGAAAATTGTATGTTGCTATTGCAAATAGGCAGATAGCCAAATGTGATATTTGTTATCTTCATGTATATAAAATTTCACAAATACTTTGTCGTTTGGAACATGTAGCTATCGTATTAAGAAGATGATCTGAGTTGAAGAATCTGAGTTGAAAATTCTTTTCCGGTAACGGAAACTGGGAAAATATTACCCTTGTAAAAGACAACATTAATACAAGAAATGCTATTTCTATATCATGTTCAAGCTAATATTGCTTTTAACTGTTTTTCAACCAGATTGCATGTCTGCAGACTAATCGAAGTTTCTACGAAATGTTTCTTAATGTGTAATACTTGGATAAATCGAGGAATAAAAACCAGTTGGTACAAGAGAGCTGAGATTGCTTTGATTTTTTTATGTGAAATGGCACAGTGAGCTGTCTGTTCTTGATGTATGACCGTTGATATTTTAGAGCTCCTTGTAATAGTTTTCTGTTACGAAAGTTTTAATTCTTTTTGAACAATGAAGGTACCAGAATACTCCCCAGTTTTATAGCATTGCATATTGTATTGTTCGGAAATAATAATTACAAGTAAATTAAATAGGAAATGCATAATACTAACGTTTTTTTACAATGGTATGGAAATTGAGCAATGTTCAAATTGAAAAAAAAAAAAAACAAATAAAAAGCGCACTCACTCCATAAACTTCATTGTTAAGATTTATATACCGATTTTCATCTCGAAATGCATAACTACATATTGACAATGTGGTAATATATTTAATTTACTTAACAATGAATAAAATCATAATATAATACATTATCTTATTCAAATTCAACTATACTGCTCTCACCATGAGCACATATGAATCCATCCATCCATGAACTATTGAGAAAAAATGCCAATATTAAGAAGAAACCTGACTATGAATTATTATTAATAATGGCTTAATTACAGATAATTCTACACCACTTACTTCGTCAAAAGTACTAATTCTAATGAAAGTGGCTTCGTTAATTAATAGAAGAGCTAATATAGTAAAGTGCTTAATCTTGTCATTCTATGTGCAGTTTCGGATAGTCAGCCGCAAATCTAGCACACCCCATATTTCATAAGCACAGCTTATTATCTTCGCAATACGACACATCACCTTCGCAAGAACTAAGCTGCAAAGTCAGATGGATAATGAGAAAACGCACTAAGAATTTCTCTTTTTGGATTGAACCATTTGTTTCGCGAACATATCGCTAATGGAACATTTTCTTTCGATCTCCTATTTTTTAACTTTGCAATATTTCTAGACTCTCCCAAGGAAATATTTGTTACACATATCTTTATGCGGTTTCTCACATCATCATCAGTAACTAAATATAGTAATTGTACTCAGTGAAATTCCCTTTGTTATGCTGCAAAGCAGTAACGGCAAATGCAAGGTTAACTAAAGAGTTTCTCCAACTAATTCCTTCTTATTCATCCATCCACGATCTGCAAACACCCCTACATGCACCCAAAAGGGAGCTAATTTTCTACCCACATTGTTCTTATTTTACGATTTTCCTCCCAATTTAATCATTTATCTTCCGAAGAAGGAACCAATTATCTCGTTAACTTTATAAGTATTTGTTCTTTTAAAATTTATTTGGTATATATACTAAAAGACATCGATTAAATTAATATCATCCAAGTAAATTTAAAATCGACATAAAATTTTCAAATTTAATTTAAATTGCTATTATACTCTATACAATTAATTTTTTTATTAATTAATTAGAAACCTACACTATGTAGTTGCTTTTTGTGTGATGTAAGTAGAAGAATTCCGTTACTAATATGTAATGCAATGTCGCAACAGATAAAACCTACCGTTCAATATGGTTAAAGAGATAAATAAGCAATATAATTTCATGTAATTAATAAAAACGAAAGAATCTAGTATAAAAGCTTGAATTGCCTACAAGTTAGTTCAATTCATGAGTTAGACGAACTTATAGTTACTAAAAGAATGTGATTCTAAGTGAACAATACAACAGTTACAAAATAAACCTCATAGAACATAACTTCAAAGATAATTATTGTATTATTGTTGTAGTGCAAACGTTTGCACTGAATGCTTATACGGGAAGCACATCAAAAACGGGAAATTGTGGGCTGCTTTAGTACTATTAAGAGTGCAACTGAAATTTACCGGCTAGGACATAAAATCGTTTTATAACTGGAAATTCTATCACCTAATCTCTCCTGTACGTTTGTTTCGTATACTGTAACACAATAGCAGAGAACAGTTGTTAGATATCGCCGACAAGAAAGCATAAAAAATTTCTGAAAGTATCACACTTACATCGTACGATAACGGCTGTAATGGCAACAACAAAAGGTCATGATTTCTTCCTTACCTAAATGTCCAGACTGTGAGAGGTCTGTAAGATTTGTGACTATACGGGTCGGCCATTGCTTTTCCCCAGAAGTCATTATAAAGGAGTGTGGACAGAGATGTTTCCCCTCTAACGTCAGGGTTTGTAGTTACAGCGGCAATATCGTCATGGACAAAATCTCCATGGAGAGAATTGAGGTAACACGCCAGCGATACAAGCATCACAGGTACATAAGGAGCTACATCGTAAATGTTGCACAGACGCAAGAAACTGAGCACAACTTTCCAAAACTGAATCAGGTGTTCGCGAAATCTTGAATGATCACAGAAACTGTGCGGTACACTACTGCCGTTAGTGGCCTGCGTCTTCTCACATAGCTGGCGATTATCCCACTTGAGCGAATGTGAGTGGCCGGAAAAAGAGCACTGGCTTTCCACCCAGCAACTGCGTCCCATACTATTAGTTTTGGGGGAAGGGAAAAAAAAATTGTAACTTTACACTAAGCGATGACCGAAAACTCCTTTTTGGTGGTGTCGGGCCTCAAACACACGCACACACACACACACACACCACAGCCCGATTCTGTCTGCTGGAACTTCGCTCACTCGCTCCTACTCAGCCAGCTATATAAAGCTAACTGTAGCCAGGCCTGAACGCTAGCAGCAGACGATCGATGGCAAACGAAAGCACTGATGATGTGAAAACGCTAGTGCGCCTGCTCTCACTGAACATTTGCAGTGACCTCTACCTTTCACTGTATTATTGGCGTAAGAAGTGACATATAGAGTTAATTGACAGATTGTGACGTGTGACGAAAGGGCCAGGTGCAGAGGCAACCCCCACCTTTTCTCCTACATACCACTACCTGCTTTTAATTCTGCGTGGAAGCAGAAAATAAGAGATCATTATCGACTTGGGAGCAACTCTTGCATCTGATAGTGTGCGTTTTTCCTACGTCCTTCTGTCTTACAAGAAAGGCAGACAGTGGCCAGTGAGGATGATACTGCAGAGGTAGCGGCTAAGAAAGAAAAAAAAATAGCAGACGTTTAATTTAATAGATACATGACCCTTTATCATGTCGGAGGGATGATAGCTGTAGTTCGCGATAGTTGGAACCCTTTAACTGCTCTACCGTTAATATCTTTCAAAGTGATGACAGCTTCTGTAACGACGAATGCGCTCTGTCATTACGAAAGTTTTCGTTAATATATTCGTGTTTTATTTGTTTTGGGTCTCCCCAAATAGTCCCATAAAAGACACGAAAGAAATATAGTTAATCGCGAAGGGGATGGTCGATATCAGTAGAAGTTAGGACTTCAGTAAGTAATTTTTTTATGTGTGCAAATTTTGTTTGTCCAGGTTTAATCAAAGAATGATTCTCCATATTTTACAAAATTAATCTGTTTTGATAATCGCTATGGAGCCCCATTTTTATGTAATATACTGAAAAATTATTAAATCTTGCAAAATTGAACTTCGATAAGGTTATTATAGTTTTTAATTACAATAGAATTCGGTAAGGCATTGTTATTACACTCTTTACATATCTTCCACAATGCTACGACTTCGTTCGTTGCAGTGCGCAGTGGAAAAACTTTCGTCAAAATTCAACAGCGGTGGTTTGCCAACATGAATTGCAACCCGTTTCGATATTTACGAACACGCGCACTTTCCCTTGCTTATTTTATTACTTTTATAGAATAGATAGATCACCAAAGCAACCATAGTTTCTTTTTCATATTAAACAGTGGTTGCGTTCAACACATTCAGTTATCGGAAGACATTTATAGCCACCTTGCCAATGATGCTTATATCGGGACACCTCCGAGTGCTTTGGATGAACATCCGGGTCCGTTAGTTGATGAGACCGAGGGCTTGGATCCCGTGTAGCAAGTGAAGGACATTTATAAGAACTATTCAAGTAAAGGTCAATTATGTGTTCTAGAAATAGTGGTTTATTTTTTTACTCTTACCCTTAGTAAAATATACGAACTTGCGGGGTAATGGTTTATTGGCTTCATAGACTTATTTATTTTTGGTGCGATCAAGCACAGCTTATTTGACAACTTCTCTGCAGACAGATTTATTTTAGAAATCTTTTCATTTCAGTGAAGTTAGTCTTTAACAGATGCAATACTTTGGTATATCTTACATTCTATACTGTTCTGAACAGAAGATAATTAAACAATAGCAACACCAGCAACCGAAATACGAACATTCGGGCTTGTACACACGTCTCAAGGTGACTTTTACAGATTGGAAATTGCCCACCCACACACACATACACACATTGCTTTCGTCAGAGACTTAAATTGATGTTGCTATACATCATGAACATTCCTTTATGTAACTTATCTTTTTTGGACTCCCTAGGCCACTTATAGAGAAGTCTGGTAATCGCTCAAAGTTACGGAGCTTTACAACTTTCGAAGTTACTAATAGCAAGCTATAAATTCTACTTAAGTTCATTGGGGGATTCCTAGTTATTGTCAATTCTAGACTTAAAAGTTTTTGTTATTTTTATCCGATATCTTAAAATAGGAGAACGTGCCTTTATTCATTTCCTTTTTGACATTCTTTTGATTGTCTTTTAGTCATTGAAACAAGACTTATCTCCATCTCCCCCCCCCCTCTTCTCTTTGTTTGCAATCAGTTATTTGAATAGTTAAAATATTCATATTGTTTTCAAAGTGTTTCTCTTCTTTTATTGATCACCTGCGCTAGCACGTCAAAGCATCATGAAAATAAAATGTTAGAGTTCACAAGTGATTTAGTATTTTCAATTTCTGCCTCCCGCTTTTACCACAGAAGCGGAAAACTTGAGAAGATGAAGCAGCTATTTACCAATGATCACCTCCGGTGTAAGTGCAAAATGTCAAGAGATGTATGTGGAGATTAATGTCCCATTAAAAACAGTCGAAAGCATTGCTCTTGCTCTTAAGAAACCCCGTTGTTACTGATCATAAGAATTACAAGGAAAAGATACTTTTGTTCGCTATTCATTATCTGCTAGTAATTGTTCTGTGTACTTTTGTGCGTGCGTGTGTGTGTGTGTGTGTGTGTGTGTGTGTGTGTGTGTGTGTGTGTGTGTGTGTGTGTGTGTGTGTGTGTGTGTGTGGTTTGTGCTGTTCAGACCGTCTAACAATCTGTCAACAATGATAAATTGATGGATGAGTGAATACATTAATAGTAATGCACACAGGGTGAATGGAAACGGATATACAATAGATAGACATATAGAGAATATTAAATTGCTTTGAGAGAAGTTAAAATAACTGCTCAATTTCGCAATAGAATAGATAAAGATAAAACTTTTCATTTGGATAATTGAATGACAAGTTTGTCATAAAATTTATGTCAAGCATTTAATTCATGCGTATGAATATTCAATAGATTGACCAAAACAATTGTTAAAAAAATTCCATTGTTAAAAACTATCACTTTATAAATTAGATGCAATTAATTGTTATCGATGTAAAAGAGAATTTCTTCAAGTATTGTTAAAAATGTCCATTACTAAAAATTGACAATTTCTAAATTAGAAGCAGTTAATTGTTGTCGATGGTAAAGGTATTGTTAAAATACTTTCAAACTGACAAATTAGATACGTTTATTTATTGACATAAAAGTGACTGAAAATAATGTATTCTGTACTTGTATTCTTATATAGCAGTCGCATGAATAATTTATGATCTACTCTCTAATACGATAACGAATAAATACCATTATGTTGACTGTTTGTCTCCAAATGTCATTCTATTCCGAATACTGTTTTTGCTTACTAGTTGGTGAATTATAAAATTGCGGAATCATTTATAATTTATAAGTCGTAAACATCAGTTGAATACGATGGCTACGAAATGTTAAACAAGATGTTTTCTCGAGAATTACCAATAGTACACTTACTATTGGTAACAAGTAAACAGACCCTGAGTTAGATCAAAATATTGTCAATTGTAAGTGCACGCCAAATGTCATGTAGACGAAGTGATTACATGAAATTTTCCGTTAGTGTTTTCGTTCAACTACGTTGCAAACAATTTTACTTTGTTTTCGGAAATCCGTACTTTTTTTTTTTATCCTTTTGGTATAGTTCTTATAATCACAGTACATGATTATTATGTGTAGAAATCCACAGTGTCTTTCACTGACTCCCATAAGAGTAGAAAACGTGACCGAATAAAGCTACAATTCACAAAATAGCAAACGTCATTTATTGTCATTTTGGACACTAGATGGCGATAGGAGTCCAACTAAGCTTGTTCGATATTTTTTATTATAAGTTTGCATTACCTTGATTTTTTTTTTACCGTTTTTCTACCCTTTTAGCACTTTTTTTTTGTTTTAAGCAGCTGATAGAAGCAGGCACTTGCAGGTTTAAAAACCAACAGAATTTCGTATATTGAGTTGGTGTACATGCTAGGAGACAGCCTTACGCAGTAGAGTCAAACAGAAACGCCTATTTTTGCTATTTGATACAGAAGGCTAGCTATTTAGCAGTCTTGATGAAGCTTCATGCATATTTCTTTTTTTTTGGGGGGGGGGGTTGCGAATTTTTTGATATTTCTAAATGAGATTTGTCTGTTGGTCTGCTCCTCATGCATGAAAAATTGATAACACGTGACACTTAACACGTTTCATTTCTTGGATTTAGTGTTATGTTTGGCCATTCTTTATTTTGTGCGTCCTTGAGAGGTATAAGTAAATTACTGTTTTTTTGAACTTCCTGCTAGCCTCTTTATTTTTTCATGATCTGCTCTTGACCATAATGAGCAACGCAGACAAGAGCAATACTTTAGAAGTTGGATTTGCATGTTTTGCAAAGAATGGTACACGCAGGTTTTTTTTTTTTTTTTCCTGGTGATTATAAGTCACGCAGTAATCTCGTGTACTTGGAATTCCGACCGCAGGCGTAACACACACACTGGGCTAATAAGTAAAATTAAAAGCAGTAAAAAAAATTATGTCGAGCAAGGCAGCTGCTGTTACCGCAGTGGGGAACGAACACAATCTCGCTTTAACAACAGAAACTAGACTTATCTTTTGTATTACTATAATTCTACCGTCGCGAGTATTCTACATGCTCAACCCCACTTTTAACCTGACTTATTAACATACGCTCCCCCCCTCTCTTCTCTGCATAAGTTTCAACCTATCTTTACAAAGGACACACACGGTAGCGTCTAAACATTATCATTCCAGATGTAACATTAATACAAATAAAAAAAAAGGAATTGATCACAAAACTAAAATTAATTATATATTATTATTATTATTATTATTATTATTATTATTATTATTATTATTAATTGTCTGTTCTATAATATTAAACAAAAGTGCTTGAAATCCAGCAATAGCTATTAATACATAATTTGTATCTATTAATGTATTTATATGAATACAAAAATGTAAATCTTCCAGAATCGTCAATATTCCTGAAACAAAATAAGAACGTAATCAAATACTGAAATCGTGTAATGTTCTGCTCAGATATGAGAATAAAGGCATATAAACAGGTGATAATATTTTATTTTGAAAAAAAACAAACAAAAATGGTAGGGATTATCTACGAGAAGGGAAGAAATCCCTAGTCTAGTCTAAATTTCACATCCAAAGCGGAATTTGTGGAACTTTCTCGGCATATTTTGAACCAAGAATGATTTGTTTGATCTCAGGGAGAAGTGGTAGAGTCTCTCTGCTCAGGAAAATTCAGTTTACAAGGTAGAAGCATCTTTCTGAAAACCACATCCCGAGATATAAAACATGGTCGTCGCATAGTCCTACTGCCTCAGTTGTAATCTAATCAACTACTGCAATTACCTGTAGATTATGCTGTTCTTAATTCGATTAACACGAGCTGTTTTGTCTATATTGCTGTAAACAAACCTGTACGTGCTCTGTGAATCTAATTAATTTTATATTTAGAAACACTGGTGCACAACACCAAAGAAGCATTTTTCACAAAAATAAGTTCAGTTTCATTATATATAGAAATTCTGTGTAATTTTATTATTATTTTTTTAATAAAACGAATCTCTTTAAATTAAGAAGTTAGGGTTTCTTAAAAAAGAGCCTTACACAAACCTTAAGTTACGGTGGAAAAATAGTGATATTTTGCTAGCTGAGCTGCAGAGATCTGCAATTATTATTATATGAATGCTAGAAGCTCGGCGCGCGATAAAATATTGCCTATTTCGTTCTTAGACGTGTAAGTTGAATTGCTTAGTGCTTGTTATTTTTGCCTAGTAGATAACGACTCCACTCTCACGCTGTATATATTCGAATCTTACTGTAAACATGGTGTATGTGAAAATCTTTACGTGGTAAACAATTAAATAGAGCAGGGTAAACCTTAATCTATCCATGTCATACGATATAAGTTACAAACTTTTCATGGCTAGCAGAACTACGACCTATCGCCTATTTCGTTCTTGTCGACGTAAGTATAGTTTATGATCGAGTATACAAAAATATTTTGTTGCCATAGGAACTGAAGCATCATATATCAATCGTCTATTTTAAGCAAACAAAACCCAACCTATTTTATTCAGAATACAACGGCTTCATTTTTAATATTTAGATGGTCAAAATAGAACCGTAATGCCAAGAGTAATTCTAATAGCTGTTTTATTAAAGAATTAATAATAAAAAAATGGGTCACATTCATGCAGTTTCACTATCTTACATATATATGTGTAGTGGAGAAAGAAAAGGATGACTTATTTTTGTTTTAACTGCACACACACACACACACACACACACACACACACACACACACACACACACACACATTTCGTTATTTCATGCCTCGTTTTTCAGTCTACTGAATATTTATGAAACTCATGAATCTTGCTCTGTTTAATAAGTTTGCAAAAGAATAAATTACGACGGAACTGGTACATAAAATGATGGGGATTTTATAAAGAAACAGGGAGAGTCAATTACTCGTGGCTGTGCTTAGTTATGTGACATGGGGATGCGAGAATTACACACTTATTTTCCTGCAAGTGAATTAGCAAAACATTAAATAGACAGCGATCTAGTAAATATTGCTAGCCCTGTTGTAGGTTGCAGTTTAACAATCGTCTGGAGAGTCGCTTAGACAAGCAACGAGAAAAAGGAAAGACAAATTCGTAGCGACTCTTAAGTAACATTATTGCAGTGTCATAAACGCTTACATTACTACCCATTAAGACAACTAATAAATTCCCACATTAGAAGTCAAATAACAGTTAGTAAAATTAAATTTTGAATTAAAGTGTGCCATAAAGCCTCTGTTCGCAATTATTCACTGCACATGTTACGAAAGAGGCACCGAAGTGAAATTGTGGCTTAAATACAACTTGAGTGTGTGAGTTGTGTTTAGGTACTTACTTAAGAAAATAATCTTTTTAGTAAGTTAACTCGAACATTTATGTTTAAATGCAGGCAGTTAAACTTTTCGTCAACTTCAATAAAAGAAGAATCACGATTTGGCATATAATTGCTCATAAAAATAACTTTTATTTTTAGCATTGTTGTGATTTTGACCTCTATTGTTTACAATAATGACTCTTTCGACTGATTTTTATGGAACATAAAATTGCTGGAATAATCACAAATATTTTCACGTACTTCATTTAATCTTTAAACCCCTTCAAGCGTGGCAATCTTCTGAAAATGACATGCATTTACAACAACAATATCCTCACGTGCTTTTATTACCTCATCAGGAATTCACTCGAGTTTATATCATTTTTGTTCACGTGCGACTTTATTCAATTGTTACGTTTATAAATGCAATTTACAGACAAAAATTGTTAGATGCGCTCGTATTCAGGCTATTCCATTCAACAAAAAAAAAGTGAAACTTGACTGCAGAGATTATAGAAGATGAACGATGGAAGGACAAATGCAGAGATGAAAAATTCACCGAATTCAGAAACTGTAACAGGAAACAGCTAACAATAAAAACTATGCACATCAATACCTCATGTATCCTCTGCAGTTGATTTCGATAGCAGCGTATCTATTCGGCATGTTATCAATGAGCCTATCGGGTTTCATTCTGAGAAATGGCCGACTAGATCCTTTGAAAATCAGCGGACAACCCATCTCTACGATAATCAATAAAGTAACGGTAACTGGCTCATGAGACGTCGTCGCATGATGTTTCAAACGTGTTCGATGCGAATTAAGTTTGGTGACTGAGCAGGCCATTCCGGAGAGTCGAAATTCCCTCTTTCTCAATGGTGTGGGAGGTCGGATATTATCATGTATAAACCGGAACTTTGGACCGACTGCACCAACAAACAGACGGGAATGGTGTCCCCCGTAGGAAGCACCGTCGAAGTTTCCCTCAAGTATAAAGAGGCATTTCTACAGCTTTGACAAATTCCTACAGTAGCCTGCTGCGATCCCTTACAGTGCTGCTGTTGGTTCGTATATCACATGTTATGAAACTTTTTTTCCTAGAGCATTGTGACGTCATTTTCCATGCAGTCGTGATCTAAAAAGACTGAACAATGTTCCTCCGTATATGGTGCTATTTTGTCAACAGACTTTTGTTGGAAACTATTTATTATTGGACTGGATAAATGGGCGGTATTTAATCTGAATCAATCTCAAGATAAAAATTATAAAGTGCATAAAGGGAAGAATCGAGAATATTTGACACATTTTCAAGTGTTTTGGAATTAAAAAAAAAAAACAAATCTCAAGATTTTTTTAAATCCAAAATGAAGAGTTGAAGAGTATACATTAATAATAATTTTTTCACATCAACAGACATTATTGGATTCTTCTGTTAATTTAGTAGACACGTTAACAGTTTAAGTAATAACGAAATGTGCATCTATCATGAAAAAAGATCGAAACGAAAGACCCAAATCATTTGGAATACTTCTAGGTCAAACAAAAAATCAATCTTCGGTCATTCTTTACTGCTTTGACAACTTATAATGAATTCTTCATCCTTCTTAATTTTGTTTCTAAAAAAGCAGTCCAGTGATAGCAAAAGGAAAGCAAAACAAAATGCTTTTTTAGCCCAACAGGGTAGGGTTGGTTCTAATTCTATACGAGAATGAATGTTTGATGATGATGCCTTTAACAAATGACAGATGAATTTCATCGCCTGAAGTGGTTACATGTTTGGTCTTTTCACGAAGAGTTTATGGATTATCTAACCCTTATCCTATCCAAGGTGAGGTGTGAGCCTCCGTAGCTCAGTCGATATAGACGAAGCCCTGTGGTCGGAAAGACCTGGGTTCGATTCCCGTCCGTTAAGTCAGGAACCGTTATCTGGTCTCTTTCGACGAAAGGTGAGTTAACCGGTCTCATACGGAAGTGGGGTTCTTTTTTCCACCCGTAAACTCAGGTTTTTCGTTCCCCAGAACAGATAAATCAGCCCCGTGAATGAACACACGCATCTGCAGACAGAGGACACACACACACACACACACACACACACACAGGGAGGCATGGGGCTAACCACTTTATCCTTGAGTTGCGGTTGCGAAGTCCAATTATAGTTGGAAGGCCGTGGGCATTAAGTGCCTGTTAGGACCACTGATGATGATGATGATCCTACCCAAGTTACTAATCTATAATAGGTTGATGACCTTTTATCGGTAGCATCCATAAGTAGATTCATAAATAATTAATTGTATTCCTAAATAAATAAATAAATAACCGAAAAGAGCACATTAAGTTAGCAGATTGTTATACAGTCGCACAGTTCACACAATGTATAGTTAATATGCCAAATAATGAAATTATATTGTTATATAATTAAATTTTTTTAAAAGTTTGACTTTAAAAAATCTTTGAAATTGTTTTGTAAAGTATTAATACACTTTGCTTCTAAACGATTTCAATCCAAACATGGTTGGCCATAATGTGTCATATTACGAAGAGTCTGTGACTGAAATTGAAATTTGAAAAACAGCTGGAAATTTAGGAAGGGGGCGCAGTATTTTTCCTTGTTTCGACTCCTATTTGCTGATGGTATGTGGATTAACACATTGGGGCAAGTGGTACTCATACCAGTAGCAACTAGTGTTTTCACTGACTGGAAAAAAAAAAGGTTGCATTTTGTGTTTGAAGACAGCCTAGGCCAAAAGCTATAATCAATGTTAGCACGTTTCTCTCTGTGTAGAAGTGCAAACACTTCTAGAGAATGCAACTTTAAAATGGAAGTTACTGAAATTATGGAGTAACATAATCTGAGTGAAGTCATCTTCCTTAACGGTTGGGGTATTCGACACTTGATGCATTTACAGTGGAGAGATAACCGAGGGAAATCTGTTGACACGAAGAAACTAACATGTAACCACAGTAAAGATATTTTTCTAAAATTATACTGTTAAATCACAATAATTATCATATACAGATATGAAAATATCCGTAATTAATCGGTACATGTTTAATAAAATATCTTTACTACAGATGCGCGTTAATTACTTTTTTCAATCAGTGTTCTTGGAAGAGTAAAAAATAGTTTCTTGTGGCTATTGCAAATATCAAGCGAAATTAGTACCAACGCTAATAGCCATTATCCAAACCAATCTTTATATTTATTCATAACGGCATCTAAAAATACAGAAACATAATTAACATAATTCCTAAATTAGGAATTAATAAATATGACAGGGAAAAGAAGTAGCAACAAAATTGCCTTTAGTAAAGGAGGTATAAGTAAACTCAAGTTAATTAATATGTGGCTGCTATCATCGATTAAATTCGAGTTATCTTTGCTATATTACCTCCCCTCAAGACACTACTCTACTCTACGTTCTTATAGAGAAACAAACATTCACACCTGCTTATATCAGAATGATTTTTAAAGTTTTTCAATCGATTCCTTAAAAAGTCTTTCTTAAGAAGTGAAGTTGCAAATCTCATTTTGATGTTGCTCTTTGTAATGAATTGTATGCGTTGTTTCTTACGTATTTCCACTAGTAGCGACACAGTATCCCAAAGGGATATTTGCGAAGAGTGAAGTTGTGTCGATATTGGCATTCGAGAATCTAAAGAAAGACGTCTTAAAGATTTTTTTTATTGAAATATGCTGATATTTTCATATACAAGAAAGAAGCTTCGTGAGCTATTGCAGAGAGAGAGAGAGAGAGAGAGAGAGAGAGAGAGAGAGAGAGAGAGAGAGAGAGAGAGAGAGTTGAAGTGCTTTTGCTTGGCTAGATCTTATAAGAGAAGTCTTCCAACAATGCGGCCCAAATGGGATACCATCTTTAGGCATATTTGGAAGTCCATAAATGAACAGAGAGAGAGAGAAGGTGGATTCTTCAGCTGAAATGTTATACGAAGCATTTGAGCAATCACAATCCTTGTTGCCACAATCTATACTTTACTCTGGAAAGCGTGTAGCAGTAGCTACATCTACTTTGCTTTTTTATCACACTCATTTCAAGGGACTATATATGCTCACTTTATATCACAACTGAGTCCATCTTCCACCATCTTTGTTTTTCTTTTTTTAACGATAAATGAAGTCAAGATATTTTGCCAAATATCTTACATAGATTGCAGCTTTAATAGAGTTTCCCACACACTTTTCATCACATTTGTCGCTCTCGTGCAAATGTTCTTATAGAATAACTGAAAATAAAACCGTCCTAAATTCAATTATACCCTGTTCCCAAATTTGGTTTCAGGTATGTTTATGATATCTTATCCTTTGGTTCAAAACTCTGAAGATTTGAATGGTTTCTTATGATACTTCAATAACCAATATCCGCTATTAAAATCGTATTTAAAATAAGTAATGGATGCTTCTCTTCAGTGACACTGATTTATTTATGATTTCTTCCAATGTCATTATTCATCGCGAGCTTCCCCAAATGGAAGATTCTCCCACTACAATCATCATCTTCACCACCACCTGCCATCGTTCAGTACAGAAATTAGACGTTAAAAGTTCAATGAATCTATCCAAAAAGCAATTCGGTGGATTAAATTAGCTTATGTTAATTCTTTAGTAGAAAACTATCGTGATTTGTGATATATTATAGTATTATGCAACACGAACAACATAATTCATTGGACATCGTTACGTTTTACTTTACTAATCTTTATGGCTTCGACAATTTTTACGAAACACGTTAATATTTCCAGTGCACATCACATCAATTAAATAATACACAAAATTTAAACCACTAAAAGCAGCACCATTACCTTATCGACTGTTTTCCTAATGTTTCAATTAAACATGTCTTGTGGAGATATACAAGAACGACTCAATTTCAGATTGACGTTTCTCCTTTCTGTAACTTTCTATTACAACACATGAGAATAAAATACATCGTGACATTCTTTAAACAACAGAAAAAAAAGATATTATTACGACAGGTTTCATGGAGTATTTCATTACTAGGTCGTGAAGATACATGATTGCATATATTTCGTGCTCTTCAAGAGCGCCCTCTTCTGGTGAGAGGATCAGAAAACACTTCCATTTCAAGTCAACACGAATTCCGCGATTTCGTTCAAATTTTAGTTGTTTGGATTTCTAAACATAGAAATTTCTTCGTCTAATATTTTTTTAACTTAAAGATCCTACTATCCGAAAGTTTCTTACTTTTTCTCCTGATGATATGTCCATCACATGACGTTGATGGACATATCATCTGATAACCAGGAAATAAAAAATAACAGTATTTCTTTCTCTTCACAATTCACGTCTGAGGAACTATTAGCTTTGTGCTGGGCTTTGAAAGCCGACAGACTCGCTAACGGCACTTAAAAAATCCATTCTGTTTATAAGTAAACAGGAAGTTCATAAATGGTTTATTTCTGACTCATCCACTAATGTAGACGGTTAGATTCTACTTCATTAATGTTCTATGATATTTCTATAATTAATAGAATCAGCAATAACAACTTCTAAATTTATTTCTAAATTAGAATATGTACATCAAATAATCGTTTTCCGTCTACGATTCAACTGAAAAATTCATCGAACCACTTATTACTAAACCAGTCTACTGCCATTTGTTCGTATACTCATCATTCATTTGTGTTTTCTGAAAATTTCAACCTACTGAATATTCAAATCCAATTACAGGAAGTCTCGTTGTTTTTTTTCAAACTGCCATCCGCATTTTCTAGTCACCATAAATTTTGCACTTTTTTTTATAGGGGATCAAATAAAAATGCCAATTGCCAAATTGGCCTTTTTTCTTGAGATTAAAATTTTTTTTTTTTGGGGGGGGGTTAGTTGTTGCACGCATACAAATAAAGCGTTTATATCTGTATAATAAAGGCTTCATATGAGTGCATACTTATAAGAATACCTGTAGAATCTCTTTTAAAAGATTCTACAGGTTCTTTTTAACCAAAGAGGATATTGATTACCGACTGAGTTATATAAATAGTAGATGTTTTCATAGAAAATAAATTACATTTTAAGAAAAAAGATATCAGAAGTTGGAGAGAAAGAATAACATTGTGCACTTAAATAGCTCGCCACATTGCAAAAAGTGATCGCGAACAAAATGAATGCTTTTGGCACGCAGATAACAGGAACCATATTAATAAGAAATAATTCTATAAAAGGAGAATCCATCTTCCTTTGAGTACAAATACTCGTATGTTAAAGTGAACGACAAATTCACTAAAATCCATAATGAACTCTGTTTTGGTTTCCACTATTCAATTGAAAAGCAAATAGAGAAACTATTATGAACATAGAACGCATTTTACTTTCATTTCTTCATAATGGAATCTGTTTGTTCTCGTGAGCTGTATCGATGTAAGTTGCATTATTATGCTAATATTAAGCAGTACTTGATTAGCATATAAAATATGGTTTCTTGTCATTTCGTTTGCCTTCTCTGTTCTCACGAAAATAGTTTGAGAAACCAACACCTCTATTATTGTTTATCAACAAAACCATATTTACATGTTCTATATTAGGATTTAAAAACATTTATCTATTACTAACAACTTTGTTGCTATTGGTGTCATTCTCTGTAACAACACAATGAATACCTTTGATTAACAATTTATCACATGCACGTGAATTAAAATAGTAAAGTCAACTATAGATAGACCGTGCTTTTGGTTTATTGTTGGTAATTGGCATTCTTATGTATGATATACGACAGCAGGTGAAAACGAATCACGCAAGCAAGCGTGCAATAATCTATTTATTCATTGCACACTTTTATTTAAATATGCGAGTTTTAAAAGTTAATACAAGGTTTTAAAATAAACAGTTTAATATTATTTTTAAGAAATTTTATGAAATGGTTGGGTTATTCTAAAGACATAAATTAAACTGCTTGTTCATTTTAAGAAAGTAAGAAGAGATTTGTAGGATCTAAATTTAACTGCATCAGCAAAAGTATTTACTTGGATGTATATTTGATGAAGCAAAAACCTTCGTTTGTGGCAACTTGCCAAGTCGAACGTATATTTTTCACTTAAACTCCTACCTAGGATCAAATTTACATATCACGTGCAACCGCATAAATTGATCTTCAGTGACCCTTATTGACGTAATTTTCATTATTTTTTTAAATATGGATATTATAAGAGTAATCACCAACAATAACCCCGCCAATCTACCTATAAACACAGAGAGAGGTGGATTATTTGCATTGTCTAAAATGATAATTCCACATATAGAGGGATAGAATTAAAATTCTACAAAGCTAACTTCTTTACCCACTCCCTTCCGGGTTACTGCCGAGTTTGTCTTATGGGAAATTCGACCCCCCTTAAAGAAAAAAAAGTTGTTCAATACATATTAGTTCTCTGGAGATACGCTCCTTAGAGAATTCTCTTCACACACACGCACACACACAAATAAACGAAGATGAGATATAAATACGTTCACTGGGAAAGACAGAACGCATAGATCTCATCTCGTTGCATGTTTCTCCTAAAACATTTTGCATCTTTTAATACTTCTGAGCCCTGGGAATTCTAAAACTGTTCAATAAGGAACTTAGAATTTGTGACTGTCATGCCAGTAACCAATATTAATATTATATTCGCAACTTTTCCGTAGTCTAATAAAAGCTTGTATGGAAGCTATCGATACAAGGTTCGTGCAAGGTGATTTTTAGATTCTTTTTATAGAGAAAGGCTCCAGACACGCTGTCAGCTGTGATTTATTGCAAAACTCCCGATAGAAATCTAAGAACATTTCTTTCAAGAACTTGGAATCGCTTTCACAATTGATAAGGTGTATGTTGAAGACGTTGGCGTATCTTCAAAAATAATACGTTGCCAAGCCAAGAGAAGGTAAGTGAGGGACTTTGTACTCAAGGAAGCCTTCCATTCTAAATTTTTCTCCGTCACGACTTATACTCGGCAACATTCCGAGATGCTAAAAGATTAGTTTTGTGTTTATTGTACATTTATTAAGGCCTGTTTTGAATAGTTATTAAACAGCGATCAAGAGAATGTACTTAACACGCCATGCTTGATAACTTTTTTTATTTCGTGAATATCTGATCCAGAGTGATCTATTTAATCAGATTGATAGGACGTAGGGTTTTATAAAGATGACAAGAATATACTGTAATTTGAAAATTCAGATAAAGGATCTTTGCTTCGTTAGATAAGATCATTGTTCTTTTTTTATCGTTTTATTTATTTAGTTATTTTTGTTATGAAAGGAAATCAGTCGACAAACGGATAAAAAAATAAAAAAAACATGTAGGACAGCATAATTCCAAGTTATCTTTCTATCTCCTCTTTTATTCTTTACTTACAACGTCAGTAGTGAAGACACGAAGCCAGATTTTATTAAAAACTAGAGTTATCACCAGAAAAAATGCAATTACGCTCTAAATAGCGAAAGATGATCCTCGCATTGAAAAGCCATTATTTTAGGTGGTGATTACTTCATTTACCTCCAATTAAGAAACTCCAGCTGCAAACAATTAAATAAAAATAAGAAAGCTTATTGATGTTATCTTTCGGATAACAGTAGAAGCATGCTGGAAAACTTATCGTTGTCATGGAAACAAAATATGGACATTGCATTCATTTTAATTTTTTTATATATAATACATGGAGAAATATTTTTCTCTTGTCAGTTGATTATCTGTTTGATTGTCAATAAAGATAACTTTTCAGTTAACGGAGGTTAAACAATCCTGTTTTTTTTTTTCAGGTAATCTTTATTTTTCAGGAGGGGGAAACATATAGGACCAGCTAATCCCATTATATAACTATCTCGCGTATTAGAATAGGCTTGAATTTGAGGTATTTTCCAGTAAAATACATCCAATTTTCTGCCTGTGCCACAGACACCGTATTCGATTTAATGCAAAGAATGTCCAGTTTATTCTCGTGTTTGATGTAGTGAATACCAAATTTGGATTCATCCGAAAGGATGTGGCAGTTGAATATTAGAATTTTTACTCATGTGCTAGTGTTTGCCTTTTAAAAGTTAGAAACCGCGAGATAAGCATTTGTGGAAATGTGTTGTCTTTTGTTACTCTTTATGACACAAAAACAGTAGCGAGTTGTGGGAAAATCGCTCGTAGTACTGAATGTTAGGTTACTTCACAGTTTGGGGATAACAGACGGAAGGAGGGAGGGGGGGGGATATTGTCTTTAACAACGTCTAGAAGTACGTGATATCAACACCCCAATTGTTACAGATTGTACTACTTCCATGCGATGTGTACACCAGACAACCGAAACTGACTACGCGTGTGTGTGTGGGGTAACGTATCTCTATTGGCATCATATTGGAACTCCGGTCTACTGTCTAGCAGTTATTTCCTCCTTCCTGTCTTTTCATATCCGTAACCTGCGTCGTTTCCGTAATCTTAGCCGTGTGAAGAATGGTCTCCGTGGGACCAGTGCGAGTATCGTAGGATAACTGTTAGCAATTTTTCTCTATTCTGTCTGTGTTTCCGCTATAAAAAGATTGTAAAGCGCGCAGTCTGGTAACTGAAAGTTTCTGTATCATTACCTACAGGTATGATGGGGATATGAGCGATGTGGTTTGGTAATCCTGGGGTTATTTTAGGTTATTATCTTGTGAAGGAGTTTGTGACTAATGTGCAGTGAAAAATAATGGCTTCAGGATAAAGAGCGTCTATGACAGGTTCGACTAATCTCTTCATTTTGTCATCACATGATCCACTTACCTCGAAAACACTTTGTTATTACATTAATGTAATAAAAGACCCTTTGATTTTAATAAAACGCATATTAAGATTTCATTTTGATGATACATTTTGATGATATATAGATAAAGGCATGCATCATTTGATAGATGTTTACATTTAAACATTTAGGAAGTTATATCTTTGGGAATATGTTATGACTGATCAGATATCTTCAGGAACACACTCCCTAATCGAAATTAATTTCAGCATTTTTATTACTAGAGTTCAAAGAAGAAAGCATATATAGTTTATCGAAATGATCACATTAGAGGAAAAAGCAAACAAACAATATTTCACTAATGTCGTATACAATTCAAATCAGGCAACGTTGACTGTCAAACTGACTCATTATGTCTTCCAAACAGGCTGTTTTTGAGTAACAAATCTGTATCTGGTTTGCCACTTCTGACTGACAAGTGTTCTTTTGTTGTCTAAGATACGTTAGTGGGATTTTTAATATACTCATCCGTCATTATTGTGGACACTTGTCATCACTATACTGCTCTTTGATGAAGTTTTACATCTTCTGCACTTTCAGACCACGAAATCCTGCTCTTTAGCACATACGTAGTAAGCGAAACGCGTTTATGTGAATCATTGAGTATTGCAATGATTAAATGAGGGAACATATCTAACAAATAACAGGTTCAATATTTACTGAACACATATTAAGAATTCGGATCACTCCCCACTGTGATGTGGGTCTATAGATCTTCTTAAAGCGATTTTGTGTTGAGGTTCATGTAATGTATATTTATAATCAATAATACAACAGTGACTTAACAATTCCTTATTACTATACGTCTCAGAATTCCCACTCTGTGCTTGCTACGTTGACCGTCACATGATGATGAGATGTGGACAGTAACATGACCTCTTCTCTCTGTTTTTTGAACGTCCTAAGACTTACAGTTTTTATGAAAGCTGTTAAAACGCAAATCAATATCGACTGTAATCACTCTTGTACTCTACTAATTAAGAATTACGTATATATTTGTCTAAATCGTTAGTTAACTACCTGATAATGCTCGGATGATCCCATAAGAATGTTTTATGGCATTATTTCTGTTAGTGTTAGTTCCTAATAGATTTTATTGTATACTGATTAGCAACTTCTGGTCTTCAAATTAGTTTTTCTTAAAACATCCGTCATCCGTAGACGCCATTAAATATATGTCACGTAAATTCGGTGTTTTTGTTCTAAAAATTTTGAAAATTTGATTAAACATAAGTATACACTTTTTCAGATAAGTTCACGATACTGTTATATAGCAAGCATGTTTTTCTACAGCTTATCATCCTCTGTTGAATGCAAAAATCGACAAAGAAATATTCAAAAGAATGATCTCTACGACAAAGTATTTTCTTGACATTAGCTCAAACTCACAAATTTGGCAGATTTAGCAATAATGTTATTAACTATTACGCATTCTCTCTCTCGCTCTCTATTTCTACAGAATTTGGATCATCAAAGCATTGCGTTCTCTCCATAAATGCGATGAAACGGCCATGGTTGTGATAGCTTATGCAATGCAAATACACCTAACAGACTGACAAACGAAGAAAGAGACCTTCATCCTTCCCAAATATACGAAATTATTTTGGTAACCATTGCAGCATATTGTAGAATAGGGCAATACGCAAAATAAAGGAATTTCTGCAATTTCAATGATGTTTAATAACATACACCAATGAATATAATGATAATAATATATCTTTGAGACCGAATGAATTGGTATCCGATTACCCTTTTCCCACATCTGTTTAATTTTCGTTGCAATTTCATATGGACAAAATGGAGCATATCTTACGCTAGGAATATACTTGGAGACTGCCACGTTCAGGTGCGCTCTCAGGATTTAATCTTGAGGGGGGGGGTAAGTTGAGTAGACTATTTGAGAATACACACTACTCATTGCATACGACCTATGACTGAGCAATGATCGCCAATACATAATACCCGTGATCTCCTCTGGCTCGGTTCGGACAAACGAAGTGGCGCTCGGTCCACTCGAGCACTACTTCGTCCACAGCAGCCGTGATTCCCGAAAGTCATAGGGTATTCCCACCTTATGTGGCCGCTAATTCATGAGTAGTATAGAAATAGAAGACACGACACAACATAAATAAAAAATGAATTTTAATTAGGAAAAGATTTTTGGAAAATTTTCTAGTGTTTTTTTTTTTCCTTTTTTGGGGGTGGAGACGCCCCCTTGGGGGCCCCCCTCCGGGCGCGCCACGTCGAACTACTTTCTAACATGAATAGTTATCTGAAGCGATGTTAAAGCACTAATAGACAAACTTGCTTTGTAAGTAAAAGACAGATAAAAAATATGTTATTTGTGTTGTGGTTAAATAATTTTGATATTTTAAATATCCGATAGTTTTCAGATAAAATCCCTGAACGCTTTTAAAATGAAAGAAGCCATTACACTAACAGTTAGAAATAGGTCATGTGATATGCATTTTTGGTAGCTAGCACCATCTCAGTTTCACTTACAGTTTGCTTAGGCTTTAAAAGAGTGAAGAATTCTTTTGTCTACGCTGCACTGTAGCGTATCAGATTTGTATCAGATATTTATGGACGGTTTTTACCGAAATGTGTAATAACAAAAATTTATCTCAAATATTCAGTATCGAGAATATAAAGTGTGCAGCAATTTATTGCTGAGAGTGAGGTTCCTTCCTGCGAATAAGCATTCAAATATTTACTTTTATGTTCATTGGGCCAGCAGTTTACTCTATAATATTACGTTGCTGGGCAACTTACACGATATTCTAAATAGCATTTGGACCAGAACTGTTTGAAATATCAATAATAACATCTCACACAGAAAAGGCTCAAAGCAGAGTTCCTAGCATTAAGTATTTAGGCAGTATTGAGAAGATGAGGTCAGATTATTTGCGCTGAGGAGAAAAGCACCAGCATTAAGGTCATAAAATATTTACTTAATTGGAGCTCAGAGAACTCATTAAGGAATAACCAAGAAAGCATAACTAAGTTTCACACATAAATGTCCAAAGAAGAATAGTCGAATAAGTTTGTGTCGGAAGACTGTTATTTTCACAGTGGGCAGTTTATTCAAGATTTAATTGTGTGGTAGCGTGATTGTAGATTGTTTGGGTGCATCTCAAACAATGGGTATGCATTTAGATTTATTTTGTCCGTTACTAAACATATAAGAATATTACTAAGAGCAGACAGAAGTCAATTAATTACGTAACTGAAATGTTAACTAAAATTAGTCGAGATGACTAAATTTGGTTTAAGTCCAATCATTATACAAATGTCAAACTAAAGTTAAAGAAATTAATTCAAACGTTCTAAAATTAGATGCGTTTTCTGCTACCATAAGCCAAAAAGCTGTAGATTCAATTGTTGCGATAACAAATGACGTCACTAACATTATTATTGCGTAGCTTGCCTTTTTAAGGATCATCTTCGGATGATTGCCATACTTGTTTCGACACAATGTTTATGGGGTTCCTTGGTTACGGGAAAGTTCCACGCATTACTTGCACTCAAGTGGACAAAAATACATAACGAAAGAATGAAAATGAGCAGTTTTATGATTAGTACTGTAACGAAAGTAGCTTGGCAGATGGACAAATGCATCTAAAGCAAGCGAAACAGGTGTGAGAGGTACTGAAGCAAGTCGTCAAAGACGATCAGATGTTATTGCAGGCGGGCTATAACTGTGGTAATCATGCTAGTAAAGCTGTGCACACCTGGCTGTCGAGACTTAACCAGGTGTTCTCAATATAAATAAACTGAACTTTAACACTTAGTTGAAAAATATACATCAAGGAATCACAAAAACATTCTACTGATTTTTTTTTTTTCGTTATTGCTCTTGAGTTTGCTTCTTGCCAGCTGAGAGTAAATACATTATTTTAATAAAGGATGCAAATTATATTCAAAACATCTCTAACATTCTTTTATAATTTAAACATTTCTCTTTTTAGTTGTCCTAGTACTAAATGGTTTTGATAGGTTAGATTAACAGTGTGGGAACTCACGCCGGTTAAACAGACGTGTACTGTTTTTCCTATTTTTATTTTTATTTTTTTTGTTTAATCATTTGTGTGTATAAAACCTCCTTGTCTCTGTTTTGTAGAAGACAAACTAGATTTTTTAAATAACGCGACGTTATTTTCTTTTTTTACTTATATATAAAATGAAAGATGTTTTAATCATCAACTTGAATATGTTAAGTATCTTATTGTTGCATAGATTCTTAATTGAACCTTTATAAAATCTGTACGCCTCTTGACAAAACTGCTTTTTTGTTTATGAATTTATAATCTGATGACAACTCCCACGAAACTGCCAGCATACCGTGATGCTGCTGTTTTGTATATATTGCAAGTTTCGTTTTTACTTTTTCTTCTTTAAGTTTTTAATTCTTAACTTTAAAAATCCACAGTTTATTTCTTTCATAATCTTTTTGTTGTCGGTTTTATTCTTGAAACACTTCAATTATTAGATAGATATTTCTATGCCCACCTTGTTTGTTCTTCATCCTCAACATTTTTCGAAATTTTACATTTTCGTCTCTTTCTAGTCCGGCACTAAATACTTTGTCGTTACTTCCATCAACAGGAGGTATGTTTGTAATACCCTATTAATATACAAAACTCAAGAACTTAATTTTAGCCTTAGGGTGGAACATACTGTAGGTGCAGCTGTATTACCATAAAAGCTTTACTATTTTTTGTAAACTTTTTCCCACATCATTTTTTCTGCTATTCCCAAAAACCGGATGCCGGTAGCAATATTTTCTTTTAAATATCGTTTGCAGTGCAAATCCTTTATGCTAAGCATGTATAACTGCAGCCAAGACTGGAACTGTCTTTCAAATATTCCTATTTATCAAACAGCAATTATTTAAATGTTCTGAAGGAAAATACTGATATTTCATTATCAAAATTGAAATTGCCAGTATAAAAAGCACATTACTAGAAATCTGAGTTACAGCTGAGCACATTATTAGAAAGGTTAATGCTGAGTGGGAGTACTGATCAGTTTTATTTGAATTCATCTCATCTCATCTTCCTTTTACCCTCTTTTACATTGCGGCGACGAGGGTTTATTAATCATCGGACCTCAAGCCGTTCACAGGATAAGGTGATCAGCCCTACGCCCCGGTGTTTATCCTATGTCCTGCAGTGTTGAGTTCGCAAGGCCGGTTTGCTTGCTTTGCGGGATGAAAAAACCCAAGATAAATTGGGGAAAAACCCTACTGTCCACGTCTGGCTAACTTGGCTATGGCTGTGGAAGATCCTTCAACTCCTCACTTAACCGACGGGAATCGAACCCAGGACACTTCTTCCCCACTTATGGTTGTGAAGAGTACAGCCACTAGGCTAACCGGGACATTTGAATTCATTAATTAAATAAATTAGAAAAGATAATTGTGTTATTTAAAATTTTTTTTATGTAATTTTTATCAAGAGCTTTATCATGTTCTTCTGTTCTATTCTCCACACACACACACACACACACACACACACACACACACACACACACACACACACACACACACACACACACACACACACACACACACACACACACACACGCACACACACACTATTTTGAAATTTAAATTTTCAATACTGAAAAAGTTTAACGAGAGAATGAAATTTAGGGGAGAGTTCCGCCTGCCTGGTTCGAACTATTTGAATTTAAACTCTTAATGCAAACAATTCGAATAACGTATCTGGAACGCGATCGTGCCGCCAAGAAGACGTTGCCCTCAAAGGTTAAGTCAATACATGCCAAGAGACACATTTGGCTTAAAACTTCGTTGAGAATTTTTAGTTATTGAAAAATTAATTATAGAATAGACTTGCATTTCTCTGCGACAATATGGCGGAAAACATAAAAAAAAGGAAGGTAATCAAAATTTATTATAAAAGTGATTCGTATCCCCCAACGGTCTTTCGGGAACTCCTAAGGGTACGCGTACCACACTTTGCGAAACAATGATCTATATCAATGATTATTATGATTGGACGCCTCCAAATTTCAGCGACGTCATATACCGTCGCTCCACTTTTGAACTACGGAAAACTAAGCTGAGCTGAGTTCTGCTTATTGTTTCTTCTCTGAAATCAACTTTTTTTTTTATCATGTTCTAACTTCTCGTAGAGTACTGGATGAATTCTATCTCCCCTCAGTTCATCAGAAGAACAACTTGATGCACCTGCACGTTTTATTCTTTGAAGTGTAACACACAATCGCATTTTACGAGGCATTGCTTTTCGATTTTATTTGAAATATTGGCGAATGATTCAACAGATGATATTCTGCCTATACTTTGCGAAAAGCAATATACAGTTCCTTCAGTATACTGTTGAGTATGCTGAAGGTACTGTATATTGCTTTCCTCGATGTACTGTGTGCTGTATGTTAGATGCTCGCTCGCGTCGGATTTCTAAACAGCCACAGCATAGCTGTATATATATGGGACAGGATACCGTGCAGTCGTTTATATATAACCGGTACATTTTCGGATCTAATCCAAGCCCGCTAATAAAGATTAGATTATGGATCTAATCCATAATCTAATCTTTATGTCTTTGAGAATAATAAATAGCTGCTTCAAAATAGTTATCGATTATTATTATTTTCGATCTTCCACCAGGATATATAAGTACATGTACCGTAACAAGGTCTAAACTCCACCAGGAATCTTAATTCATATTTATACCTGAAAATAAATGCAGCTTATTACCAATATGTTCTGCTTTAACATTGAATTCCATATTATAGAGAAAATTTGTAGCAAAGAGTAATAAACAGCAGCTGCTGGTCAGTCGAGTTAAATATTTAAATGAAATTAATATTTTAGCATCTAATAACGTGTTCATACTTGAGCTACAATAACTGAACGTGCATGGAGCACAGATATATCTTCGGACTCTGTAATGAATGGATTATAACATCGAGTTCAGAAATCGTAGCAATGTTCCTTAACGGTATGTAGAATACAGAGATCTTAAGAATTCTGCGATGTGTTCCCTTTATAGCAACAATCTCAGGATTGGCTGCAAATCTAACTCATTATAGCCAGTATCCCCGCGCTTCGTTACCCAAAGCGATGTCGAATATGTTGTCTAAACCCCGATGTACATGATAGATAGCACGTGTGGCAGTATTTGACCTGCCGTACGTATTGAGCATATTCATGCATACCTAAAGTACTTGCATCAAATTTTGAAGTATTTAGTTGCATCTACTGTCGTATTACACTCCTGCTTCTGAGACCATTTTAATACTGATGGATTCAGTTAATGTAAATTTATGATATCGCTACCACCACTAATGCATATTCAGGCTAATAATAATAATAATAATTAATGACAGGGAGAGTTGGCCCGCTAATAAAAGTTTGTTTTTCGAGAATTTTAAATTTATGACTGCATTTATCTTCGCCTTTGATCGCTTCTACTAAAGCTGATGCAGTAGATTTTACTACGCTTAAACTAAATAAAGCAATTTTTGCCATAAGAGACTGCGTGCCACAAGGTGTATAAAGTTTAAATAATAACTACAGCAAATTGTGTGGTGTATTTTCTAGTTTAGGACCGTTTTTATTGACAATCTTTAAATATTTTATTCATTTATGTTTCCTCATACACACAAAATAGATAAAGCATAACTGGTATGATGGTGGTTGTGGATAATATTGAATAATAAATTTAGAACATGGAAATATGTTACAAATATATAAAAATAATATATTTCAATTTATATATCTTTGAAAAATAATCGAGCCGTTCGAAAAATTGTAATGGCTTTCCAATTTTCTGTAACGATTCCAGTTACGGTATTTCAGGAAAAAAATGTAGATATCCACCGGAAACAAAATGAATCTAAAATACATTTTCACATTCGTTTATTGTAATTAGTCATTTTGCGAAGCGCATCTATGAACGGTTCCTTCGACCTCAGTGGTTCTGAATTCAGCTGCCAACAATTAAAATTTTCAAGTGTTGGCTAGAAAATTCTCCATTTACCTTAAACATCCTATTATTTCATCTTCATAAGTATTTATTCGCTCCAACAGTAAACAAAATATACACTGCTTGGAAAGAAGTCACGGACACCATACTGTGAGGAACAAACAGCGATCTTCTTTCGCTGAGATGACTGCAGCAATCCCACGGGCATACTTTCCACAAGAGTACGATCAATGGGAATTTCAGACGATTCTTCCTGTAGACATAACGAGGTCCTGGGCTGTTGGGAACGAACGTTCTTTCATTCACCTCACCCAACACGCTAGTTCATCCCAGAGATGTTCAGTAGGGTTGAGATAGGGGCACTGTGGAGGCTAGTCAAGTGTGGTGACGTTCATATCCGCAAACAACGCAGTTACAGCAGCAGCCTTATGACACGCTGCACTGTCTCGCTGAAAGAGAAAATGGCCAGTTCCGTTGAAACACCACCATTAGGAAGGATTGCATCTTTGTCCACAATGTGCAGATACCTCTCGGAGTTCAATGTTCGTGGCACCACAAACAGAATGCAGAGGTAAAACTAGGAAACACAGCACCATACCATCATACCGCTACCTACGAATTTCGTAGTGTGGATATGCCCTCTGATAAGAGACGTTCACCGGGCATCCGTCACATCCACACCCGTCCATCTGCTCGGAAGAAGATGTAGCTGATTCGTCGCTCCACAACACAGCTTTCCAAGCTTCCATCTCCCACTATACACACTCTTTGCGCTACTGAAAACAACCCTACATGTTGATTTGGGTAATGTGAGGACTTGCATATTGCGGTCCTACCATGGAAACCCATGTTGTGATCCTCGATTCTGAATGTTCTGAGGCAGATTCGTGTTGCAGTCGATGCCCGGAACTCCGCATTCAACGTGTCGGCAGACGAATGGCGATTTGTGCATATCATCCTTCGTAGTACCTTACAGTCGGTGAGTGCGGTGTATCTTCCACTGCGGGCGCGTCAACTGCAGTTGATTCCCTGCGCTTCCATTTCAGTATGGTATCACTGATTGGTGACTTGGGATGGCCTAATTTGCTGACTAGATACGCCTGCACCATGGCATCCTATCGCAGTGCCCCTTTCATACTTGGTCAGTTTCCTTCTAGCAGCCAATTCACCCGGACAGAGTTTCCTTGGGAGCATCACATTCCTCCAATTTATACCAGCTACAAGCACGTGATTCGTTACATGGCACGATGCATCTTTCCCATGGGGTGGCCTTTGACTTCTTTCGTAATAAATCTTCAGAAATCTATTTAAAAAAAATATGAAAGCAACGCCTTTAACTAAGGTATGCTAATTTCTGTTTAGGAATGTTAAAGTGCTAATAAAGAGGTAAGAATAAAAAAAAATTAAATAAAACTGCACTCTTAATGAAATAGAGAGACACAAGCAATGCCCAGAAAGGACTTATGTGCTTTGTTAACTGAATAAAGTTTCGTATATTGCATAGAAAATGAGTTAAATTTTGGCATTGAATAAATCATTATGAGAAGTTAGTGGAAAAAGTTTTCTTTAGCTGTGATTGTAAACAACTAGAAGAAAAAAAAAACATTCTGTCGGTTATTGTATAATTACTATTTCTGTAATTATTATTAAATACTTTTTTGTTGAGTTGAATAAGTTACCTTTATTTTTCCTGCATGTCGTAATATTTTTCCAGTGAGATATAATTCTTGGTCAGAAACGTCATACGGGCTCTCAGCTCTGAAGATGAATTACTTCGGTGGGAGCGTAGAAGAAGATGCACTATGAATTACCACTAGGAGTGACTTCAGTGTTTCGATGGACTGGGGGGGGGGGCACTGATAATACTTTCGTCTACCAAGAATTGGAATTTAACTGCATTTTGGTTTATTAAATCAAGTAAGAGATAATGAAATGAGAGCGATGTCGTTTTCAGTTCCATTTTGCATCTTTCTGAAGTTTTGCTAATACTGAAATCATATTACTTTTCTCTCTCTCTCTCTCTCTCTCTCATTGCAGATGTTCCCCTTGTCTGGAAGCAACTTTGCACTTTCATTGGGGCTTTAAATCCAAACCCAAAGCTTTGTTGTGGTTCAGCAAGTTACTATTTAGTGTTTATCTTTTCATATTAATCTTCATTATCCTGTGTGGCCTTTTGCTTACAATAACAGGCGAGTTCGGCAAACAGAAATATCTGCATTTTTTGAATAATGATCACAAACATTTAATATTACTTAAAGTTTCATTTCTATATGACACGCCATTATCCCTCCTACTGCACTGATAGCGGTCTGACGGAAGACGGTATCTGTTATTTTGTTAGGAGCATCAATATCACCTTTCTCTGCATAAGGCAAGAGTAGAATAAGTGAGTTTTTCATGCTTTTTTTGCTGCTATAGTAGGTTGATTGTATTGTACTCAAGTGGCTGCATCACATCAGAGTAAAAAAAAACTTGGTGATATGAAAACTATGCTTAAGTTAATATGCAAGGATCCAGAAATGATCCACACACACACACACACACACACACACACACACACACACACACACACACACACACACACACACACACACACACACACACACACACACACACACACACACACACACACACACACACACACAACATTGCGCAATGAAAAACACGAAATTTCGGAAAATTTAAAATCTTGGTAATTTTGTATGAGACCCGCTCACTGACTTTACTGAATAGTTCTGATAACGGTTTCTTACACTCTGGACATGATTCGAACCCAGATCTTACCAGTCGAACACAAGCAGAGTGGCCAATCTGTCTTAACCATAATACTTTGGGAATCGGTAGGCAGTAGGTCTTCTTTACTTTTCATCACCGTTCTAGATCAGCTTATTTGCTGGACATGCTAGACCGAAGACAATGTTCCTGTTATCAACTGGATTTTACGTACTCGGGTGAGGTTAACGTTCAGCTTTGATAACTGCCATGTACAAAAAAAAGCTTGTTTGACCTTCCAGAAGGAATAAAATACACCCTACTATAGCTTGCGTCAAAGATTGAAACTCTGAAAACGGCCGGGAATAAAGTTCTTTTAAGCTATAATTAGAATCGAAATCTATGAACTTTTTTTCTACAAATGTCCCCACAAAAGACCAATATTCATCTAGAAAATGTTAACGTGGTTTTGGAAATATGCATCCCAGATGGATAATTCTCTCAAGAGTCCTTATGCAAAATTGTCAAAACAAAAAACAATGACATTATAATATGGATAGTGACGTCATCATGAATTCCACTCATAATTAAAATGTCCTACTTACTGTCAAACGTCTGTTTAGCTGACGATATACAGGGTGTTCGGGATAAATTTGACATATTTATAATTAATTATATTTTTCCGTAAGTTACATGTATTAACACACACTTCTCTTCATTTAAAAGTTTGGACCCTTCTTCATTCATATACAAGATGTCAGAAAGGATGGATAGCTGGAACCCACCTGAATCATGGAAGAGAATAACTTGTATCATGATGATTCGTGCCCGCCATCAAAATAAGGATATTACGACTGCTGCCCAATGCTCCCTGAATACAGTAAAAACAATCAGGCATGAACTAGAGACTTGCAATGGTGACTACGAGGATGTAGCAAGAAGAAAGATCCCTAGCAGACGATCTGATTGCGTTCGTACAGCAGAATTCCTCGCAAATCTGCAGGAACAGGTGTTGAAGAACCCTGGCATTGGAATTCGGGCTTTGTTCGTGGAGTTGCTAACTGTAGTCAAGCCCTGGATAACAAGGGTAGCCAATGGTAGGCCGTATGTATGGCAGCAGGATTCGGCCCCTTGCCACACCTCTGGGAAAAGTCAAAAATGGTTGTCTGAAAATTTCTACGACTTCACCAGTCCAAATGTTTGGCCTCCAAACTCCCCAGACCTTAACCCCATGGATTATTTTGTATGGGGCGCAGTTGAAAAAGACACCAATCGCACTTCCAGTAATACAAAAGCCCAGTTAATGGATAAAATTAAAACAGTTTTTGCGGCCCTTCCCAGGGAGACTGTAGCATCAGCTTGTTCGAGGTTCCGAAGCAGAATTGAAGCTGTGATCGATGCTAATGGTGGTTATTTTGAGTAAATCTTGTTGATAGTATTGTAATTAACTCTGCCTGTAATGTTTTTTTGTCAATTCATTAAATTTAATAGATACAAAGAAGATTTTCTTTTTCCTTACGAAACTGTCAAATTTATCCCGAACACCCTGTAGAAGCAATATTTAGTTGAATGCCTCTCTCCCTCTCTCTCTCTCTCTCTTTCTCTCTCTCTCTCTCTCTCTCTCTCTCGCTGCTGCTACGAGAGAGAGAGAGAGAGAGAGAGAGAGAAGAGAATGTTTTATACATTAACTTTTGGTTACTCTGGATAAGAATGCTTCTAAAAAGAATGGTGTTGGGTTAGAAGCTGTTATGTTACCACATCAAACGTGTCCAGTCTGACAAAATGTCTTATCAAATAAAAAATAATCAAACTATTTAAAAGTATTCGAAATTAATTTTAATCAATGCGACCAAGTGAATTTCGAATTCGCTGTGTGAGTCATTCTTCTAATATGTATGGCTGCACTTGTAACATATATTTAAGGACAATTAATCAAAGTTCCAAACTAATTTACATTTAACGAGATTATTCCCCATAACTTTTGTCCCTCATTTCATTTACTGCGAAGGAAGCCGCTTTTCGTTAAACGTACTTACTTGATTTAATGATCACCCTTGAGGTTTATACGTAATTAGAGTGAAGCGCCAAACACAAGTTTAAATCCCTAAAGCACATCACGACCTCATTGTTGCCCATATAATTTAAATAAGAACTGAAGACCGTCATGACATTGCGGAGAAATTTTCCTTATTAACCTAGAGGATATCCTGAAGGAGACAGACAGATTTTTTTTATCTGTTCATTTCTCATTCAGAGAAGGAATAATCTAATCATTAATTTAGACAGGCTTTTATTAATGCCATTCGTTAATTTAGCATACTGTGTAAATATTCCATTTGGTAGATGGACGGTAGTAGAACTGTCCAAAGAAAGCAAATAAAATACTTCACTGTTTGTGTTATTCATGAGAAAATATAAAGTTCATTAGAAAACATTCACCAAATAATAAAAAAAGAAATAAATATTCAGGAGAAAACATTCACCAAATAAGAAAAAAATAAATAAATATCAGGAGAAAAATAACTCATTATGATATTTTATTTATTATTTAGCGTTTGCTAAATAAGAATACATACATATGCTACCACACACACAAAAAAAAAAAAAAACCACGTACAAGACAGCAAAATGCATAAAAGAATACAACAGTGTGAAGTGGCACTGTAGTCATATATACATATAAAAATATACAAATAAGCATAAAATTAAAATTGAATGTCTAAGAGTTCGACAACGTGAACAGCATCAGCAGAAACTATTATAAAGTCAGTCACAGGTCCCGTATAGGGTCAGTGAACCCAGTCAAGCGTGATATGCTGTATAGTTTGGGTATCCTCACCACAGTCACAAGAGGAGTTTGATCTTATTCCCCAAGTAAACAAGGAAGCTCCGCACCTATCATGGTTGGTGCGAATCCTATTTAGGGAGGTCCATATTTTTCGAGGTAGGGCGAACCCTGATGGAAGGCTGTTTGGGTTAGAGACAGTCTGCCAGATTACTGGGGCTTGGGCAATCCCATTGTGTGTGCCATGCTGTTGTTGCATCATAGCATTCCGTGATGCGTTGTACCATTATAATAGGCGGGTGTCTTAACTTAAGCCTGTGTGATGTGAAGCTGTCAATGTCAGAGTGTACAGGAAGCAGGGTTCCGGCAAATGTTGTTATATTCGCGAATCAGGCTGTCTTGACGTTGTAGTTGTGGAGGTTGTATGTGACTCAGAACTGGTAGCTAATATGATGGAGTAGTCTTTATTGTTCCAGAAACGATACGCATTGTCTGATTTGGGATGGTATCAATTAATTTGACTTGTGCGCTGTTCAGCCCAACAGCTGAGCAGCTGTTGGGCTGAACAGCGCATAAGTCAAATTAATTGATACCATCCCAAATCAGACAATGAGCAGTATTCAGCAGTTGGGTAGACGAGACCGACGAGACGAGCAGATATCCTTAATGTGGGAGCAAAGCCACCCAGGTTGTTTCGGCAAGTTTATTCAGTATGTTATTTCTAGTTCTGAGTTTGGCAGCAATATTGGAGAGATGTCTATTAAAGGAGAGAGTTTTGTCCAGGGTTATGCCAAGATACTTTGGATGATGTGCTCTAATATGTTTCCATTTAGTGGCACTCTTAAGATATGTCGTGCCATGCTATTGTTCAAATGGAACCAGCATGTTTCAATCTTGGTGGTGCTTGGAATAAGACGCCACTTCTCAAAGAAATGGTTTAGTTCCTCTAGGTCACTAGTTAGTACGTGTTCTATAGTAAAGAAATTCTGGTGTTGGAATGTGATACATAAATCATCAGCATATGCGAATTTTCTAGACGTTGTCCTTGGAAGGTCAGAAATATACAAATTGAAAACAAGAGAGGCCAGAAATGACTCTTGTGGGAGTCCATTGCTAAAGTGCTCTTGTCTTGCTCATATCATAATCTGGAATTGTTCTATAATATTCTATAATATTCTATAATATCTGTATTGTTCTATAATATGGAATAGTGCTGATCAGATGGGTCATCTTTTTACATTTCAATATTTTAAGGAGCTTGTAGATCATGCCTTTCCTCCATACGGTGTCATATGCAGCCGTCAAGTCTATAAAGACTGCACCACTTTTAAGGCATTTTTCGAAACCGCATTCTATATGAGTCGTTAGGGCCAAAACTTCATCTTCACAGTTGCGCCCGGGCCTGAAACCGTCCTGTTCATGAGAAAGTCTTTCTAGTAACTTAAGACAGACACTGAGCAGTGCTATAGGTGTATAGCTTTCAAGTTTATCAGCGGGCTTTCCAGGTTTCAGGATGGCTATTATTTTTGATTTTTTAAATTCTGCTAGTAATCTACCACTCTGTAGAATATTAGAAAATAATTTTGTCAGCCATTCCATTGTATTTGGTCAAGAGTTTTTTAAAAACTCAGGGTGAATATTATCAAATCCAGGTGCTTTACCAGCTTTCACTCCCTGGAGTACAGCTAGAAGTTCTTCTTTGGTGAATGGATTCGATAGATTGATTGCTTCAGAACAATCTTCTTTAAGATTGGTCAATTCCTTTCTAATTATTTTAGTTTTTTTTCTGATTTAGCTCTGGACAGATTCACTATCCGATTGACAATACAGTTGACACTAGTAGCTTTTGCATTTGGGCGATGGGAATTATCACCCAACCTTTTAAGAAGGCTCCATCCAGACTATCTTAGGATCTCCTGGATTAGTGTACATGCATATGAAAACAGTTTATCAGGTTAAAATGACGGAAACTAGAACTCATCCTGTTCAACCAGAAGTGCCCTATTTCTCGTAGTTGTGACTCATTGCTTGCATGGGTTTCTTGTATGATGGCAATGTCAATTCTGTTGTCATGATGTCTAGTAAGGCATTGACTCTTAGCCCTGCTGATGCTTTCTATATTCAGCTGGCAGACTCTGAGCAGTTGTCCAAGGGACCGAGTCTTAGGGCACTCCATTCCAGGTTTCAGTCTTATAGGAGCAACATATATCAGATGCATAGGGTATCCACCTATGCCCGAAACTCATTTACCAAGGTCCGTTTCATTTCTGCCAGCGATGTTTCAAACATATATATCGTTATTATAGAAGTTAACGACCTAAAACTAATTAATGGCTACAAGTCACCATCTGCAAGCTGGCCTGATGAAGTTTTGCCAGCATAATGCATCCTGCTGTTTATATTAAAGAATTTAAGAGTCATCATACCCAATGGGGTTATAGAGTAACTGATGCAAATGATGCGAAGCTATCCGAGGGAGCAGAGGCAAACAGCATAAAGCTGATTTTCGATCACAAGAATAACTGCACTTTTAACTCGACCGATGGAATAGTGGCACCAATCCTGACTTATGTTTTGTAATAACCAATCAAAGGGGCCTCCCAGTGCTAACCAGCCGTGGTGTTTTAGGAATCCCACACAGTTAACACTGCTCTGTCTTTATTGAGGTGGGTCCTCAAATCCCAATTACTGGAATTGCACTAATGTTACGTTGGAATTTTGCCAAGGCAAACTAGAACAGTTTTTCATCAAATCTAGATAAAAATATGCTCTGGATTCCACCACAACCTTATAACTACCGAAGATTTGTGAAAATAGCAATTTCTACAGCCAAAAAACACATCCCTAGAGGTGCTAGAAGAGAATACATACCTGGCTGGAGCAAAACCAGCGAAGCACTTTATAACGACTTTCTGAATAGCGGTTGAATAGATTTCTGAATAGATGTTGAGCTTATTGACAACTTAAATGAAGCCAGAAAGAACAAATGGATTGACACCATTGAAAGGTTGAAGTTTAAACATTATGATACTAAGATCGTTTTAATAGTTGTTCTTATTCCAAAAAAGAGAATGCTGATTATCTCGAGAAACTTTTATTAGACTAACTAAAGAAAACAATTGAAAATTTCTAGCTGAACTGACAGGTTCAGTCAGAATAATAGAAGTTAGATAAAACAACTTTTGTTGTTGAACAGCAACATTTGATCAAATTTCTTTTGCAATACAACTTCATCCTGCAGATCAAGTTGCATTGCAAAGAAAGGTTCATTTGATCAAAAGTTGCTGAAACATAGCTTCACGTGTGATATATTGCTAAAGACTATTAGGAACAGAACTCATCCCCGCCAACAGAGAAATATATCAGTGTTTGATGAAGCAAAAAATAATAGGATGCAACTTCGATGTGGTGCATCAATATTTATCGCCTACACACTCACAAGCATGGAATCATAAATTGCTTTCTTCTTAGAACAAGCTGTTCTTTGATCCCATTTGAAATAAACAAACAAACAGTTCAGTGAGGTGGAACTATCCACTCTTTGCGCTAATGGCTAAATAAACACGATACTTTTAAGTATTTGTTTTTTTTTTCTTCAATCCAGTACGCTAGTCACAACGAATTTTGAAGTCTAGTGAAGGCTTTAGAATTTTTTTTATTACTTTATCATTTTTTAAATAACGTCGTTTGCACAAAAGTCCACGATGCATATAAATGACGGAACATCATATGGATAGCGATTGATAATCCTAATTAATTAGAATTAGTTTTATTCCAGACATAATTCTTCTCTATGCAAATATGTTTTATTTTATCGCTAGATAAAATATAAAATAATTCTTTATAATATTACCAATTTATTATAGTATATTAAAAATTAAAAATTTTATATTTTATACTGCGTTTAAAATAATTTTCTGTCCTGCATTTTGTTACTACTCGCCCAACATGTTACACAAGTTACAAGTGAATTTCAGGAAACTGCAAACACTTTAAGACAATACGGATATTTGTAGCACTTCGAAGAGAATATTCTTCGTATTTATTTACATCAGTTTCAATTTATGTTAAAGCATGAATTCTAACAAAATCTATACTATATCTGTCCGCTGACATTGATATAAAGGCGATAGAATTACTATAGAATGTATAGCTTCAAAATGGGACAGATAACTTGAAAGTTTTGCCCAGATCACAATCGGCAGAAAAATTCTCTGACGTTACTATAATGCTGGCGGACTGTTTTTATTTGATGTTTGTGGCAGCACAAATCGCTTACTATGAAAAGAGTTTTTAGTTATTTTCGATGTAACCTTTAGATTTCCCGAGAGAGAGAGAGAGAGAGAGAGGTGTTGGTGGAGTTTCAATATGCAGGTAATTCAACTGAAAATCTAGGTGGAAAGGTAGAAAGGAATTGGTTTTGAAAAAAAGAAAACAAGAGAGAGAGAGAGAGAGAGAGAGAGAGAAGGAAACGAAACGAAATGAAAAGAAAAGCTAAAAGTTTGAGAGCTCCCCGAAATAAACTCTTTGGAGATAATGATATCTGTGTATCTAAATCTGTAGTTATCTTTGTTAAATGAATTAACATTAGAGAAGACGAAATACGCATATACTTTAATTAATTATTGTTAAGTGTTATTGTACACCTTACAAAGCGATATAATGAACTTTTAGGTTTCCTAAAGTCCATGGAAATTATTATCACATGGCTATTTTACAAGGACAATCACGGAAGTTATCAGATAGGAAATACTACGACCTTTACAGGAGACATGGTCTCCTGAGGACGCCTTCATCAATAATGATTAAGAGGCTATTAAACTATTCTGCATGTACTGAATTTCGCATCTTAAGTGTCTTTTGATATATAATCGGGTGTCAAAAGTTATGGACGTAGCATCGAAATGGCATAAGCGTTATATATTGGATGAGAGAGAGGCTGGACAATTTGGCTTCCAGTTATGTTTGCTTTCAATTTGAGTAGAAAAAGGACTTTTGAAATAATATTTAAACAGTTTTTCATTTTAAATAATATAATTAATGTAACAAATCCATAAGTATAGAAAAAATTTAATAATTATTAGAAGGATATTTTATGGTTTTCGTAAGCTCAACAGTATTTACGAGTATATAATTATTTAAAATAGGAAATTTTCAGCAAAATACACATTCAAGTTAAACTTAGCAGCAGTAGTAAACATAATAGTGAGATGAAAAGAAAATATCTATTTACTTAAGAACAGGAACTGTTGAAAAACCTAATATGGATAAAGAAAGGAATATTTATGTTTGAATTCGTCAAGGAAGACAATACGAACATAATTCGAACCACAATACGAACCACGAAATTTTCAAGATGAAAATTTCGTGGTTCTTCTCCACATTAGTTGATGAGCTGCATTTGTATAATCATCCCATGCAGACGTCATTATTCAGGAGGTAATCTTTGGGTGTTTACAGAGCAGTTTAAGTGTAACCATGTTAGAAATAAGAACATGGTTGAAAGCAGTTATACGTGTGCTCGACATTAATTTGTTCTAGGTCATGTTCTCGTAACACATGCAGCAGGCGAGGGAACGATTATTATTATTATTATTTTTGTTGTTGTTTCTTAATGACTTAAAGGAAAAATTCTCATTTTATAGTAGCTTACTTTTGTGGCAGAAATTGGAGTATCCAGAAAAAATCGAACTTTAATTTGAGATCGATTATACCATAAGCACATTTCTCTATATATAATATTAAGATGTGGGATTAAAATAAATGACACACAAATAGCGCTACGGAACATAGCGCTGACTGTAATACCGAGAATTATGATTTTAAGGGAGCGAATGGTAAGGAACAGGGAGGAGGATAAACTTCTAGTTTAAATAGAGAGAAATTTTCAGAGAATTTATAAAAAAAAGTGTGCTATTAGTCTTAAGATTCTCCCCATATCAGTCACTTTCTATTATACCCTTTGGTTGGCAAGACCGGAGTTCGTCTCGTTTTTGACGCGAACTTTTATCAGAGCTTTTCAATTGGAGGTAAGTGGGCTGATCTCCGTAGAGCCTTCGAAGCTCAGTCGGTATAGACGAAGCCCTTTGGCCGGAAGGACCTGGATTCGATTCCCGTCCATGACGTGAGGAACCTTTATCTCTCTTTCGACGAAAGGCGAGTTAACCGGTCTCATACGGAGGTGGGGATGTTTCACTCAGAAACTCGGGTTTTTCGCACCTCAGAACAGGCAAACCGGCCCGTGAACACACACAGATTTACAGCATTGAATACTTACGACAATATGTGGAAGAGGTAGGGTGCTCACCACATGTCGTAACGCCCGTAGTTAGCCATGAGTCAAATTATGGTACTCAACGTCGACAGGAGATGGCACTTGAATGGGATGAAGGGGCCAATCTCGTAGGGAGGTGGCAGGCTTTTATCTCACAGAAACCAAGTTTTTTCATCTCGCAGAAGATGAAAATAATGCAGATAGGATTAACAGCCCTATCAGAGGATGAAGAGTTCAAAAAAAAAGTTACGTGGCCTGGCCCCGACAAGCTATTACACCTAACGTGTAAAAGCGATGGAATTATTTTTACACGAAGCAACTTAATATAACCTTGTGATTTCGATACCTCTAATATGATATGCAGTATACGTTTCTGATACACAGGATAGAACGAGGTGTTCTGTTTGCATAACTTTATGATGATGATGATATCTAACTCAGTTTATGTGGGCATTAAGAACCTACCAAGGGACCAGTTCTTTCTCCATTTCTTTACGATTGTATGCACTCTCCACAAATTATTTATTCAGTGAATCATGTTTAAGTTTGTAGCAACTTGTAACATAGCAAAAAATATCCGAAATAGCTCCTCAACACGTGCAAAGGAGTGGGAAAAACACGTTACGAGTCGTACGGTTTCCTAACTGACAGTTCTGTTGACTATCCGTGCGGAGATGAACAAAGTAGCAATGTGACCTGTGTCGCCCCATATCGAAAGTGATTTATAGGAATAGCCGAGTGCTAGGAGAAGTCGGAAGAGTATAAGATAAACCATTTACACCTGTGGCTGGAATAAGAAGAGGGAAACAGGCTGGCGTTCTATGAGACTCACGTTCCACGCACTGTGATGTTATGGCTGCTAGAAAGTGATTGCGAGGATCGCTAGTGAAGTCGGTAGAAATGTGTGCTCAGCAGTAAGACAGAACGGGGATATTTATAAGCAGAATAGCTTTCAACAATGACACAAATAAAACGAAGAATAGATCAGCAACACGCAACTCCAAAATACGTGTGCCGAGCGAATAACGTTCTCATAGAAGAAGATCTTCGATGTTGACACACTCGTAAATGAATTCTACATAAGCATATATCTCTAGGCGTATCCTCAGGCATAGCAAGTGAGCTTGAACAGTTGCTGCAGTAATGTATCTTTCGCCACAAAGTAAGCGACTTTGTTTCTGTATGAGGATGTTGTTTTACGATTCGTATTGGCGAACTATCTGTGAATGTGGTCTGTTATATAATACAGCGTGTAGGAAAGCATGTTTTACTAAAATGGAAAAGATGTGAATTGCTCTCTTTGTAAAACTTAAGATATCATTCTTGTTTAGACACGGAAATGAAGTCTTGGGATTAAAAAAAAAACTCAGATAAATTCATTTTATGGATCCGATCATTGAAGTGATCCCCATCCCTGTATTCACTCTTCATAAAGTTTTCAAACGATTTAAAGTTACTGTGGTAATGAAATATTACAATCATCTTATTTAATTCTCAATATTACGGTTCCTTTCAGTTTTAATCCTCAGCCCACCTTTGGCATTAATCCTGCACAAATACCATATAATTAGTCTTTCCTCTGCTTACTAGATTATAACTCAGATGCATAAGTATATTCGAATTAATAACTGTATAGAAAGCAAACTACTCATTATCATTCAGCTATCTGATATTTATCAGTAGATGCACGCAAGTATAAGTGATTTGTGTAAAGTACGCAATAAACTAACAAACAGCTTAGCAAACCGTATCCAGAAGTAAAGAACTAGTTTTCTAGAAGTCAGTGAATGGAACACAGGCCACAAACAATACGTGAGTTTCGCAGCGTGACCTCCTGCGGAGACAAGGTTGAAACCGGCGAAAAGCGAAGATCTTTAATAAAAAAAAATAATAATATGTTCATTCTATAAAATATAATAACAAGCATAAAATTTTATATTATATTTTATAATATAAAATATAACATCAAATACGTTGAAAGGCCAAACACCAAAGTCGGTGGATGGGAAAAAAGAAACGACTATGCATATATCAGTTTTTGAATCCACGATGATCCTCGTAAGAAACGCACAAGATCTTGTGAATAAAACTACCAAAGTTAGTACATAAGCAAAGAAATAATTTTGAAATAAAATCAAAAATTGTTTTGGTAGTTTTGTATCTTACATAAAACGTGAGGTAGTAATAAGAAGTAAATGAAATTTCAAACTTCGGATGTCTCTGAAATTCTCTTACAGGTATGAATTCGTGTGATTTGCAAAAGGAAACCACTCATCTCAACTAAAATATAATGAAGATGCGAATACTTCAGAAATGTTTGTATAAGTTAAAAGTTTCAGACATCTGGCTTTATCAATACTGCCAAATATAAAACCAGTCGTTTCTTTCGATTTCCTGCAGTTGATTCATATCCTCTTCAGAAGTTATTACCAAGTATAGAAGTAGTTTTCAAGATTTTTCTAATACGGCTGGTTTCAGAAGCCTCTTGTGAAGGAAGCTCCTGTAAAACAAATGAATTACAATTTAAGAAATGAAAACTATTTAAGAGCACCAATAGGGAAAGAGTCACTCTGAACTAAGTTTTTATTTATTTATTATTTTTTATTCTCATAGGAAATCATGTGGCGTAAAATATAAATTAAGGCAACAAAATGAATTTGCATTTTCAGAAGAAAAGCAAAATGAATTTGCATTTTCAGAAGAAAAGCAAAATTAATTTTTTTATTGTTTACAACTTTATTTTGATATGTATTAAACACCATTATTTGTATTCTTCTGCACTGTAGTTAGGCAGAAATATTTTCTATTTATAAAGTGATGACTATTTAAATTACTTGCAAATAGAAAGTGATTAAGGTACTTTTAGAAACAGAAACTTTAAGAGAGTAATTATTGAGAAAAGAAAGAAAGAAAGAAAGAGAGAGAGAGAGAGAGAGAGAGAGAGAGAGAGAGAGAGAGAGAGAGAGAGAGAGAGAGAGAGAGAGAGAATGCGATTCTGTATATAGTTTCTATATTCTGAATTCTGCTAGGTAGCTACACGAATAACAAATAAGAAGGTTTTAGAGAATATAAAGACAGAATGCTCCTTGGAGGCGATGATCACTAAACAGAAGTTGATGTACTTTGAACATATTATGCAAGCTGATGAATCATTAGAAAAGACAATTATGTTGGGGAAGATTGAGGAAATGAGAAGAAGAGGATGACCCACAAAAGTGTGTTGGATGAACAACATAAAAGAACTTATCAACTCGAACTTACAATTACTGAAAGATATGACAAGAAGTCAAGTGGAACGGAGAACCTTTGTTCACAAGATCACCAGGAGTCGAAAAGGACTGGTTGGTACAAAACAACAACAACAATATAGTTGCTTTGCACACAAATTATCCATCTAACTTCTAGAAAATGAAAAAGGAAATCTATGATTACTATAGACGCTCTCCCTTTCTCTCTCTCTCTCTCTCTCTTTCTCTCTCTCTCTCTCTCCCTCTCTCTCTCTCTCTCTCTCTCTCTCTCACACACACACACACACACACACACACACACACACACACACACACACACACACACACACACACACACACACACACACACACACACACACACACACACACACACACACACACACACACACACACACACACACACACACACACACGACTTGTTTCATTTAATTGAATACGCATCTGAGACCTTTTTCACCTTGTTCCAAATATATATATGGAAAAAAGGAGAATATAATAAAGAAAATATGGAGAAAAAAAGAGAATAAATAAATTCTGAAAAGCTAAAAACCGTAGAAATATTATTTCTTGAGAAGGATTGATGCTTTTGATTATATCCTCTTACAACAAAGCATTTTAAGAAATGTAATTGTGTCAAAATGTCTCCGTGTTGTTTTTTTTTTCTCATAATTCCTAACTCTGTTCACAATTTCAATCCCTGGCGTCTCTTTAGTACAGTAGTGAACGACGCCCTAGGGGCGTTACGGAAATCTTCATCGCTCTTATACATGGATGGCAGGATCTATTCCACCCAGAACTTCTTTCCTTCCTCAAAACTGACAAATCAGATAGGAAAAAATGCATCGATAGACAGAGATCTGAGATAAGATTAACCAGCCTATCTTTAGCAAAATGTTGGTTCATAAGAAGCAAAGCTACTTGGTCATAACAAGCTTGGCTACATATATAAAAGGAGAGAGGGATTGAATTGGAATCGTGATTCACAATCCTGATCATACAATGTGGTTTCGACAAGTGAGGTTCAATCGGGAGGAAAAAGAATAAGCGCAATGAAAAATTATTGCTTTAAGAGTGAAAGCATTCACTTTCACCTAGAAAATGGATGACGCTTCTATTGAAAGATCACATAGCTTAATGACAGCCTAAAAGAAGAACAAAATCAGAATTGATAACACATGTTACAACATGTTTCTCTAAATTAATGTGGGCATGAATTTAGAGAGAATTGATCTATGAATATTCTACAATAGTTGAGAAAGTATTTGAGGAACACTTCACGCACAAAGCTATTCCACTGAATAGAAATAGGTGAATTGAAAGAAAAGGAAGTGTGAGAGAGAGAAGTGTGAGAGAGAGAAGAATCATCGAATAGCTGGACTACTCTCCTCTGGACAGCATTATGAATTTTTGAGAATCACTCTCAAAATATACAGTCAACAATGGGCAGAGAGAATTAAAAGCTTAGATATGAAACACAGTACCAGGAAAGTCTGGCTCTTACTCAAAAATTATCTGGTTACCGCACAACAGCAGCAACCGAAGTTAATATAAATGCAAACTAAATTGCAAATCAGCTATCTCTGAATGGTAAACCAAGTACCGAAGGAAAAATACCTAAAGATTATATTAAAAAAGTTAGGGATTCAGAAAATGATCTCTTTGAAGCACCATTTATTCCTATGCACAACACTGAAGCTGTATGAGAGGTTAATCTTGAACAGACTAAGTCCAGAAATAGAGAAAGTACTGATAAAAGAACAGGCAGGATTTAGACCAGGAAGATCATGGACTGGACAAGTATTAAACTTAACACAGTTTATTGAGGACGGCTTTGAAAGAGGGTTAGCAACAGGAGCTGTATTTATAGATTTGACACCAGCATATAACATACTAAATCTTAAAAAGCTTATAGTCAAAATTTACAGAATGACAAACAGCTATCGGTTAGTGGAGATATTTAGGTCGCTGCTGTTCAGCAGGAGATTGTTTTGTTGATTTTCAAGGAAAAAAGAGCAGATGGCGTATCCAGAAAAATGGTGTACCTCATGGAAGTGTGCTACCTCCCCTCTTCTTCAATATATATCCTAATGACCAACCTGTATGGTCAAGAACCTTCCTATATGCATATGACCGGGCAATAGCTTATCAAGCAAAATTCTTTGATGACATTGAGAAGCAGCTCACACAACAGCTAGCAACAGTTTACTGTAAGGAAAAACCAACTGAAACCAAATCCCAGTAAAACCCAAATGTGTTTTTTCCACCTCAATAATAGGGAGGCGAGGAGAGAATGAAATATAGAATAGAATGGTGTGAAACTGGTCAGTTATCCAAATTCAACTTACCTAGGTCTTACACTAGATAGGACCCTAAATTACAAGCGACACATAGAGGAGACAGCAGCTAAAACTCAAACACGTAATAATATTCTGCGCCGATTAACATCACTCTGTGGGGTGCAAATCCACACCTCTGCACTGGCACTCTGCTTTTCGACAGCCGAGTATGCAAGCCCTGTTTGGGAAAGATCATCACATGTCAAAATTATTGATAAGGTTCTTAATGAAACATGTCGGCACATTACCGGCTGCCTTAAGCCTACAAAAATTGACCATCTATACTCATTGTCTGGTATTGCACCTCCTCACATCAGAAGGACTACACAGAGTAGATATGAGCGGAAACAACAACTAAATGATGAGCATCCTTTGTATGGACATGTTGCAGTACATAAGAGGCTAAGATCAAGGAAAAGTTTTATTCACTCAGTGTAACCGTTGGTTGATTCCATAAAAGCTGAAAGGATAACAATGTGGCAAGAATAATCTCCAGAGGCTCTGAACTTACATCTTGACTGGCAAAGATGGAAGATATTGAATAGACTTCGTTTCGGAATGGGCAAATCAAAGCAGAGTATGGCCAGATGGGGGCTACACAGACAATGACAGCTTCTCATGTGGTGAAACACAAACCATGGATCATCTTCTGCAATTCTGCTTAATAGACATTAATAATATATGTACCCGAGAAGATTTAATGCAGTGTAATGAAACAGCATTAAAGTATAATAGCCACTGGATGAGTGAAATTTGATATTTTATGTTTTTACTTAATATTTCATGCAAGTGGAATTTTTGTCTTTTAATGTATGCTTTTTATCCCAATTCTTTTAATGTCTATTTATTTAAATGTATGAGTTTAATCGTTTACATGTATGCTCTTACATTTTCTTTAGTTCGCATACGAAATAAACAAATAACTCTCCAAACATAAGAACAGTATTCTAAGATTGAGTGGAAAGTATTCTGAGTATTCTAAAATTAGATGAAACTTAAAAAAATATTGAGCAAAAAGTGTGTCCAGTTTTTTTAGATGCTGAGTATGATATTGAAATGTATTAGTTCTGGGAAAGTTTAGAGGTATATGTCAGTTCAAGAAGAAAAATAGGGATATGTGCTCTTGTCTGTTAATCTGGGTGACAAAATTAAGGAGAAGCAAACCTAGTTTTTTTAGAGATAGAAAGAAGATAAACTATGTTGTGCTGCGGCGAATGAGTAGGTTTCTCCTCATTAAAATGGGTTTAAGATATTATTATTATTATTATTCGTGACACCTCCAAGGAGTCCGAAGACTCATCGCGGGAGGACACCTACTGTACAACTCTCAATCTCCACCACTACACCGAACCTACACTACCAATCATCCACATCAACGCCATCCACCGCCCACCACCACAACAACTGGCATTTTTTGTCTGTTACTTGCGTGTGTTCTGAAGGAAGGAAAAACCCTGCCACCTCCATATGAGATCGGCTAACTCACCTCCGATTGAAGTCCATATAAAGATTCCTGCCGTCACGACGAGAATCTAACTTAAGCCTTTTCCAATCGAAGGGCGCAACGTACCGTCGTTCTTCCTATTGCGCTACAGTGGCAATTATTGTTTGAAGAAAATCACGATGTCTGATGGATTTATCGAAGCAGTATGAGAAATGGAGCATACTGCTATCATCAAAAATTTGGACAGCGTTAGAAATTAGTGAGGAAAAAACATTTTTATTTAGAAGAACGAAAGTAGGCAATGACACAACACCTGGGACACTTCAAACTGCCAAATCATGGATTGCAGAAGATAAGTTAAGTTATGGAAATTTGTTGAGTGGGACTCAATGCAAGACTCCAGCCTAATTAATGCCGTGGAATCTCAAGGGCAACAACACAAGTTTCTACAATACTTCTCACTCTAGTCTTCATCTTGTAACCTGGCTAACACCCAAAGTTCAAATGATCTACGATGATGAAATACCAGATGAATATGAATCCGAATGTTGGCATAATTCTAAATAACGCACGTGCATTACTTACTTACAACACGTACAGAACTTACTTCAAAACAGAAAATATAGACTAGTTAATATCTCGACCGTGCGGATGATCAATATCAATGTCGTAATTATTAACGGACATGCTGAAACTAGTCAATGATCATTCTGTGTTTTCAGTTTGAAGTCAATGAATTATTGTTTATATGTGTGCCGTCAGTGCTCAGTGAAACATAAAAGGACAAACCATAAAAACGTTTTTTTAGGTTTCCTGTTATTCTTTCTTAAATTCAAATTTTATCTTTCTATACTTATCGATTTGAAAATATTGAATGCACAAATTTTAATACCCTTTTGTATCATGCAAATGTTTTATTCCTCACATTCGTGGTATTCAGTTGTCGTTGACTAAAATATGATCAAAATGGTTGCATGGGATACCCTTGAATCTAGGAAGGGATAAATCTCTTCATAGATTTAGAGCAACGATTATAAACTTAGAAGGAGAGTGGCCATCTTTATTTTCTCATTGTTACTCTCATCAACACACTGCCATCAATATTTGCCTTTTCAATCTCTAGGAAGTGTTGAGTTTTTCTCGAAATTACAATGAAATGAAATATTTTTTAAATTAATATAAACCTTCAGTTTGTTATGTATATTAATTGTGTATTCTTATATCTATGTATCAGTTTTGTGAGAAGAAAATCACACGTTCAAGCGAAATCAAATACATCATCTGAGGGCAATTAACTTATAATCCTTGATCAAAAAAATGTAAGTAAAGTTCCTCTCAGCCTTGGTCGAAGTGCATTCTTTCCAACCAACGGAAAAGTACCATTCTTCCCAAATTATCCATGGATAATGCTGATATAAAGTATCAAAATTGGCCTGATGCTAAATGCCTTAAATATGTACCTATCTGTGTACATTTTCAACACTGTATTAAAAAACTACTTGCTTCATTCCCTTCCACATTCCTTTTAACCTTTTTAGATAACAGAAAGAGGATGAAGAAACGAAGCATCGTCACGTCACATTCTGATTGATGTTTAGAGATTATTCTACTCAGAGCCGATGTGATATCGTACCTCAACTGCAACTTGGCGAATATAGTAGTCGTGTAACGTCTTAGTTCACATTGTGTTAGCAGACCATTAAGTTCATCCTGGCGTTGACATCTGCAAGTCATTAATTACTGGATTTCTCTACTTTGCTCCTCGGTTTACATGCTCGAGAGTAGCCTACATGCAAGTGTTTTCCAATTATTTATTTACCTTATATCGATGTATATCGTGTTTACTTGTTCGCTCTGAAAGTGTATCCCATTCTTTCAAGAAATCCTGATTCAGTTGATCATTCCTTGTGTTCAAAGGACATAAATTAGAACACAAATCCTGAAAGATTTGTGTTCTCATTTGTGTCATAATCCTTTTTTTTTTTTAAAAAAAAAAAACATTCTTAGAGGTCTTCAACTGGAGTTGAGTTAACTGGTCTCAAACAGAATGATAGGATTTTCCTTCGATAAACTCATATGTTTCAAACCCAATAACAAACAAACCAGCCAGAGAACACACCCAGTTAAGAGAATAATTCACCGGCCTTATAAATTCCATATAAGAATAGTATTTTAATACATATGCTTGCCAACCAATCAGCACGACGTGTAATGATTATGTTTTTAACCTACTGTTTATTAACTGACCATGTCGTAACCATGTTAAAAGATGAATCTATTTCTTGGGAAGTAATTTCCTGGATTCTTCCCACGAATCCTTCTGCACTGAGTTGACGTTCTTCTCAAAATATAATATGTTGTGCAGATTTAATCTCAGGAGATTAAAATCTCAGCTTTTCCAGTGCAGGCCCATCAACAGACAGGCGAGCACGGTAATGCATTCTTTAGGCGTTACACTCACAGACCTCCTGTGGGGATGAATCTGTGTAGCACTTTCTTCATCCGAGCCCTGAGCAAATCCCTAGATCTGGGCTGACTATAAAAGAGAAGTTGTTTTGAAACCCGGGGGCTCTCACTCACTCACTAAACTGATTTTCGCTTACTTACGCGGACGAGTAACTAAGGTGTTCTAAGGAATAAAGTTTTTCGCGACTAAGGTCTTGCTAAAATGTCGTTCTCCTGCCTCACTCTTCACTTAATGCGTCACAACGTGGGACATGGTGTAGTTTCATTTTAAGAGTTACGATTTTTTTTTTACTCGAGGAAGCCATCAGTACTAAGAAGAGCTTTACGTACCACTCTCCAAAATATAATTTACTTCGAATTCTGCGTATGTAA